>NW_027526225.1:93280359-93463911 GCF_048455015.1 Haemaphysalis longicornis | reverse complement strand
GTGCTCAATCATATAGATGTCGGTTTCATAACTCGAGGGACCAGGTTGGATTCCGAACCACGGGAAGTGTCTTATTTTTATTTTCAATTGGGGGGGTACACATACTTCTGCTTCCCGCCACTGCTGTCCCCGTACCCGTCTCGCCTTTCGGGTGGCTCAGTGGTGAGCTGGCCGGTTTCACGGCCTTTGAGTGCTTTAACACTTGCTCCCAGGTTTGGTGCCCAGGACCTCATTAACCGTCCCCCCCCCCCCTTTTTTTTTTAATGCTTCAACACTTTTTGGTGCGATTGACGAAAAAATCTGGGCCTAGACAGCTCTGCTGTGAATATCTTCCTAACCGCTGAGCTGTTCAAGCTTTTAGTTCCACCGTCGAACTTTATCAGAAATATATACCAAGGAAAAAATCCAAGCCAGCTTGCACAACGGTGCAAGCCTGATGTCACCGCGAAACTGTGTTCATCTCACTAATCTAAATTCGATGAGCGCTATATACGTCGCTGAGGACCATTTACCCAGGGTATATCATCATCATCATCATCCTACCTACGCCCACTGCAGGGCAAAGGCCTTTCCCATAGATCTCCAATTATCCCGGTCCTGTGCTAACTGCATCCAGTTTATACACGCAAACTTCTACATCTCATCCGCCCATCTAACGTTCTGCCGTCTCCTGCCACGCTTGCCTTCTCTAGGGATCCACTCTGTTGCCCTTAATGACCAACAGTTATCTTGCCTTCGCATTACATGCCCTACCCACGCCCACGCCGTACCCACGCCCATGTGTACACATGGAGCTCGTCTGCCGAAGACCAAAACAAATGCAAAGTGAAGTATATAGGTGCTTTATTTGTACAGTGGCCACTTCAGTCTCTGTATACTTCATCGTTCGCCATCGCATGGTCATGGTTGAGCGCTTCCTCGCCGTTGAAGAGTGAGTGACGTCAGGAGTAGACGACAGTCGTTTCCTGGCCAATCAATCACATGGGTTTTCTTTTCTTTTTTTCGATCCCCCTCAGCCGGCTCAAGCCCACGCGCAGGCCTGGGTAAGTTTCTGAGACTAAGGCCATCCCGGTTAGGTATTATTGTTTTCGTGTTCGAAGAGCTCATTCTTTTGTTTAAACCTCTACTTCGGAATTTTTTGCTAATTCTCGCTTGCGATCATAAGCTGCTTCTTCATTCAAATGCGGGAGTTTGTAATTTACCGTTTTGCGTAGCAGGGACATATTTTTGTGGCTCATCCCAACGTGGGTGCGTGCGCTCGGCATTTCGTTGGTATTTTTTTCGGCGTTTGGAAGGCGCAACCAAGAGCCTAAACATCTCTGTTGTTAAAATTCCGAGCGCACGTGAACCTGCTTCTCGTGAGGAGCGCCCGGAGTCGGCCAGGCTTGCGCGTGGGCTTGTGCCACGTGAGGGGCTCACAAAAAACACAAAAAATTAAAGCCGTTCCACTCAATGTGAAGGCTGTCGGAAGTGGTGAGCAGTGATTCGCCATAATAGGCTCTACCGCCGTTATCCGCTTACTGCTACCACCCCATGCAATTCAAATTTCCCGCCTTCGCAGTGCTCGCGCGCCCCCTGCCTGAAACTGCACCAGCGGGAGTTCTGTTCTCTTTGTGCTTTTCTCCCCGCACGTGCCGGCGCGGCACTGCCACATTCTGCGTTTACTTTCGTAAAAACCAACCCAACAGGCGTCCTTAACTAAGGAACGCGGGCGCTGCCAGTTAATCACTTATATTTTTCCTCAAATGTACCTATAGTTTTCTTCGCGCTAAACAACCGGAAGATGTATCACAAGTGCCAGCATTTCACGAGTTTCGAATGCTTTAGACTGTATAAACTGCTTGGCTTTCGAAGCCTCTGGGATACGCCGCGAGCAACAGCGTTCCCCGGGACACTGCCTTGGTGGTGTATATACTCGGGTCGAGCGAGCGAGCTAGGACGACAAAGCGAGCGCCTAACGTGTTCTGCACTTAAAAATACCGACCGTACTGAGCGTACGCCTCGCGATGAGCGCCTGGCGTCGGCCAGCTCGACCTTCGATAACACTCTGCCCAGCGTTCATGGCGTGTACTCTGACGTTCATCTCCTCGCCAGTTCACGCGTTTTCGCGCCTGAAATGGGCAGCACAGACGCCGAGTTCGCGCTTCAGACGCCGAGTTCGCGAATCCGTTCGCTGCGGGTTCTAGAGCGTGCAAACGCGGTCCACTTTTGGAGAGATGCAAAAGGCTGCGGACAAAACGATCAGGGCATGCCAGCCATGGAGGACTTTCAGCGTCAAGTTCGGAAAAGGTATGTGAGGTGCAACAGCAGGCTCTCCCACAAAAAATGCGGGGCCGTCGGCTCTGCTAAGTTCTTGAGCCTTGCGCCACTAGCGTAAGCTGCACCGGTTTTTATTGGGAAGCAAATGTGCTCGTTGGTGTCATGACATTCTTCACAACAAAGAACATATTTGTCAGTTCCTGAAGGATAAACGCCAGCACTTTGCTACGCGAACAAGAGTCGATGAGACAAACACTTATTATACAGAGAAGACAGTTTGAACGCACTAACGCCGTTCACTTAGCACCAGGCGTGTGAAAGGGAAAGGTTCTTGGAGCTCAAATTATAGGATTTTAAATTAATCATGCGTGTGGCAGGAACTTGGAAAAGGTGAAATATCTGTGGGGAACATAGTGTAGAACAGGAACTCACCGGGTCTTTAAGCGAGAGCTTTTTCTTTTTCAAACCCAAATACCGGTGTTGCGCCTCTTGTGGGTTTTTAGGCGCGGTAGGGTGTTCGTTGTTGACATTAAAAATACGTCGTACCGGAAACACCATGCTCCACCACAAAAAATTATACCAGCTTGACGGACAGATAAGTGCGATGCTGCCTGGCGTTCCCTAATTACAAGGCCAAACTACACAGAACTTCTTAAAGCCAGCATATCGATTCTCGTTCATGCCAATTCATTTTCGCCGCGTTACACTGCTCGCGCCATCTGCTGAAACCTTTTGCTACTTCCGAACCTGAAACACTGCCACACAGGGGCTCCGCAAGCACTTGTTTTTTCACAGCGTATTTTTTTGTAATTTCCGTCGCAAAAATCACACAGCCACGTAACTTTAATTAAAAACAATATACAGCTCATTTATCTTATAATGACTTGCCTTAAATAGGCTTAACGCTGTATCTTTGCTCAAAAAATGTGGGCAACTGCAAACATTGCCACCCGGTTTAGTAGTTTAGAAAAGCTTTGCCTATATAAGCGTCTTGTTCAAGCATTCGCTTTACTTACTACATGTGTTCTTGCTGCTTGCCCTACTCCTGGCTAGGCTATGACCTATCCACATCGCTGCGACCTCGTTGCGTCATTTCGTCCCGCACAAGCCTTGACCATGAACCGCATCGAAGTTAAAAATGCACGAAGTATCCAAAAGTTGTAGATTAAAATTAAGATCTAGTTAGGATACTGTTGTTGAGTATCACAAAACGTAGGACGGTAATCCAGGGGGACTTCACTTCGAAGATGTCTTACTCGCGTTACGAAAAAAAGTAGCACGAACATTGTGTCAGCGCTGAGGAGTAAGCGTGCTACTTTTTGATCACACTGGAACATCAAATTTGATATCAATGTCCCTCAACTCCGCAACTGTCTGTCAAGGCTGAGGCCAAAACTTCCGATGTCACTCAATACCGTAGCAGGTTTAATCATCTGCATTCACCTCAACCTCGCAAAATTCTTGACATTCCAGAAAGTTGCACAGTGTAGTACGAAAACTCTAAAAAGGGGTCTTAAGTGAGCGCTTCAGTTTCGTGAAAGCTACACGTTCTCCATATTTAGGTACAATAGCTGACGCGGTTCAAATGTATGCTAGGCTCAATTTCCTTACTTGATGTACTGCTAACTGCCAGCTTCATTAGAACGGACAATTGGGCTAGTTGGTACCTGTTCATCTTGAAGGTAGAAGCGCTCACAAAACAGCGACAAAAGTAGAAAGCGCCGTGTCGTCTATGTTCTTTCTACTTTCGTCCCTGTTTTGTGAGCGCTTCCACCTTCAAGATGCCAGCTTCATCTCTGCCCCGAACGCAAACGGATCATGCTGAGTGACGGTAAAGAAAAAGCGCAGCTTGCTGGGCCGTTTGATACACGCTGACTGATGGGAAACCAGCGAAAACGAGGACGCAACACCCAAAGAAAAACTAGACAACAACACGCGTTGTGTTAACTAGTCTCTCCTTGGGTGTTGCGTACTTTTTTTTTTACTGGTTTCCCATCAGCAACTGGTAACGCACTTGTACAACCGAAGACGGTTACACTTTAAAGGACGAAAAAAAGCATTCTTATGGTAAACTCGTAGTACATCGTTTATCATAAGAATGACGAATCAACTCAAAATTCCTGTGCCTAAAGGGGGATAATTCCGGTGTGGCGCTTCGAAATATGAATAGCTGGTCCCTGAATCATAAGCCTAGCCTGCACCCAACTATATGGTGACACACTGCTGCCCCAAATAGGGAACCGTGCTCGACGAGAACCGACCCCGAAACCTGCGCCCCTGTAGGGTAAAAGGCGGCAATATAACTGCGGAAGTGCTGCGAATGGTGGGATGGCTGCGGAAATAGCGGCCGCTCGTCGCGTCTGCTATGAACGTTCATTCGCTGCTTCCTTTGCCGGTTCGTCGGTGGACCGCAGGTTACTAATGAACGACCGAAGGAAAGAGTGAGCTCGGGTGCGACACAGGGACACGGGTCATTCCATTTGGCGCGAAGCTGCCACCACTGGAATGTGGTTAGGCGATTAAAAAAAAAAGGGTGAATAAAAGACGGGCCCTTAGCTCTGAAAGACCAATAAAAGTGGGACGATCAAAGAAGGTGCATTCGGGACGGGTTATATTCTTCTACCGCCATGCGCCACCTTTGGAGTGCACTCGAAAAAAAATAGGCTTCTTTAGATGCCAAATAAAAATATGAACTGAACAGTTCAGTAGGGTTTAAACTGAAAAATAAGAGTGCAGGCCGAAGGGGTGGTGCTTGGGTTTTAAGTCCTTATTATGATCACTTCATACCGTGCTATATAACTGGAATTCTAACTACAAATGACGTTTAATTTGACTAAGCTATGGATGTTGTCTGACGTGATAGTGATGGTGGAGGGCTACAAAGAAATTTCGCTATCCAGGGTCCTTACACGCGCTGAAACTATAGCCCTGCACTTGTATTTGTTTTACTGCCTCCATAAGAAAAAAGACAACCGTAGCAGGCCTCATTCGCAATTCCTTGGGCCGACAATGACAAGTTCTTTGCCTTGCGCGTACTTTTTCTTGTGTCTGAGCTGCTCTCTCTGTGTTTTTGTTGTCTATTTTTTTCTTCTTTTCACTCTTTATTTCTTTTTCCTTTTCTTTCTTTTCGCCTGGTGAGCTTTTTTTTCTTTCGGTCTTTGAGTAGTTATTCGTGGCAATTTGCTGAGTCACTTATTATATATATTGCCAATAATGTACAGATCAAGTGATGCATTTTTCCCCGTATGTTTCAACCCATTTCAGCAACCGGACTGTATAGATATTTCTTCTGTTGCGGGAACCGAGTCGGTATTCTTTTATATCAATTGGTGAAGTGTACTGCAGATGTGTAAAAATGTACCCTGTATAACATTTCCACTGTTTACAAAGCAGGGGGAACGGGCCCAGCCAAGCTTTGTTATGGCTTTTTGCCCGTACCGCCGAACATCGTGTGGTGTTAAATAAAACTGAATTGTATTGAATTGAAAACACTAGAATGCATTTTACTTATATCAACTCATTTTTGACACGCCTTCTCCACACAGAAAAACTAGTCAGGCCAGGAGCGCGGACCGTGTTTGTCATCTTGCTAAACTCGACATCTCGAACTTGTAGGCCCACCAACCACACCTAAAGACACTTATTACGAGCATTGCCTGGCTCCGTTGGGGCCGCGCACGGCTTTCCCCAACGGTTAGGAAACACCCCCTCGAAGCGCGCTAATTATTCCCTCGGGGTTAACCGGTCGGTTTTGGTTCCTCCTTAAATAACTGTCAAATGTGTAACATCGACTTCAAAAACCTTTCCTAAAAGCCAGCGCTGAAGACACCGTTACGCATGGTGAAATAAATAGTGTAAGAAGCATTTTATTTTCAACCGGATCGAGTTGATAGCTATTTGTTAACGCCCTGTGTAGCAAGCTGGCGGAAAGGGTCCACGCTCCAACACATGATATAAAATGTGGATAGCATAATAAGAAAAAACTTCTGAGATGTGGCGTGCGTAATGCATTTTGCAAGGCTCTGCGTTCCCTCACGAGGCCATGGCCCCCGGTTTTCCGGTAATTTGTCTTCCAAGCTAATGGAAAACAGCCATCCGCTAGACATGGCACATAAACGCGTTCTCCGTGGAGCTCGTGTAAACTCTACCCCAAGCCTCGGAAGAATGCGCTGGAGGCAGCGGAAGTAGCGAAGGAATCTGAGGTAGGGATGCTCCTTTAGGTGCAGAGCACTTTAGCGCCGCGCCTTGTCGTCGTATCTCGCTCGCTGGACCCAAGTAGAGCCGGCGTTGGGTCGTAGCTGCTGTAGTCGTGGCGTAACCCAGAGGCTTCGAAAGCCAAGTGGTTTATATAGTCATAAGCGTTCAAAACTCGTGAACCGCTGGCGCTTGTCATACATCTCCCAGTTGTTTACGCGAAGAAAACTGCAGGTACATTTGAGGCAAAATATACGTAATTAACGGGCAGCGCCCGTGTTCATTTAGTTAGGAGCGCTCGTTGGGCTGGTTTTTACGATAGTAAGCGAAAAAAAGTGGCAGTGCAACGCCTTACGTGCAGGAGAAAAAGCAAGCACAAAAAGAACAGAACTCCCGCTGGCGCAGTTTCGGGCAGGGGTTGCGCGAGCACTTCGAAGGCGGGAAATTTGATTTGCATTGGGTGGTAGCAGTGAGTGGATAATGGCGCTACAGTCCATTATGGCGAACCACTGCTCTGAACTTCCGAGAGATTTCACATGGAGTCAAACGGCGTTAATTTTTTATCTTTAGAGCCCCAATCATTTGTTCTTTAATTAAAACGCGTGGTAAGGCAAACTGGAAATCACTTCCAAAACAGCACTAAGCAAGTATATCGACACAAAGGGACTCAAGAGACTTATTTTGTGGCAAAATGTGGGAGGAGAAAATGGTTAAAACGCCAAGCTTTCTCCCATGCCAGCTGAGTGAAATTCGAAGTAAAGTTCAGTAGTTGATTCCTCTGTCATAGGGATCGGTAAAACACGAAAGGGAAATAGGCAGCGAAATCTGCAGCTCAGCATGATTTGCAGGTCGGCGGCTGTCTTGTGGGTGTGCTTGGCGAGCGACGTCCTGCTATCGGGTTGCTTCGGCAAAGGTGTATTGGAGGCATTTCCGTGACTTGTATAACGTCAGTGAAATCTTGGGGTATCGCGGCATAAAACACTTTCGTGTTAAAACATAAAACCCGAAAACGAACAACCCTAAGCATAGCGTACTATTTAGTACTAAGGGTTGCTTCCCCGCAAGAAGACCCTGTGTGCAGGTGTGCATCCTTTACAGGCCGCTTGTTTCGTTGTACAGCCGTCACTTCCGTGACGGATATGACGTCAGCGAAATCTTCATGTATCCGGGAATGAAACACTGTTGTGGTAAAATCCAAACTGCTTCGACGGGAAGCCTATCTTTTTTTGAGGCGCTTGATGTGCCTTTGTAGAGACCCAATCTGAAAGTCGACGTAACCATTTTCCTTTGGACATTGACATTAGACTGTAGAGAGAGCGACTTCCTACCACAGAAAGCTTCACCCTTCAACTATCTTTCCCATCACCCACGATCATCCTGATCGTCATAGAAAGTTGTCTTTCCTTCAGAGTGATTTGGGGCCACGTCGCCATCACTGAGGCATAGAAAGCTTGACTTTAATATGGACTTTGGCTACGGCAATTGTGACCACAACGTACTACACAGGTGGTGCCGTAACTGTTTGTTTCGGGAGACCAAAATTAATTTCGGCTGCTTTCATCAGAGTTTTCGTAGAGAGAATAAAAAATAACTGTCACATACTGCGTACCATCCACAGTTGAATCTTCTTCGTGCCGCTTTTTCTTCAAGCCGTTGTTTCCTATGGCGCTCTGAGAGTGCAGAGGAAACAGCGGAAATAAAATACGACGCAGTTCTTTCTATGCATAAAGCGGAGTGCTTTTCTACTCTACCAACTAGCCGACGCCTCGGGGCACGTGATATTGTTTCGACGTGACCAGCGCGGCTGATGAACGTGGGAGCTGCCGAGACTTCTTCCGCACTGCTGCGACCTAAAACATGCCTTACAATCAAAATCATAACTGGCTATCAGCGGGGACCAGTGGCTCTAATGACAATGATTTTCGCTTGAGATACAGAGCGGTCTAAGCTAGATATAAGCAGTCTAAGCGGTTTAAGCTCCCAAATGGCAAAATAGCGTCGTTTTGTTTTTTTTAAATTTTGCTAGGCCACGCATGCTCTTTGTTACGGGTGCTGGACACAGCAACGAACACACATTGCGAAGAAGTCCCCCCACCTACAAACAACTAAGCATCGGCAGATGTCGCTGTGAAGGAAAACCTTAGAACCTCTGGTACGAAACCCGGGTTAGAAAGATGAAAAGAGACCAAAACCTTCCACTTTTTCTCCGCACTCACAGACTCACAGTAGCCGAAGGATAACACAACAAATACTTCCGCTCGTTGCTCTCGCTGTGTTACCAACTAGCCGCGATTGTTGAATGGCTACGGCACTTGGCCCTCGGCGGCAGAGCAACGCTTCCCGATCACGCCCCCATACCTGCAACAAGCTGCCTCCGCCCGAAATTATTTTCTGCCTGACCGTTTTCGAGCGTTCCTCTTCCGCTGGGAATAACTGCTATGACATGCGGAGCCCAAACTACCGCTCGTAGGAGGGGGCTTTCACGCGTACCAGACAGCTTGAGGAGGAATTGCTCGACAATCCCGAAGCGCCGGAGCGGCTGCAAATGGCTAATCCGTGCACTCCCCGCTTTGTTCTCCTTCAATGTGAGTGCGCAAACGACCTGCATTACTGAATGCTAAATGCTAATTGGCCGCGTTAATGTCTCTCGGCAGCCGGTTTGGACGGCCAGTTAGTCGAACGTTGTAAAGAGAAATCAAGCACCCTATGCGTGTGGTACACACACTAGCGTGCGAAGAGAAAACATGATGCATGCACTAAACGAGATCTAAAAATGTGGCGTTAGCGCGAAATCAAAAAGAAAAAGCTCAACTAACACAGTTGACTCACTCTTTAAAATAAAACAGGAAACAAAGCACTATAAAGAAAAGAAAGATTTTTCTAGTACGTCGATGACAACATATATTCAAAGCACTCGAACGTGAAAGGGAGAACACAAATCCTTACCAAGTACATCTCAAGAAAAGCAAAAACAAAGGAAAAATATAATTGGCAACATGCTCTCGCCTGGCCCCGAAACCACGGTTATCGTTCCCGTTGCACCCATAAAGAAAGTGTCGGCAAACTATTCCGCAAACATTTGCCGTCATGCTTAAAAAATACTCAGCGCTAAACCAGGGACGAAGAAGAAACACATGCACACAATACAGTGCCGAACTTCCAACTTAATTTTATTGAAAAAAGACGCTGCCTATAAACACAACGGAACGGAATGGATAACTTTAGTAGGAGGGGGCCAATAGGCCTTGTTGTGGACATGCGAAAAAGGGGAGGGGAAGGTTGTTCCAGATGGTTTATACTCACAAAAAACTAGTAACTAAGACCATTATGACGTCAAAGTGCTTCACGTTTCTAAAAAGGCTACTTCTTTATCAGACAGCGATATGGACGGAGTATTAACCCAGTTATCCCTTGCCTGTCTGATGAAATGAGCTTCAAGAATTTCGCGCTCAAGCTTTCTGCTTGCTCTCCTCAAAACCTTTGTGCAGTGTAGAAGGTGCTACACTTGCGTCTCTTGCAGCGCTCAGAAAGGTGGCCACCAGCATTATTTGCAAATGTCGAGTTGTGCTCCCTCGCCCTCTTATTAAAACACCTTCCAGTTCGCCCTATGTACACTTTTTTGCAGCTCAGGGCAATTTCGTAGGCTACACCCTTGCTGTAGTCTGTGTAGCGAACGGCGTGGTTCTTTGCACAGGGTTTTGGTTTTTTACTTCTTTTGATTCTCACTCAGCCAAGGGCATACCTTGGATAGCTTTTCTGAGGCACTGAAAACGATATTTACACGGTACCTTTGCGCCACTTTCTTTACAATATCACATTTAGCATTTTTATTATTACATTATTGCATTTAAATTACATTATTACATTACAGTTTTACATTTACGATACATTATTACATTTACATTTACATTTAACGCCGAGTAATTTTTAAGCATAATGTACCAACTTGCCCACATTAAGCTTTTGGTATTTGCGGACACGCAAAGGCCTTAGCCCAACCTGCAAGTCACGCAGTAACCACGAAGCAAAGCTTTAGTGTTCTGACAGATGCCGTCTGTAACGCAAAAGCGCCCGCAGAAAAGCCAACTTTCTCTGATGTGATGTATGATCGCGGGTGAGGTAAAAAAAAAAAAAACCTGGCCGTCTATTCGATTGCTCCATTTCGACAAGTTCGAAGCAGCTTGGAAAACTCAGAAGACAACCAAAGAATCCGTCACGAGAAAGCTTTGCGGCCAACCATCGTCGGCGTTACACGAATGGGAGCATGATATTTATCGTTGCTTTCACTTCACTGTTAGTTCTTCCATAACTAGATGCAACCGCTGAAGCTCTTTCTTTAATATTACGACTTTGTTATGAGGTCCTAGCGCCGACTGAAACCAAATTTAGTGATGCGCTTTTACGATGAAGCACCCCTCTACATGCTGTATTTTACAGTGCCCCTTTTTACTGCCATGAAAAGACCATCTTATAGTCTCTCTTACACTTCTCCGCCACAGTTTATTCACAGAGGACCTGTAAAACCGAAGCACTTTTTCTGAAGCTTTACCCAGACGGGACGCCAATTTTGGAATAGGTTTTCATAAAACGCAGCTGTTATTTTTGGTGTTTCACGCGTATGTCGCTCGGAATTTATGAACGGCACTTATTTTTCCACCAGCGGTTTTAAATCATTGGTCATGGACTCCATGAATGAGTCAAGGCTCTCACCCTCAGCCCTCCGGTTTCCAATCACAGCTGCTTATCGACACACATCTTGAACGCTATCGATATCCACGACAAACGCAGGAATCGCAATTTGTTTTGCGCCCATTATGCTAGTGAGCTCTCACAAACATAAATTTGTTCCGGGGAAGTCTGGCGGGGAGGGAAAAGTGAATTGCCTCAGATTTCCACGCATGCCGAAAGCTGAGCGCAGGAGGAGAAATCCTGCGGGATGGGAGTGAGGGTTTAGCTTTCACCACCATACAGAGATGAGTCGCCTGGTCGGTCGAAAGCCAGGTAGTATATGCATGCCTCCAGGGATGGCATAAATCCGTAATTACGGTGCATCTATACGTATAAATGTTTTGTTAGTCTGAGTTTCAAGATACGTTGGTGCTTTCACAAAGCTGTACCCAAAAATATACAAAACTATAAATAAACCTTAAGTAAAATATACCGAATGTCTGCCATCTGCGTGAGTGATGCAACAGATGGCTCCCACAAACCTACACACCCTCCTGCCCTCACCGCTCAAAAACAAATCAAAGCTCCTTTCGTAAGAGAAATATGGTTAAAACTGCAAGCTTTCTGCTAACAAACAGAGTCAATTTAAAGTCCAAAGTTCACGCTGCCAAAGTCCAATATCTAAACTTCCAAACTTTACGCCAAAGTTTACTTCTACTCAGCCAAAGAACAAAGCCAACGCATGCGCAGCGAACGCAAAGTAAATGCTGACCAACCTGATTGCGATTATGTAACTTTCCTTATAATCAGCGATTTTGTTACAATGCGAATGTATCTTCCAGTGATATTCGGAATCGTGTTATGTGCTCAAAGACCTCAAATTTTCTATGTCTGTGGTATATTTGATGCGATTTTGGGGAAACCCATTGTGGATTGGCAGCTTTTCTGCATTGCGTTTTTCGTAACTACGTCGCCAACAGTGAGACATAGAAAGCTTGGCTTCAAAAAAAAAAAAAAAAAAAAAAGAAACGCAGGTCTCGTATCTGCTCTTAAACGCTGCCAATGATATCGAAAGACGAGAGGTTTGTACGGTTCCTCCCCGTAACTCCCCCCTCCCGCCACTGCCATCCATCATGCTCTTGCCTTCCTCCGTAGAAAGAATAGAGGTACCCATGATAAGCTAAGGGTTTTATTTTTTTTCGCACAGACCAAGTGTTATGGCTAGAGCTTGAAATTACATGTTTTCATGTGAAAAATGCGTGTATTTGACATCTCGGTTGGTGTGGTAAGGTGATCATGGTGGCTAGAAATATACGGGGTATTTTTTTGCGTGCACTGGTTTGGTTACAAGAACCGGCATGGAAAGCGCTTACCCTAAGGGGAATATTTTAAGGAATGTATAGGTACAGTTTAAAAAAAAGTCTGTGAAGTTGCTGTTTATGGGCCTGCTTTATTCGGTAAGTGGTTGCTTCGAAAAGAAATACACCATGGTATATGTACTACTACTAATTTTAATTGGCAGGTTTTTAGAGTGGTGTGATAAACCCCCTAAATTTCGTTGTCCAACATTTATGCTAATTGAACAAAATCAATTAAGTTTAAAGATGAACACTGTGAGTGTCTTTGTGAGGTCGAAGGAGAGAGATGGGTACCAGTTTCATGGAACCGCAACTAAATAAAAGCCGTTCCGGCCAACGCACCCACCGCATCCACACTAGAGGCCTAAGGCTGAATTAGAACGCTCTCAAATTTTACGCCTGTTAAAACAAGACGAGCGGAATTTCGCCTGATAGAAACCCGCTGTGTTCGAGGCACGAAAATGAGGCACGGAATAAGAGCCGTCTGTAGAAGAAGTGAGGCGGCCGTCGAAGAGTAGACGAACTTTGTTTGACATGCTCGCTGATCGCAAACAGCCCGTCTAGAGTCAGTCGGTCAGGCCGATGATGAGGAAGTTTGGATTTGAATGTCGCAAAGCCAACTAAGGGCAAAGAGCGCCAAACAAAAGTGATTTCATGAGAGCGACATGAAAGTAGAAGTAGGACAATTCAGTAAAAATAAACAAAGTAAAACACAACGTAGTGAAGATGACTGGTGTAGAGGGCCAGGTTGTCAAGATGCATGATAAGAAATGAAATGTAAAAATTTTACGTCGGTAAGAAACTCAAAAACACGTTTGACTGAAAACGTACGCTCGTCTCCGGTGAAGTATGACGGGTGTTGTGGAATATGTCGTGTGTATAGTTGTAGGAAGTGTTTGCGTCGTGTTATGTCAAGTGCCTTGAATGAGTCAAGGCAATGTCAAGTGCTTTGAATGAGGATGTGGATTACGGATAGAGCCTCTCCACACCCGCTGCACATGGGTCTTGGAGATCCAATGAGCTGGTGGGAGCGTGTTACATGTGTGTGGCCTATCCGTAACCTTGCTAAGGTCACTTCGGTGTGTTTGTTGTGTGAATCGGTTGTGTATCGTCCCAAGTGTGGTTTTACTATGTGCAGTTTCTTGTCTGTTCACTCCAATGTTTTTGCCATGTTTTACGTAGTTGCTTTATGTGTGGTTTCAAGTCGGGGCAGGGTACGGTGTAGGGTCGTTGTAGGGTAGGGTTGTTATGCGTACCGTGTTTGTGAGTGCAGCAGGGGCCATTTTATCTGCTGTCTCATTTCCCGCGATCCCAGAGTGGCCCGGGACCCAACAAACAGTAACCTCAAGGTGTGCATCATATCAATTGTTTCAATTGTTCTATTTGTATCAATTGTTATAATTGTCCTTATTGTTTGTATTGTATCAATTGTTCTAATCAATTGTTCTAAGAACAAGACTGATGGTGTAATTTTTGGACTTCTTTCAAATCAAATCAAATCAAATCAGTTTATTTCCAACAACAGTGTTGGGGGTCCCTCAGGCGAAAAGCGGCTAGCTACCGCTTGAAAGTGCCTGAGGGCCGGCATACATGACATCATCACATGAAAAAGAATAATATAAATAAATGAACGCATGGAAGATTTGAAAATGATCTATGAAGCAAACATATCCCTTTTGGGATGATAACACCCGTACAACGCTTAGGGAATCGGTGTAAATGACAGATTTTAAAATGCGACATTTGACAATGTGATTCACAGCAAGAAAGATTCCATAAGCCTCTGCTGGGAAAATGCTACAGGTTACATTCATGTCAGAAACTTTAAAATTGGGTCCGTGCGCAGCACATGACACGGCGGAGGCAGTTTTTTAGGCGTCGCTGTAAAATTCTGCACACTGGTATTTCTGCAGTGACAGAAAGTGCTGCAGAATCGCGTTTCTCGGTACCCTATTTTTATCGAGTTGGATGAAAGATAAGTCACACGACACACGGCGAAGGAGCCATAGTGCTATAAAATCTATACAAGATGATTTCAAGATGTTTAAAAAGAAGACATTAAGTACAGGCGCCTCCTCTCTCACTCTTTGTGAGAAGGGAACAGAAACGGAAGGGCGATTTAAAAAGAGCTGTGACGTGGATGTATCCATAAAAACCGGTTTAAAAGGATGGTTGTCGATTGATGATATTTTACAAGCATATGAAAGATCAACATAAATTGGCTGGTACTACAGGCACCATTTGTCACATTCCACATACAGGCTTTGGACAGGGCTTCTACGGAAAGCACCGCATGAGAGGCGAAGCCCCAGATTCGGTCGGGCAGCCATCGCGTGTGCAGGGGCACTTCCAGCCTACACGCGTCCTTACGTTACCGCTCCCAATTACATTTCCCCGCTACTGCGCAGTATTTCGTTGTACTTTTTTCAGGACCTGATGTTTCCACCCCTAATTCTTTTGCGCCATAGCGCTACTTAGTTAACTCTGCGAATGCCCCGCCGTCATCAGAAATCCGTACGAGTAACAGAACTGCAGGGGCTAAAAAATAGAGACGGCACACCGTTATCAAAGATGATAGTCTTTCTTGGGCTACTTAAACCCGAAAATGTCTCTGTCTGTCTTTATGTCCTCCGTGCGCCCGTCCCTCGATTCAGCATTCCGGCCGACAGTTAAAGGCAAAGGCAAATCTTTTTCGAATCACTTAATCTGGAAGCACCTTTCATACCTGACCACATTTTGTCATACTTGTCATACATGTCGACTTGCCCATTGCTGTGGGATATCGCTTCTCTTCGCGGTGACACATGCGCCTAATGGGCTCCATATTATGTTTACACTAGATGTTCAAATGAAAACTATTGGTTCCACAAAACTTGCAAAACGCAACCTTAGCGCGTTTCTCTACCAATCCGGAAATATGCCGTCCGAATGAATAAGCAAGCATGATATACCTGCACAGGCGTCGACGTTCTGGACACTGAGTAAAAACACCGGACGTCTTGTGACACTCGCAATAAGTTTAGACTGATGACGACGCGTTTTGATAGCTTGAAAGGCGGAGTAAAGCAAAGCGTCCATCTTTGCAAAGTTTTCTACAGACCCTGAAGAACGATCGTGAGTGTTCAAAGCTAGAAAGAGGTCTTCAGACATATTTTGTAGCGCTGACATCTTGGCATATGCTGGTAGTCCCCTATTCCGCCAATTGTCTCCGCTTTTACGGACATTGCGTTTCATTTCTGTTGGTTGTTTTGTATTTATTTTTCTGGAGAAATACATTCGGCATATCAGAGAGTCGCAGTCTATTTGTCTTTTCCAACGCGAAAACTTTTGAACAGAAAAAGAGCACTCAGCAAGTCGGGCGTTGTCTTCCATGCTGTCGCAGACATGTCCAGAAGAATGAGCAGACGTTCGCAGAGAAGCGACGGGAGCAAAATTATCAATTCACAAGAACTATGGGAAGGAAGTGCTTTCAACGGGGGCTTTCAACTTGACGTCGAGCTCTTGCGATCGAATGTACAATGCGCCAGACAAAGCGGTCGTTTGTGCTCGAGTGACAGACAGTGAAAGCGACTCTTCGGCAAAGCTAATAACTTCTTTGGTATCGGTAATAGGATGAAACAGGCTGCCAAGATCCCCCAAAATACATTTGCAGCTCGTGCTTCCAAGCTCTTTCACGATAACGATGCTGAAGGTTCTTTGATAGGGTTGTATTTCGTGCTTTCTGATGATACGTTTTTGTCTTAAGTTGCATTTAGTGGTTTTTTATATTCGCGGTAAACTTTCTACACCAAAAGACGATTTTCGAAATTCTTCTGAGATGCTGAGGGAAATTCCAGTTTTCGGATTACATTTCATATGCTTTAGTATGTGTCCTCTCATCACTCAATCACTTGCAAAATAAAAAAAATCTGTCGTCTGCTTTGGGTTATTTCAATGTGTGATGGGTAATTTTTAATCTCTTCACGCCTATTTTGACAGGTTTCCTTTTCATTTTTGTGCTTGTTCTGAAATTCGATAAAAAAATTAGTCATATCTTAAGTTTTCTTGTCCGAACGCATAAATTGTGATGCTCTTCTTTTCGTGAGAAAACAGCACAGTTTTGCCCTTTGAAAAAATACGGCAGTGCGGTGTAACCAATCAAAGAGCGGTATAAAACGGAAAGGATACGCGATGTTTCTGCAGAATTCGTATCCAAGATAGGCTAGTGACAAATACGCGGTTATGTGCGACCATTTTTATTCGTTTATTACCAGCGATAGGAAAAACATTGGTCCTGTCCCGAGAAGAAATCTCAGCGTTGAAGACAGACGACACGAAGAAGGTGTTATTTTGCGGTGATGCAAAAGAATAAGCACCTCCAGGTCCCTTTAGTTTCCCAGGAAGACGATGAAGACGCGGGGAGCAAAGCAGACGTCGCCATGACCGTCCCCCTTTCTTTGCAGCCTTGATACTTTTTAGGAGAAGGCTGCTCGTGTCCAAAGAAAGCTAGCAATACGGTAACGCCGAAGTGATGCTCTGCGTTTCCTGAGCACCATTTCTGCGCGCTTACAGTTGCACTAAGTCACGGACACTTAAATAAACATTCCACAAAGAAATCAACTTCGACATATCTCGAGAGCCCAGTTAGTCTGGAAATTGGGAAAACTTTCTCCCGTGTTGTTCAAATCCGGCAACAAGCAGTCACCATTCAACTATCCTCCGCTTTCATTAACATCTCAATCATGTAAACTTCTTGAACATAATTCTTTAGCCATATTATAGAGTTTTCTGAAAATAATAACAATTTGCGTGAATTACAGCATGGTTACCGCCACGGATTTAGCACAATCACTCAGCTGGTCAAATGTTCTCATGACATCGCCGACGCTCTGGACTAGGGAAACCAAAAAGATGCAAATTCAACAGACTTATCGAAGGCGTTTGGCACATTTACCACTCAAAGCTTCTTTATGAACTTCGCGTCATACTTAATAACTGTGCTTTAGTGTATTGGATTGGTAGATTTTTATGTGACCGCTCCCAGGACGTTTCATTTATTTCCTCTAACTTCTCTTTAGTGAATAATGAATGTGTCGTCCGGTATTCCGCAGGGTTTGGTCCTGAGCCCAATATTTTGTTTGTATTGAATGTTAATGATCTGCCAAATTAAGTATCCGCAAAAATCCGTTTTTATGCCGATTACTGTGTCATATAGAACATAATAAATCCAATGATGACCATACTTCACCAAATGATTCTTTGACACCATTTTTCAAGTGGCGCGACCAATGGGAAAGGAATATAAACTTTACAAAAACAGTAACTTTATCTTTCAGTACGTGCAGTTCGCTTTTTTCTTGTTTAATCATTCGTTCAACGACTCTTCCCTACAGCAGATGTCTGAATATAAATACCTCACTGTCAACTTCCCACCCACCTTGTCCTGATCTAAGCCCATTGAAATACATGCAGCACAGCACTAAAAAGCTAGGCTCCCTATATCGTACATTGCACGAACCTCCACTAGGAACAATATTGCTCACGTATAAAACGCTCATTCTAGAATACGCCTTCACAATCTGGAACCCTCATAAAAGATCTGAAATCAACAGGCTTGAACCACTTCAAAAGAAATCAATCCGCTTCGTCGGCCGCTGTTTCGACTGGAGCTTTTCCCCGTCATCTCATCTTTCCACAGTTCCACTGCAAACCCTCTCCAAACGCCCGGGTCACGACTGTCTTAAACTTCTGCTCATTCTCACGAACACTTCACGCTGTTTATTAGAGAACAAGTATTTATCTTCTTATAAACTGAAATGTACTAAAAAATAAAATATCCTCAAGCTTAAACTTGCACCTTTTCAACCACGTACTAATCTATTGAAGCACAGCTTCTTCCTCCTAAGAATTGAAAAATGGAATTTACTACAACGTGAAATTAGGGCTTTGCCTTTAGAAAACAAAAATTGTGTAATTTAAATTGATTGCGCTTCGTGCATTTTTGTCTAATTCAGTCTTTTCGGTATTTTTAACCTGCTGTGTCTGAACTTCCCAGTTTCATTAAGTTGCGAATTATGTCCAAATTGATCTGTGCAAATTAGCGCTATTGCACTCTATGTGCATACCCACTACGGCGATACCCCAATTGGGCTGCCGTATGTGTAAAAATTAGATAAATAAAACAAAATAAATAAATAAGTAAACTCCGAGGACACCGCCTGAGTAATAATTGACCATATTATAACAGCAGCTTGAGCAATTTACGAGTGTTGGTTGAATGGCGGAAAGTTCGGTAGTCGTCGAACTCGGTGTATGGGCAACATAAAAACAATTTATCGTACTCTTCCCCTACGACCACCGCACCCACTGAACTGTATGGCACTGCTGAGGGTGTTGGTATTTCGGGTTGTCGTATGTTTCGTGTAGTGATAACGGCTGAGCTATTTCAGAGCCAGTTGGAATAAGCCGGCTTCCTTCCAAATAAAGAAATGCCTAGAATAACATCGGATTGTGCAGGGCACCACGACAAGGACAATAGTGTGTCCCTGAAGGTATTTGAGCACTACGCGTTGAGAAACAGGCCGACAATGATAATCGTCGTCAACTTTGACAGCTTTGTAAGAGGTTAGCTTTATGAGAAACTTCAAGTGACGGGGTTTCCGTATTAGCATAACTTGCGGTCAGAGGGGGCCTACAAAACTGCAAATAGCTGCCTTTGTCGACGCGCAACTCTTCAAAGCAAACACGCGCAAAAAGCTCTGTATTGTTGAAAGTTATTGGAGTATAGTAGCCACAATAACCGAAAGACGTATACAGTAGGGCCCAAGAAAAATGGATAGTACAGCACAGTAGTGCTAACATATCACCATCCGCTAGTTCTAACGCTCTGGACACAAGCTTGAGCAATCTGCCCTCCCTTTTGCAGGAACTCTGTCAGCCATGACAGTGCTCACCAGGACCTTCAACTGAAAGAGTTGAACGAGCCTTCCAGAGGCTAACCGGAGCTACGCTAGCAAATGTCTCCGGGCGGAGGCAACCTGTCCATCGTGGCCGCGGGGGGCGTCGTGGATTCCCCGTCGGCGGCCGTTGGCGAGGAGGACAGTGACGTGCCCGAGGACTACGACTACGAGGAGTCGGTGTGGCACTTCGACCTCGCCGACCTTGTACCCACGGCGGCCGTGTACGGCGCCACGCTGCTGCTGGGCCTGGTGGGAAACCTGCTCATCGTGTACACGGTGGCCCGGTTTCCGCGCATGCGCTCTATATCCAACCTGTTCCTCGCCTCGCTGGCCTCGGCCGACCTGCTCATCGTGCTGCTCTGCGTGCCCGTCAAGTTCGGCCAGCTGTTTTCCTACACGTGGACGCTGGGCGAGGTGGGCTGCAAGTTCATTCTCTACGTCCAGCACGTGTCCATGATCTGCTCCGTGCTCAATCTCACCTTCCTCAGCATCGAAAGGTGAGCGCTTTTTCTTGGGGGAGCTAATATTTCAGCTCTGCTATCCATTGTTCTTCCCTGCCTTCCTCCCTCCCTTCCCTTCTATATACTTAAATACACCCTTCTCACGCGCACATAGGGTCATAATTGGACGTCTGCTTCAAAAAAACGGCTAGACTGAGAGGTTTTCATCGTGAATTTGTTTCTTCACTCACTTCCTCACTCCTTCAAAACCCTTATGAAGTACTCGTTGTATTCTTTAGAGGTTTTGTGCTTGAGGCGGGCAGAAAGTAGACTTCTATTTACTGACTGGCATTTCAAGGAACAGGATCACTTGTTGCAATAATCCCACAAAGCCACCTTATTGTCGGCTTCAGTCGTTCAAGTACCCGCAACAACTCTCACAGTTTGCAGTTTCCTTATTTTTCGTCCATTGGGATGAGGAAGGCAAAGAAAAGAAGCTGTACGAACAGCTCGACTTCCCCTGTCCCCCGTCAAACATGAAAGACGATGTGTGACACGTTCAACTTTATAGCAGGTTCAGCTTTATAGCAAACAAGAAACAGCACATATAAAAAAGAGAAAGCCATGACATTTTGCAATACAATAAAGTGCGCAACAGCCACGCGATTTGGTTCTTTTAGCACATTTAGTGACTGATAATGGCGAATACAAACATAAATATAGCGACATACCCTTACCAAGTACCATGGCTGTAATACTTAGAACGGACAAGTGTGACCATCCCGGTACAGACTGGCCAATGCGATTCGAAACTTAGTATAGGGAAACACAATGAACGCGATAGAGGGATGATAGGGAAATTCGGGTTCGGAGACCGAATTCAGACACGACAGGATAGGAGAAGCTGGAATTCTTCGGGAGAGTCATTCGACTGCACCGAACATAAATATACTGACGTGGACGAAGGACCTAGAAAAAAACCAAATAGGTCAACCGTCAATTTACGACAATTTCCCACAGGTAGGTCAATTTTACACCATTGTTACACCACTAGGTCAATTTTACACTCATTTGCACTGGTTGGTCAATTTTGCTCTAGCGAGCTTTAAAAAAATGCGCTATGCTCGAATAAGTGTGTTTGGTTCCTAATCGCGGCACCCGCGTTGTCTACAGACTGTAACAGAGGAAGACCTTGCAGCTCGTAAAAAGCAATCCGTCGGCGGCATTCATTTTCTTAAACACAAGTTTCCGGCACCTCTTAGCTTTTTTTTCTCCACTTATCTGGCATGCCCAGCAAGTCGTGATCTTAATCCTTTTGACCCTTGCTATGCATTCGGTACCCAAGCCGGCAGTTGAGGGACGCCTCAGTTTTTTCGCTTCTCAGCTCTCCATGCTTGCGACAACACATTGTGGTGCGTCCGTTGAGCGGGCACACGTGCCATCAAAGGGGTCGACAACGCCCAGACGGCAGCGTGCGTACGTATTTCTTCGGAAACTTGCTAGCGTCCCGCAACTATCACGTTAGAACTGGAAATAAAGTGAAAATGAAGTCAATCAAATTACCTTTTTCTCAGTATTTGCATTACGGACAACGCGCTGCCTGTGTCGATGCGCTAACCTGTGACTTTCAGTGTTTTGCAAGTTAGAAGGCTCTCAGGCTACGGCCGTGTAAGCAGAAGCGGTGCACAACTGGCTGAAACGACGGCCGAAGATGCTCCCCTAGTAATATAAAAAGTGTCGCCAAAATGTATTGCAGATTACCGTGCGAGGGGTTGTCCTGCGTAGACGAAGTAGTTTTACTCCAAGATTGCTTTGTTTAATTGAAAGTGTCTCCTCCACTCACTTTTTTTTAGGGGCGAAGCTCCTCTTGCTCGGGCCCTGTCCCGGCCGTAACGGCACATTGTACACGGCACATTGATAATGATTGTGGCAGGATCCCCCTAGGGATTGGCCAACCAAAGATTTGCCGAAGAGGTCAAAATGTTCAACGCGTTCGTTGCTACCCAACAAGGAGGAGAGGAAGAAGAAGAGACCCGCCGCGGTGGCTCAGTGGCTAAGGCGTTGCGCTCCTGAGCACAAGGTCGCGGGTTCGATTCCCGGCCGCGGCGGCCGCTTTTCTGATGGAGGCGAAAAACAAAAACGCCCGTGTGTACGAGATTTCGGCGCACGATAAAGATCCCCAGGTGGTCCAAATTAATCCGGAGCCCTCCACTACGGCGCGCCTCATCGCCCGCGTTGCGTCGGCGCGTTAAACCCTACAATCGATCGATCGAGGAAGAAGAAGAGGTGGTCGTTCGTCGCCTGCGAGCTGAAGACACGTACCGGGGATACGCGACACAATACGCTCTGCAGAAGGCGATGGCAAAATGTCACACCGAATTCGCCAACTTACCCAGGAGATTCTTATCGTTCCAAACAAGCCCTACATAATCCCCACAAACATCGACGTCGTCGACGGTCTTGTCAACGGAGCGCTGGAAAGCTTGACGTGTCGAGTCTTTATATGATGTGTGGGCGAATGTTACACGGTTTTACCGATAAGCTTTTTAGCTTCGCCCCTCTCATCATCAGTCACTTTGTGGCGATGGCGGGATTTTTTTTCGGTGTGTTTGTTGAAAACGTTGCGTTTTTCTCCAAAGACGTGCTCTCTCTCTGGGGCGCAGGTACTACGCAGTCATCCACCCGGTCCGCTCCCGCTACCTCTGCACTTTCAGCCAGGCCAGGAGAGTGATCATCTTTATCTGGCTGGCGGCCTTCCTCACTGCGCTGCCAATCATCTTCGTGCAGGTGAGTACAGCACAAAGCAACATTCCCGGATTAACTGCACGAATCACTGCGGGAACAGAGAATTCGCAATTTCCCTCTCCCTAATCACAACCCAGAGAATCACAATTTCCTTCTCCCTAAAATGCGTAGCAATTATGGAAAACTAACTCTTAAATTTACAGGTGTATCCGCCTGGAACAACATACCACTTGAAATAAAGTTATGTCCCACCATTCCATTCGTTTCGCAAACTCTTTAAAGAGTACCTAATCATAAAATGTGTTGTTTGCTAAACTCTACCATCGTGCCATGCTTCTAATTTATACTATGTTAGTATTTCTTTTACTCAATATACCACGTGCTGTTACACAGAAATTTTCTTGCCTTGTTGTTATGAAATTTTACCCATTCTTTGTTTAATTCGTGCAAAGTGTTTTCACTACTTGCTGCGTTTTTATTACACTAGACTTATTCTCTAACGGAGGTCCCCCCGACAGTTTTCTAACTTTGGGACCTTCTCTGTACTGTAACATTTTATTCATGTAAATGCATACATTCCTGAAATAAAGTTTGATTGATTTGATTGATTGATTGAACTAACCTGTTCACCAGGATGTAGTATTTCTTCAATTTTATTAGCGTAGCTAGTCCCTCCGGATTCCAATTGTTGTGTGCAAAAGAAGTGTGAAGCGTCTCTATGATTGAGGAACAATAGCCATTTGATCACGTGTCCCTAAATATACGTGACCGGCAAACCCGGGAACTAGGTAACATTACCGGCACTGCAAATTTTTGTGCCCAAGAAGAACGAGTATACACACTCACAAAACGGTTGCTGGATTACTAATAACCGCAAGCATTTTAATGAGTTACTGCACTCCATTAGACCACAAATGATTTTGCTAATTGCATGCAGCAAGATTAGCCTTAATTACCACTTGTAAACAATGCGACAATGTAAAAGTGGTTTTAGCGGAATATTAAACCAAATAAGCCAAATCGCATTCCGACCAGCGATACTCATAATTGATGTGTTAGTCGACAAAGAAAGAAAGAAATAAAAGAAAGAAAGGAGGAAGGGTTGCTTCACTAATTAGGATTTATGAGATCTGCATTGATCGACGACCAGACAATTTTAGTCAAGCACAAACCTTATATTTAATTAACACGGATTGTAGAGAGAAGAAAGCAGAGCCGGCCACTGAACTAATCGAATAAATTAGAACACAGTGCCTATACTTTAGATATTTAATTATCGTCGCATTAGGAAATAGCTGATGTCCGCACCAGCCGTGTTTTCTGCGAGCGCTCTGAAGCAAACTAAGGGGAATTAAAAATGGAAATGCGGCGAGAACCGGCGGGGACTGCGGCGAGAACTGGCCGGTGCGGCAACAACGTACGACCCTTGGGCTGGACAAGAGATTGTATACAGAAGTTAGCCGTCTTTTGTCTAGCTTCCGGAGAGCGCCGTGCCATGTTGTTAGAATGACCACAGGAGGCGGGTGAATTTAATAAACGGAACGTGGAGGTGAAGAACGATATGGAAAGTGAGAAATTTGGCATACGGGAAACAATTATACAACTGGAGCGAGCTTCTTATAGTAATTCTCGAAAACGGGAATGTGGAGTAGTCGGCAGTGACTTTTAACTCTACATTTGGGGATTTGCTGACGAGGCGAACACCCGTCCTCGCCTGTTTCTTCACTTGCTGTGCCTGCGCTCTATTTATAGCTACTTGTTTTTTTCTGAAAACCTGCGGCGCCGTAAGGAATTTTTGCAGGGAGGGGGGTTAGAAAACTAGAGTAGTAAAAGGGCATAAACAATACATTTGGCAGGCATAAACAGAAATCAGGTCACGTCGCGAATGAGCACACTAAACGCTGCATTATGTCTACATACAACAATGCAATTCGGCAAATTATTCCCACCTGGACTAATATATAGGAAAAAGGAGCACTGAAAAACATTTGAATGACAGCTAAATTCATGAAATTTGAAACTGTAGTCGCAGCGCGCCGATACAAAGTATGGTGAGTGAAGGTACAAGCTCTTAAAGTTTTTAGTTTTTTTTATATATATATACGACAAATCAGTTCGAGTCTGTTGCGCAGGCGCATTCTTTTTAACTTCTACCATCCGAAAGACTCTTTCATAGCCGAAACACTTTGGTGAAATCGATAATCATAGGCGACGAAACGGGCCACTCGGGTCGGTACGCGTTCAATGGCATCCAATAGGGTAACGATATGCGGATCCCAAAGCGCGCAGGCGTACCGCAGAATAGGTCACACGTGGGAAACATATCAGAGCGCTTTTACGTTTGATGGCGCTTTTTGGAAATTTCGCCTGAGAAAATCAATTCTTTATTGTTGCTTTGCATATTAGAAATTAAGCACGTTTCTTCAAACCTAAATTGTCTGTAAAATGCACACCAAGGTGCTTCAAAAATCTGGAACTTTATCGATAGGAACTGAAGCACAAAATAACAGTCCATTTGCACCTAAAGTAGACATATTTACACTAGGAGATATTCAATGACATGTGACACTTCTCGCATCAACTTTGAACACTATACAAATCATGCCGCAGGGAAGCATTATCATGCATAACTCTTTGACCATATCATTGACAGAAAACAGAAATAAGAAAGGCCCTAATACGGAGCCCTCAGGTCCTTCTTATGTAACGGCAACACGGTCTAATTTAGACACATTTATTATGAGATTTATTATGACCTTGACGAAAGAAAAGAAGTGATTCAAGTAATTGCGATTGTGTGTTTTCTAGGACATGACAGTTAGTGCAAAAGAAATCTATAAACATGCCGTCAACATGTGTGCCAAGGTCAAAACTCCGAAATAAGTCCCGGTTGAACCACAGTAACTGCGTTGTACAGAGAAAACCGGACTAAAAGCAATGTTGAGCTTGCGTGAAGTAGTCGTTTTCTACGTGCTTTTCAATAGCGCGCTAAATGATGTGTTCTAAAGGGTTCCAACATACGCTTGGGAGCGAGATTGCCTGTAGTCACGACCAACGCTCTTTGTTCCAGTTTAGTGAATCGGTGCTATGTGTGCAATTTTCCATTTTATCAAGCCTATCTTATCAATACGGTAGGGGGGCCACTGCTTCAGTGCTGAATTCATGTCGCTTTAGGAAAAAGAGTTAGGAGTTTTACGAATGCGATATACAATGACGTTACAAGGTTCTCAAGTTTTTATTTATATAAGCAGCGTCGGTTTCTTCTAAACACTGGTCTTAAATTAGGCACTGCATTGTTGTACGCGTAGCACTGTTGTAAAGTGTAGCACTTGTTGCCTAGGCCGGCGGTGGGGTCAGGACACGTGACTTTAAGCTTAATCATTATTGTAAGTAGTCATTATTAGTATCTCACCCGCAACTGACCGTCTCATATTTCAATGCACGAAACCATGATTCTTGTACTTCGTTTCAACACTTAGGATAAACAACTCTTTCCGAGAACGTCTTACGTGTCGTGCCACCCGGACTCGGCCTCATCTCCCACAGATACCTTATGGTGTAGATGCCCGGGAATGAAAGTTTTTGGTTCCCTTTAAAGCAGCTGTACTTTCTGACAGGCTTCGTAGAATGACAGACCTTTTGTTGTAATACATAAAATGTGAATCTGCACATTGTGATGTCCGTTTCAATATGAAAATTGTGAATGGTAGGTTTGTCGATGCTCTTCCTGTCCAGGTGCATGTGGAGATGGGCCTGAGGCGGCGCGCGTACTGGTGCATGCGCGACGAGGCGAGCCCCGGCGCGTGGCGCTCCTTCGAGATCTACATGCTCATCCTGGTGCTCTGCATACCGGCCGTCGTCATGCTCTACGCGTACGCAAAGATCTGCGCCCAGCTGTGGATGGTCGTGCGTGAGAGGGCACACCTAACCTCCGGCTCGTGAGTAGAGAGTATATTGAATACAAAGGGAGGGGGATGATGAAACGGAGGGTGGGTGCAAGTAGGTACTTGTCTGTAGGCTCCAGTGTGATGGTGACAGACAGGTGTGAGTTTTCCGGCAGCGCGATATCATCTCTGCGTAGCTGCTCAATTGATGGTGGTTGGTCCAATGTGGGCGGCGATTTACTGTTGTTGGCAAGGGCCCGGAGTCGAGATTGCGAGAAACAACGTTGTCCGATTCATTTCTGCGGTGCCGGCAGGATTTTCGACAGTGATTGAGGATGCGTACATGGAGTTTCATACGATTATGTCGTAGAGCTAAATCTGTCGCCGTATTCGCGTGCCGTCGGGGGCGTAATCATAGCCGCTACAAATTTTCGTCGCCTGCAAATAGAGTCACTTTTTTGTTCGTCTTGCATAAAGCTTCTCATTGATACTGAAGAATCAATGCTTTAAAACTTCGCATAGCTATTGATACAGTAAAAGCTCGTTAATTCTTACTCGAAGGGGGCCATAAAATTGTTCGATTTTAGCGGATTTCTGATTGGCAGGCACGCGCTAGAATGAATGAAAATCGCGCCACACTGCGCGGGCAGAACAGAAGAAAGCCTCCTCTGGACTCGTTATCGTGAATTAGGCGCTACTACACGTTTGTGGCAGGTGATTGCGTAAATAACGTTTCGTAAATAATAATGGATCCGCTGGAGCACTGGCGCCAGTGGCGAGGTGACATCTGGAAAAGACAAATAAGCAGTTGCAGGAGCGCTAGAGCGCGCGCGCGACGCTGTTGTTTTTTCTGTTTCGTTGTTTTGCATCTCTAGTAAATTTGGTTTGAATTGGATTTACAACACATTGTAATCACTCTGAACCGACTTCGTCTGCGAGGAGCGATGGAAACCAGGGGCTCATAGTACGAATTAATCACTTTGGATACCGATGGGTTAGAATTATAGGGAGTTTTCCCCCATTGAAATTACAGGGCTGTGCCGATACCGGGGCGTAAGGTCGAATTAAACAGAAGTTCAAATTAACTGAGTTCGAATTAACGAGCTTTTACTGTATAACAACGCGGCTCGGCTATACAGTAGAGCCTGATTTTCCTCTACGATGATGGGGGACTTCGAGTCCGCATGAATAAGGGAACAACACATTTTCCGACTGCAATGGGAGCCTTTAACGCAAAAATAGGTGCAAGCAGAGTAGAAAAAAAAATCAGTGCGAAATTTCGGAATAGGAACTCGTAACAGTCGAGGAGATACACTGGTTGGATTTTCGGAGAAAGATTGGCTGCGGCTAATGAACATAGTCTCACGCAAAAGAAGATTAGAAAATGGACATGAAAAATTGCGAAATGGGTGAGAAAAAAAAACGAAGTTGATTTTATTTTAGGTGAAAACCCAAGAATTGTGCTGAGCGGGGAGGTTCTAGGTATGATTCAGTGCAGCGATCATCAGATGGTCAGGTGCATAGTATGGCTGAATCTTAAAAGAGGGAGAGGAAAACTAGCGAAACGTAAGAAATTCACCATGGAGTCAGATTCAGGACGCAGAAATTGAACGAAACTCTTCAGAAAATAATAACACTTTCAGAAAATAAGAACGAGGGCAATGTTCACACTTGAAATGCCAACCTTAAAACAGCAATTATAGAATCACAAGAGCTATTGTAGAAGCAGCATGCAGGAAATAATCTGGAAAACGAACTAAGTAAACGAAGGAACTTATTGCGTTACGTAAGCACATGAAGTGGTCGAGTACGGCGGATCAAATAGAATTATCGGAGCTGTCAAATCTGATTAACACGAGTAAAACAGATGACATTAGTGCGTAAAGATGGCAGTCATCGAGGAAACGCTTGAAATAGAATAAAGCTTGAAGTTAACATACAGGAAGTTGGTTATTGGCAGAGACAGAATGTACGTATTGAGATGAACATGGTAACATTGCAAACAATATAGACCACATAATAAAAAGAGCGGAGCGATTCAACACCAGGCTATACACCAGCGATGTTAGACAAGGGGAAATTACTGAGCCTACAAGCCTAGCTAGCGATGTTCCGCAAATGACCAAACAATAAGTATAAAATGCTCTTAAAGCCATGAAAAGAGGAAAAGCTGCAAGCAACGACACCATTACTGTCGACCTTTTAAAGTATGGTAGAGATATAATTACAGAAAAGCTTAGTAAACTATTCTCAGGTTGCTTAAGTTTTAAAGGTACCCATTGCCTGGGAAAACGCTTACCTTGGTTTAGTCCATAAGAAGGAAGATACCAAAGACCTCAAGAGTTAGAGGTCCATCAGCTGACTGGTGGTTTATAAAAGTTTTTTTACAAGGTAATTGTTAACAGCATAAACGGCAACCTAGATTTCCAAAAAAAACAGGGAACACGCTGTGTATTCAAAATGATACCTTACAATGGAACACATACATGTCGTTAACCAAGAAACAAAAAAAGTGCTCAGAGTATAATAGCTGCTTCAAATGACATTTATATACTATGAAAAACCGTTTGTTTTTAACAACACCGCCGCAGAGATGGACGCCTTAAAGTACCAAAGGATAGAGGAGACCTATCTAAGACTCCTAGACGATGAGGGATGCACGGGTAGGATATTCCTTCACAAGGAAAGCGAAAAGTTTCCGATCCCAAAGGTAGTGCGACAAATTGATCACAGCTTGTTTGGAGAGAATATTCAAGAAGCTTGACTACGGAAACTCAGGATTACGGGTACACAGGGTTTACTTGAGCCTCTCGAGGTTTGCAGACGACATAGTCTTGCTCAGTTAATTTGCAGAACACCTCCAATAAATTATTGAAAAACTACAATAAGAAATCGTCGCCGCGGGGCTAAAGATAAAAATGAATAAATCTAAAGTATTCATAAATCAACCTGCTGAACGCGTAATTTTTAGCATAAGTAACGAAACACTGGCACAGTTTGAAGAATATGACTTCTTGGGCAAGTGGTCCGTGTGATGCCAACCGAGAAAAAGAAATCCGGCGCAAAATAGGAATGGGTTGGGGTGCACTCGGCAAGCACTCGTGACTAATGAAAAGAAAGCTACCCCAATCCTTAAAAACAAACGTATTCAATCAATGCATCCTATTTGTGATTACATACGGAGAGAAAACTCCGTTCCTTATTAAACAACAAGAAAGCAAACCTAAATCTGCCCATTGTGCCATGGAGCGAATAATAATAAGAGTAACACTTAGGGACTAAAAACGAGCAACTTGGGTTAGGGAGCAAACTCAAATAGAGGATATTGCTTGTATTCACTCGCTATGCGCGCATGCAGGACACCATGCCAGTGCGCCGTCACTGGTTACGGCGGGCTCCGCGGGATGGCGGTACTTGTCCGTGCTAAGCACATGATGTGGGTTGGACATTCCAAACTCTACCCCACCGAACGCAAAGTAATGCCTCGACTCCAATGTTAGTACGATCAATAACATAGTTGTTGACACCACCGTTGAGACTCGGGTTGAAACGGAGCAGACGACGCACGCCGGTGTTTTTATTTCTTCGGCGTGCGGGCGCAATGGCCCAAGCAGCCGTCGCGCGTCGGCCATGTCTGGGGCCGTTTCCAGTGTGGCCAAGCGAAGAAATTGACAACTAAACTTTTCAACGAATGCCACCTATAGTTCAATAAGAAACAGAAACGGCCTTGACTTGCGCTGGTCATGTAGTACGACGAACAGAACATCAGTTGATTAGATGTTCTGAATTGATTAAATTCTGACTAGAATAGATTAGATTAGAATCTCAACAGAATAGATTTTGTGAGGCGAGACTAAAAGACGGGAGAGGTCCTCACCTCGATAGAGAGACGAAATAAAAAATTTAGAGGCAAAAAATGGACTTGGGCAGCGCAGGACAGACCCTGGTGTAGGTTAGTGGGTGAGATCTTTGTCCTGCAGTGGACCTAAATGAGGTATTTTTATTGTAGTTGGTGGTGGTGGTGGTGGTGGCATCCGGATTACAGGGTGCCATTGGTGAATAGCGTGGCGGGGACTACTCCGGATACGGCACTCAGAGTTCGGGCATGATTGCGGGGCCACCAGGATGCCACCGCGGAACGCTAGTGTGGCATGGGATTTAACACCACTGGTGGTATTTCGAGGTGTGCTGGTGCTTGATAGACCAGTCGAACAGTAGTTGATGTGCACTGAGTAATCAATTGCCAATATACAAGTGGGTTCGTTTTGCCCGTACCGCCACCGCCAGGAGTATGTTTGAGTTTCTCGGTTTTCTTCCTCAGGGCCTGTACAGAAATGCTGGAAAAGACGCCGGGCAAGCAGGGTTTCAGTGCCAATGGCGAAAAAAGGTTCCTCGGCAAGCCGTCGAGAGCCGACGAGGACACCGTGAAACAGGTAGGCCCTTACAACCTGTCAATCTTCTACACACACAAGAAGCATAAAAATGAGGGCGGGCAGACCTGATGATGAGTGTGGTCTGACCAGAAAAAATAATTGAGGTTTACTAATTATAAACATAGTTATCACCAGCGAAAGCTAAGACTATGCACGCAGTGTTTCGTGAGAGAGAGAGAAAAAGTGAGAGATAGAGAATAAATATATATAAATAAATAAATAAATAAATAAAGTCCGGGATGCTTTGACTTCGGCTGCCTGTCCGTGCTCTGGCCACCCTGGACGCGTCTTGGTTGGCCAGGGAATCCCAGCAGTGCTCGATAGGAGGGGGGGGGGGGGGGTTGGGAGTGGGGGCAAGTCCGGAGTACGTTGGCACTCCCATAATATATAGTAGAGGGTGCTAGGCCGGGGATGGCAAGCACAGAGGGAAGGTTGATGGGTGGGGAAGATGAGGTGGAGGCGGGTGGGATGTGGGTGGGTATTCGCGTGGAGCTGCCACCAAGTTGTACTGTCCGCTCGAAAGAGGCGCCAGTGTGGCGGTGGGAGGCTGCGGCGAGTTTGCCTGCAATGGGCGAGAATCTCTGTGTAGCTTTTGAGTGGGTGGGGTTGATCTTGTGGGGGTAGACATTGGCCACCATTAATAATAGCTCGGTGAACCAAATCGGGAACCGCTTTATTGCCGGGGGTGGCGGCGTGTCCAGGATCTCCCACGATGCTGATATCAGAGCCTGTCGAGCAGTTTCTGAGGATGAGTAGGAGTGATAAAGAAATACGGCCAATCTGGTATTTACGCAGGCTGTCTGCAAAGCGATGAGGATAGTAACTGGTTCAGAGCAGGAAGTGGTGGCCAGGGCAATGGCAATTTCTTCAGCGACATCGACTGAGGTTGTGGTAGTAGTGGAGGAATTGATGCATCGGCCAGTATGCGTAACTGCACAGGCTACGTGCCCGTCGCTCCCAGGGTAAGGAGTAGCATCTGTGTTTAAGGGGTGTGGAGTCGCTCCCGTATCGCGCAGTAAGGGCTCGAGCATGAGCAGCCCGGCGGCCGATGTGGTAGTTGGCACTCATATTGCGTGGGATTGCGGCCACCCGGATGCATTCTCGCAGGGCTAGAGGTATTCATTTTTTATTCCCTCACGGGAATCCGTCAATGCGCCAATGCTGTAAGTACCTGTCGACCTGTGGGAGTCAATTGTAAGTGCCGTGGTTGAGCTGAACTGTGGGCTTCTTGCAGCTATTCCCACGTGTTCAGAACTCCCAAAGCCAGGAGGTTTTGGGTCGCGGTGGAAGGGGGGGGGGGGGCAAGTGCAGTTTTCTACGCTTGGCGAATCATGATGCTAGGGTTCCGTAGGTGATGGGGTTCTGCACGTATGGGGTTCTGAGGGTAATACGGCTAATGAGCAAAACTTCCACTATTTGTAAGGTGTCTTGTAAGGCATCGACGGCATTGGGAGATGCGTTGCATAAGGTGCATCAGTTGAGAAGGGTTTTATGTTGCGGGGAAATTCGGCCCAGCCCAGAGCCATTTTTGGGTGCTGTAACACCCAACAGCCGCAAGCGAGGGACGTTGGAGACTGCATGCCCGGCAATGGTCAGCTGAGGTTCAGGTATACCTAGAGCAGATTTGCGAGAAGGCGGGGGGTGAAGCTTCAGCAAAGGCGATTTTTCGGGTGTGCACAGGGGGCATCGTGCCTGGAGTTAGGGAAGGGTAACAGTACCCGCTTGCTGCAAGGCATCTTGCTGCTCTCCAATGAAGCCCACAGGCGCCCATAAGGAAAAATCATCCACGTGTAGTGCGTGTTTAATGTGGGGAATGGGCTGCAATTTTGGTTGGGAGGCCCTTCATGGTGATGTTGAATAATAGTGGCGAGATGACCGAGCCTTGCGGAGTACCTTGCGCTTGAAGCGTGAAAGCGGACGATCGAAGATATCCAAGACCAATTGTTGCAGTGAGGATTGATCAGAAAGCCCTGACATAGCCATACATACGCTCTCCGCATCCGAGAGATGTGGCTCCTGCAAGCATTGCCGAGTGTGAAGCGTTATCGAAAGCACCCTTGATGTCTAACGAGGTATGCAGTGCTGGTGGCATGACGTGAGGCGATCAACAATGTCCGACTTAAGTTGGATGAAAATGTCTTGCGTGGACAGATAGGGTCGAAACCCAAAAATGGTCATTCGGAACAGATCATTATCCTATGTGGGTTACCAAGCGGTTATGCACTAAATTTTCGCAGTTTCCCAGCACACTATCTCAGTGAGATGGGGCAGAGATTTCCTGGAGTAAATGGTTTCTGTGGCTTGAGGATAAGAGTAATATCTGCGTGATTGATTGACGATTACATCTCAACGCAGGTCATCAAGATGTTGATACTGGTGGTGTCACTGTTCATCATCTGCTGGGCGCCCATCTTGGTGCTGAACGTACTTACGGCGTTCGGAGGAGTGTCGGCGCTCAACTACTCGTACCTCAAGCCCCTGCGCACCACCTTCCATTTGCTGTCGTACCTCAACAGCTGCGTGAACCCTCTCGTGTACGGCTTCATGTCGCGCTCCTTCCGCGGCTCCTTCCGAGACGCCCTGCTCGGGTGCCTCAGGCAGCGCGGAGGTCCCCAGAGGGGGGCCACAATGCGGCTCAGCCGCACCCGCACCACCAGCCTCAGCATCGGGCGGTCGGCCACATACGTCACGTGACGCCAGCCCCCCCAGCCGGGCATCCGCTGCATCCGCTGGTCGAACTGCGGAGGCCCCCCGGCACCCGGCAACAACATCGTCGCCCCCGGCGTCCACAACGGATAACTCATTGAATGGACGCACCACTCTTAAGCTGGACCAATTGGGACCCAGCGCTACATCTAGCCCAGATCACGTGTTCGGTGTTTTCCGAGGTGTCCTTTGTGCGACTCCTGCATTTTCGTATGATAATGGCGCGCCGGAAATTCAACCAGACGCCGGCACGTGAGGACTGCCGATGGTGCTTCAAAGGAGGATCTTCGAAGCATCTTCACCCCACTGAAAGCAATGCGTGTTGAGTGATTTTACCAATCATACATGGATACCAGACCGTCAAGAAAGGGAGAGCGTTCATATATCGTCTGCGACTCGAACTTGCGAATAATTTCACCTGACTCGATTAAGCAATGAAGCCGTGCTGGCAGAACGTTCCACTCATTGACCCTTGCAAGCTGTTAAAGTTCAAAGGTCACACATTTCCGTGTATAAACGAGGACTGGTAAGTACTTACATGACTCTGTGTGAAAGCCCAGTGGCATGTGGTGTCCGTATACAGGACTTCGAGATACGTTCACCACGATAGCGGACACTAGGAGACGAAGAAGAACGCACTCCTTTGAGCCTCTGTGCCCCAATAAAAAGTTTTTTTAATGATTCTGAATAACCTCTGTTCTTATAATGCGTTCCAACCCAAAGGTCAAAACAGGCTGCTAAGTGAAAAATATAATAATTTCTTCGATCCGGTCGCTCGGTGTCATCTATAATATTAACGAGCTATCACCCAAAAACTTAGAGGAAAAATGAAAATGGTTGGAATGTAGTAAAAGCTGAGGCTTCTTGTGAGCCACACCGAAATGTAAATGTTTCGGTATAACTGCTGCCAATTCTGCTCTATTGCAATATAATTTAGAAGCCCTGCCATTGTCGGCATCGTTATGGTACGCCAGCGTGTGAGCATTAGCGTTTTGGCTGCCGGCAATGTCCTAAACTTTACAAACGCTGCGCACGAGTTGTGCGGAAGAGAGGTTAACACGCGTCGGATTTCGACCTCCAAGCATTTAAACAAACTGAATTTTGCAGCATACATTTTTCACTGCAGCTATAAATAGGAAACCATGCGGCGTTGTAAGGGATCCAGGCGCCAGCGACGTGGAATGTGTCGAACGCAGAGGGAGTGGCGCGGTTCGGGGAAGTGGGAATGAATGACGTTATGGCAGCCAGCTCGTTAAGAGCAAGCGGCCTCTGGGTCACGCCGCTCGCGTGAGGACACATTGTCTGGGGCCGCAGCCGCATCGTCGCGTTGTTTTGGCCGGAGTGAATGGTGCAGCCATGGGAAAACATTGGTAGCCTGGCGACTCAAATGGTATTCTGAGGGCTTGGCGGCAGCTGGGTCTAGGCCCACCTCGTTTTCGTTTAGCAGGTTTTAAAACCATTCGGTCCGTCGAGCGGCTGGAGACGGGGGAGCTTGGCGCTGTCAACTGTGGTTAGACAGTCACCGATTTATGGCGATAACTTTTGTTGGCCCGTCCACCCGCGGTGTGAAGGCGTGCGAGGGGTTCGTGCATCGGTCCGGAATGGACGCGGGAAAATGCGACGCCTGCGGTGGCCACCGTGCCCTGTTAACCCTACGGGCTGTTTCCTACCCACGATTCAATTAACGGGGCATCGCCTGTCAACGGCGGAGAATCTTGGGGAAGCGCCCGGTCGTTAAGACGGATGGTTATGGGTTCCAGCTGGCGTGGAGTGGCTGTCCGGTTTTGGACGAGAATCGTGAGAACAGGCGATGCAGACCGCGTTCGTAGTGGCTTGTCCCTGGCGCTCGCATGTATTTCCGCGGGTTTCCGAATGTTTGTTGTAGCTGTTTCATTTGCTTTTGATATTTTCCTTTTTGGTTGGTGAGAGAGGGTGACCAATGCTTCAGAGTTAAGGGGGGCGTCACCCACCGCAATTTAAACCCGGATGTGGTAACCCGACCAATCAGATCGCCAGGGGATGCTGATTGGCCCGTGTATCGGGGGTGGAGACTAAGTGACCCATTAAAACCACGAGACATGAGGTCTCAGGGTCGAATCCTCAGGGTTTTAATGTGCTATGCACGGCCGGCGTATTGCCGGGCTAGCCACGTTAGGCTAGGGAGGATCTCACCACTTGGGTAGTCTTAGGTCAGGGTCCATCGCTGACGGGGGTGCCGCGCGCACAAAGTCTTAGCTGACCTAGAAACCCACTTTATTTCTTACTCTGTCTACTTCAATCTGTAAATATCCTGTATACGTCGTTCGCTTAAGTATACAGTTTTAAAAACCCTCAACAACTCTCATCGTCGTGTCATCAGTGCCGCAACCATGAGGCACCAACGCAGACCATCGGAAAACTTCTACACGCCAGAACATCGGTGTATCGAAGCAAGAAACAACCAACTAAACCTTTATCGGCGTATTTAACGAAGCGTGGCAACAAAAAAACAAAAGCTGAAGAATGTACAACGAAAATATTTTTAGGCGTATTTACATTTAGTAGTTCTAATATAGCTTAGATAGAGATTATTATGCGAAACAAGCAAAAAAATATGTGGAATCAAACCAACCAAGGCCACCCACTTTCTTCCCAACTCAGGAGAATTTGCTAGTGATAGACAGATTTTGCAACCATTGTTCAAAGGTAAAAGAACAAGAAAGAATAACATAAATTAAAACGCATAAAAGCGGGTAACAAAATCACAAACGTTTGCCTAATCAAGCGCGTCAAAAGAATAAGTAATAAAACAATAAGTAGAAAATACACTGAAGAACAAACTAGTTTACAAATGTCTGCTTAGTCTACTAACATCACACGGATGGCAGAAAAAAGCAAAAAAAAAACGAAATACTAACGACAGTTTTTCTGCAAAATCGGCTGAAATGGCGGTGGTCTCATCTCCAGCAGGGCGGGGTCGTTTACAACGGCGTTCGCCGGGGTATGCGCGCACTCCAAGCCGACCCACAGAGTTCTGGTAGCATATCGGTGCATACATCTGGGGTGGCAGTGCACCAGGGAATCGCACCAGCCGAGATTCTGCACTAGACGGCCGTCGAAGAGGTGGGGCCATGTGTCGGGCCATCGGCCTACAATCGCCTTACGCCACGATCATTAATGGACATGTGGACCCCTAAAAAGTTCCGCTGGTAAAAAGAGCCGTCCGTGTTTACATGTTGCTTCAATGCCGTCAAAGAACCGAACATTTGGTGATACATATGAGCGGCTGAAGAACGCTTAAGCATTTCTTCAGTTTCAAACGCAAAATTTAAGCGCAAACAGAAAATAAAATAATCGAAATTCATTTTATTTGACAAGAATCTCCATCTTTGTCAACCCGCCCTCCACTACATGTACTAGAATGTCGAACCACGATGGTAGCTGAGGAAAATATTTATGGAAATACAACCAAACAAGACCTCGAAGGACGGGTTGCGCTTATTTAACAGCACCGGGACGTTTTGGAAATTCGGAGCAGCACGGTACAAAGCCTAGGTGCGGGGGCTGACACCATTCAGTTGAGTCGTTGTATTAGTAGTTAATATTGTCACGAAGACAAGGACGATGCAGTTGTGTTGAATGAGAAACACGTTTATTGGAGCGAACTTGTGCTCCCCTAACAACTCAAAAGAATACAGAGGCGGCGAAGCAGCGGTCAACAAAGTGACTTGCACAGGCGAGTGTCGTCGAATCGAATGCCCCGGCGTCCGCACTGCAGGCCTTTTATCTTTCGGCGCGCGTGGTTCTCGAAACGTCGATTCGCATCGAGAACATAGTAGATCCAAGAAGATCATTCTGGGCCGTTCACGTTAGATCGGAACGCTCTCCCCATCACAACAGATAACGCATGCGGAACAGAAAGAAAGAATGGAACACGCGCTTCCCTTGGCGCAGAGATAACGCAGACCGGCGCAGCCGGGCGGTAAAAGCAAAACCCAAATAAGCAAACCCAATGTATGGTTCGCGGCATTACCCCCCCTCTAAGAGTGCATCGACCCGATGCGACAGTCCGAACAAATGAAAATAAAAGTTCGTCATCGTCCGTAGAAAGGTTTTAGGCGAACCACGTGGACGACTTCAGGCCGCCTGCGTTGTCGTGATGTGCCGGAGTCACCATCAGGGATCACTTCGTAGGTAAGTTGGCCAACACGTCGTAGAATCTGGTAGGGTCCGAAATAGCGTCGCAGGAGCTTCTCACTGAGTCCGCGTCGTCGAATGGGAGTCCAAACCCACACACGATCCCCTGGTTGGTACTCGGCGACTCGGCGTCGGAGGTTGTAGCGGCCCGCATCCACCAGCTGCTGGTCCGTTATACGAACTCGAGCGAGCTGGCGGGCCTCCTCCGCACGTTGAAGATATCCGTGGACGTCGGCGTTGAGGTCGTCGTCTTCTACGTGCGGAAGCATGGCGTCGAGCATCGTAGTCGGCCTTCTACCGTAGACAAGCTCGAACGGCGTCAGCTGCGTCGTCTCCTGGATAGCCGTGTTGTACGCAAACGTGACATACGGGAGCACTTCGTCCCAAGTCTTATGTTCAACGTCAACGTACATTGACAGCATATCTGCGATTGTCTTCTTCAGACGTTCTGTTAGTCCGTTCGTTTGGGGGTGGTACGCCGTCGTTCTTCGGTGATCCGTGTTGCTGTAGCGTAATACTACTTGCATCAGCTCCGCAGTAAATGCCGTTCCGCGGTCTGTGCTTAGGACTTCCGGGGCTCCATGTCGCAGCACAACTTGGCTTATAAAGAACTTTGCCACTTCTTGTGCAGTCCCCCTCGGAAGAGCGGCGGTCTCTGCGTAGCGCGTCATGTAGTCTGTCGCTACGACAATCCACTTGTTCTGTGATCGTGACGTAGGGAACGGGCCTAAAAGGTCCATTCCAATCTGTTGAAATGGTCTCGATGGGACGGCGATCGGTTTCAGAAGTCCGGCGGGTCTTGTCGGCGGCGTTTTTCGTCGCTGGCAGTCACGGCAGCTCCGGACGTAGTGGGTGACGTCAGAGGTAAGGCCGGGCCAGTAGTACCTCGCCTTGATTTTTCCAATAGTGCGGGCTGTGCCGAGATGTCCGGAAGACGGGTCGTCGTGGCATGCTTCCAAAATTTCGTCACGAAGGTCCGCGGGGATGACGAGAAGGTAATTCGCTCTTGTTCCGGGGCTGAAATTCTTCTTCACGAGGACGGAGTTTCTCAGGCTGAATGCTGGTAAGCTGCGTTTGAAGGTCCTAGGAACGGCAACGTTGCATCCCTCGAGGTACTCGATTATGACGCGTAAGTCGGGGTCGGCACGCTGCTGGGCGGCTAGGTCGCTCTCCGTCACGATCCCGAAGAACGCGCTGTCTTCATCAGAGTCTTCTGGTGGTGGGTCGACGGGGGCGCGGGACAGGCAGTCGGCGTCGGAGTGTTTCCTGCCGGATTTATAAACGACTGTAACGTCGAACTCCTGCAGGCGCAAGCTCCACCGCCCAAGACGGCCAGAGGGGTCCTTCAAATTGGCGAGCCAACACAGCGCATGGTGGTCTGTTACAACCTTGAATGGCCTTCCATACACGTATGGGCGAAATTTTGAAATCGCCCATATAATAGCCAGGCACTCTTTCTCAGAGGCAGAATAGTTTTTCTCCTCCTTCGACAGACCACGGCTGGCATAGGCGATTACCCTTTCGCAGCCGCTTTGCTTTTGGACAAGGACGGCACCCAAGCCTATATCACTGGCGTCCGTGTGCATTTCCGTTTCGGCATTTTCGTCGAAATGAGCGAGCACGGGCGGGCTTTGCAGGCGTTTTTGCAGCTCGGAGAATGCTTTTTCTTGGTCGTTTTCCCAGCTGAAAGGGGTGCTGTCTTTCGTCAAGCGCGTGAGTGGCTCTGCAATGCGTGCGAAGTTTGCGACGAAGCGCCGGTAGTATGCGCACAGCCCGAGAAATCTTCGCACGCCCTTCTTGTCTTTCGGCCTTGGAAAGTTCGCAATGGCTGAAGTTTTTGCCGGGTCAGGTAGGACTCCCGCGGCGTTGACGACGTGGCCCAAGAACTTGAGTTCCCCGTATGCGAAACGGCACTTTTCAGGCTTCAGCGTCAACCCCGACGTACGAATGGCCTCGAGTACAGACTCCAACCTTGCAAGGTGTTCGTCGAACGTCCGGGCGAATACCACTACGTCGTTGAGGTATACGAGGCAGGTGTGCCACTTAAGGCCAGCTAGCACAGTGTCCATGACTCTTTGAAACGTCGCTGGTGCTGTGCACAGCCCAAACGGCATCACCTTGAACTCGTATAGGCCGTCTGGGGTTATAAATGCAGTCTTCTCTCGGTCTCTCTCGTCCACTTCAATTTGCCAGTAGCCGGTCTTCAGGTCCATCGATGAGAAGTACTTCGCGTGGCAGAGGTGGTCGAGGGCGTCGTCGATTCGGGGGAGGGGGTACACGTCCTTTTTCGTGATTTTGTTCAGTCGCCGGTAGTCAACGCAAAACCTTAATGTGCCGTCTTTTTTCTTTACGAGTACGACGGGCGCAGCCCAGGGGCTTTTCGATGGCTGTATAATGTCATCGCTCAGCATGTCGTCCACTTGAGTCCGGATGGCTTCCCGTTCGTGTGAAGAGACGCGGTACGGTGACTGTCGGGTAGGTCGGGCTCCATCTTCGGTTATTATTCGGTGCTTCGCTAGAGGGGTCTGACGTAGTTTTGCGCTCGACGAAAAACATTCGCTATAGCGACGCAGCAAAGCCAATAATTTTTTCCGTTGTTCTTGCGGTAGCTCCGGATTCACGTCGAATGGCTGCGGGAGCTTGAATGTTTCTACGGGTGTGCGTTCAAAGTCGGCGACTGCGATCACATCACTTGCTTCTTGCGTTTCTTCGAGGAACGCAATTGCAGCTCCCTTGTTTAAATGCTGGTACTCTTCGGTGAAATTAGTGACCAAAACGTGAGATTGGCGTTGCTTAAAGTGCGCAATGCCTCTTGCGACGGAGACACCGTGGTCGAGAAGCAACCTGCGATCACTCTCTACGATAGCGTCGATGTCAGAAGCAGCATCCTCACAGTAGACGGCGATCATCAAGCTTGCGCGGGGTGGCAGGGTGATGTGATCGTCGGCGATCCTGACAGCAGCACGGTGATCGGGGTTCGGCTGCGGCGTCGTGGAGTGATTGGAGGAAAATGTTATCGACTTGGTCTGCAGATCAATTATTGCGCCGTTGTCCGTCAAAAAGTCCATTCCGAGAATCACGTCGCGGGAGCAGTTAGGCAGAACGACGAACGCCGCAGGGTACGTTGTGCCGTCTATGGTGACGCGCGATGTGCACGTTCCACTTGGCGTCACGAGGTGGCCTCCTGCTGTGCGTATGTGCGGACCGTCCCATCTGGTCATAACTTTCTTCAGTTTAGACGCAAATGGTCCGCTCATTACCGAATAGTCAGCTCCCGTGTCTACGAGGGCGACTACGTCAAAGCCGTCGATGGACACCTTGACGTCAGATGCAGTCGTCCTCGAGTTCCGGGTTCGTCGGGGCGTCGTATCTCTGCTTGTACGTGTTGATGGTCGGGCACTGTGCATCGTCGTTGTCGTCGTCTTGTCAACGGACGTCTCGGTCAGGTCGGGTATGCGTCGCGCCGTGTAGCTGTCGTCGTGTTCGGGAGTCTCGTCAGGGTTAGGTCGGGTCGTCGGGATGAGGGCATGTCGTGAATCACTGTCTTCAGCGCGTCCTTGCGTCGTTGGAGGGTTTCTAGTTTTTCGCCGTAGAGCAACTTCACCTCCAGAAGTTGCCGCCTTTAGTTTCCCCCGCGTGGGCTGGGGGACCTTCCACGGGCGAAGTCAGCGTTGCTACGGCGGTTCGGCGATTGGTAGGGGTAGGGCGACGGCGAACGGTTGAAACGCGCTGGGCCACGGCTGGTTTCAGATAGATACTCGTCGATCTCACGTGGTCGTTGGCCAGGGAGAGGGCGAGGTGCGTCGACGGAGAAACCACGCAGTCCGAGTCTCTTGTATGGGCAGCGACGGTAAATGTGGTCGGCCTCTCCGCAGTGGTAGCACAGAGGACGGTTATCGGGAGTTCGCCATACGTCCGTCTTCCTCGGCGTCTGGTTTCGGGCTACCGGGGGTCGGGCGGGTGACAGTGGGCGGCGGTACGGCGGGGCCTCTTGACGGCGTGTTGGAGCAGGGCGGGGTCGACGAACAGCCGCGGAGTATGTCATAGCTTGTGGCTCTCGGGGTACCTCGGATGGCGTAGAAGTTCCCAACGCTTGTTGCACTTCTTCTCTAATCACGTCGGTGAGGGAAGCGACTTGGGCCTGCGGCGGCGTTGGGAGAAGTTTCCGCAGCTCCTCTCTCACTATTGCGCGGATAGTCTCGCGTAGGCTGTCGGCCGGGATCCGCGTGCTGCCAAAGTCGTTCGCATTGGCCGCGCTAACAAAGCTGCGGTCATACTGCTTAGCACGCATTTCGAGGGCTTTCTCAATGGTGCTGGCTTCGGTCACGAATTCGGCGACGGTTTTGGGCGGATTTCGGACAAGTCCAGCAAACAGTTCCTCCTTCACTCCGCGCATTAAGAAGCGCAACTTCTTTTCTTCCGTCATTTCGGGGTCCGCGCGGAGAAATAGCTGCTTCATCTCCTCAACGAAGATCACGACACCTTCGTTGGGGTGTTGCGTGCGCGCTGCCAACAAAAGGGCGGCTCTTTCTTTCCGCACGACGGTAGTGAAGGTCTTAGTAAACTCGCTTTTGAACTGAGCCCAGTTTGTCAAGGAGCTCTCGTGGTTCTCGAACCAAGTGCGAGCCGAATCTTCCAAGTAAAAGAAAACGTGTCGGAACGTTTCTGCGTCGTCCCAACTGTTGAATTTCCGGACGCGCTCCAGTTTCTCCAACCATTCTTCTGGGTCTTCTGCGGGGGCTCCTCGGAACGATGGCGGTTCCCGGGGCTGCTGCAGGACGATTGGCGACGTTGTTTCTTGCACCATGGTGTTGGTTGCAGCGTTCCTTTTCTTGGGCCCTTCTGGCATCAAACCGAACTCGGGCGGTAAATCTTGCAGGCGGGGGCTGGCTCTTGTTGGACTGGCTTGGCGGCTTTTCGAGGTTGTAGTGGGCATGAAGGGTGCGTACCCAGCACCTCCACCAGATGTCACGAAGACAAGGACGATGCAGTTGTGTTGAATGAGAAACACGTTTATTGGAGCGAACTTGTGCTCCCCTAACAACTCAAAAGAATACAGAGGCGGCGAAGCAGCGGTCAACAAAGTGACTTGCACAGGCGAGTGTCGTCGAATCGAATGCCCCGGCGTCCGCACTGCAGGCCTTTTATCTTTCGGCGCGCGTGGTTCTCGAAACGTCGATTCGCATCGAGAACATAGTAGATCCAAGAAGATCATTCTGGGCCGTTCACGTTAGATCGGAACGCTCTCCCCATCACAACAGATAACGCATGCGGCACAGAAAGAAAGAATGGAACACGCGCTTCCCTTGGCGCAGAGATAACGCAGACCGGCGCAGCCGGGCGGTAAAAGCAAAACACAAATAAGCAAACCCAATGTATGGTTCGCGGCAATATCTTTCGCGCAGCATAAACAAAACAAGAGCGTCTAGTAGTCGCTTTTTTTTAAAGGAACAGCCGGATAGTAGCATCAATCACGGCAGACAAATCGGCCGTAAAGTATTAGGCGTCGCTTAGGAATCTGACACCTTCGGTGGAGTTAAGTTGTGTTGGGACAGGTGACAGCGGGAAGGATGTGGCGGGGAGCCTGTAATTTATCATGGCAACCAAGCAGCCGCATAAACGCTCCTCTATAGCTTCCTGCTTTTTCTCGTCCGGCGAGAATGTTCCGAAAGCCCTTAAGCCCACTCACTCGATGACGGCATGAAGACACAGTCGACAGAAAGAAGAGCGCTCGCGAGAGAGAAACGATAAGCGGACCGAGAAAACAAACATGCGGGCGGTGTTTATGGAAGCGTAAGGTCATTACTCCACACGCCGTACTCAATAATAAGCGGTGCTGTAGAGCTGGCGTTCCGCCTGCCAAGGCAAGACGCCATCCTGCACAGTATCATGTTCTCGGGTGCGCAATATTCCTGCCATATTTACGAAACGTACATCCTTCACCGCCCATGTTGCGCGAAATGTTGTTTGACTTTCGGAATGCTGTAGCCTGAGACAAGTCATTGAAAAAGACGTTGGCCAGTTTGTCATGTGCTCTGAAGTTAGCGTTGAGTCAAAATTGGGCTCTGTGATAGAATTATTGATTGTAGGGTTTGACGCGCCGACGCAACGCAGGCGGTGAGGCACGCCGTAGTGGAGGGCTCTGGATTAATTTTGACCACCTGGGGATCTTTAACGTGCGAGGAAATCTCGTACACACGGGCGTTTTACTTTTCACCTCTATCAGAAAAGCGACCGTGGCGGCGAGAATCGAACCCGCGTCCTCATGCTCAGCAGCACAACGCCTTAGCCACTGAGCCACCGCAGCGGTTTGTGATAGAATTACGTCATAAGGTTGTCTTCAATAAGAGGGTTCGCTAGGGCGAATGAATTGAGAAAAGAGCAAATAAAATGAGCTCAGCAATGCATTAGTAATGATTTGCAGTTCTGCGTGTTAAGGTGAACTACAAAGGTTGAATCGAACAAAGAATGGTTGAACTAACTTGGACAAATAAAAATATCGGAAAAATAACGTTCGCGAATCTGAAAATTGTCTAAATGCTGGTTAAGAAGTGCACTTTTTTAGTGGTGGGTTACGGAATAAATAGCTACACTGGGAACTTTGTAACAATCAGCTTCTTTCGACCTTTTTTGGGGGCCGTCACCTTGGAGTGCCCCTTCGTGGCTACTAAAAGCCACGCTGTTCGAAGCACAGGTTTGAAAATATGTACGCTCAGCCACAAAAATGGCTAGAAATGGAAAAAGATTTCAAAGTACGAAAATAGTAAACACCGAAGTAGGGATACCACGTCTGCTTTTGACAACGTCTGCTTTAGGCAAGTTCTGCAACAGCCTAGAGTCCTGAAAAGAATTTTGAAGAGCTTAACCGACCAAAAAACATCAGGGAGGCTTTACAAAGGTTAAAGGCCAGTAAAGAAGCATTCAGAAACATGACAATAAAAAGCACATCCCAATTAAACCAGAATCTCCGCACTAATAAGCATATCTGTTACTAACTGTTGTTTTTGGCCCACTTCTTTTGTTCGTGGGTTGTTTATTTTTGTTACGTTTCCGAGTTCAATCCAAGCTACTGCGTGTACATCATGTCACCTTCGCGACATCTACATGGGCGTGTTGTCTACTCTAGGGCACACACTGGACGAAGGTCATTCGCACGCAGAGTCCAGTAGTGCTGCCCGCGCGCCAGCGGCCCCTCGTTATTTGCACACCCGCTAGACCCGGCCTGGAAAGTAAGCAACCTAGAAATGAGACCGGGATGAGCAGAAGGAGCGGATATGAGGAGATGCGTCTGGCGTTTAGCGGGGAACGTGGGACTTTAGCAAGAGCGTCGAGACGGCATACGATGAGGCGCTCCTGTACGTCGAGGTACAATTTCCGTGCGTTCGAGGTTATCGAATCGCCCGGAATATATGCGCTTGCTAGAGAGACGATGACAATGGCCAATGATGAGGATACGCTTTTCCCATCGCTGAAAGTGGACGAGATTTTGTTTACTCGCCTAGGATGCTAGCCCCGGTCAGTGAGGCGTGTGTGGGCAGAGAAAAAGAGCTCGTATTTGCTGGCGTTGCAAGTAAGATGGAGATGTAAAGCAGGGTGGCAGATGGGGGAGGATTGAACGCTGGTAGAGGGATGGTGACGTAAAATATGAGATAAGACATAGGCTCTGGGAAACTTTAAGCAGAAGTGCAATATAGTTAAGAAGGCTTTTTGCTGCTACACATGGTAATCGACCTCCCGTTTGCCCAAAAACCCAGAGAACGCCAATTCAAGGACCGTTCGTGTGGTTCTTCCGCAATTGGCAAGTGTAGCGTTGGCCTAATCCGGGCCAAACCAATAGATATTATTTAAATTTTGTGAGGTCAACCAATGTTGCGGCAATGCTGAACAATATCCGATTCATGGACTTTATGGTGTTTTACGGCTGGTACCTTAAAACACTGGTACCGTAAAATTGGTACGTGTCTAGCAGAAAATTACATCGAACTTAGAGGGCAATAGAAGACAAGTCAAGACAGCGGCGTGTCCTGTACTTCGTGTCTCCCGTTTTGGTCCAACTTGGAGTTGCTTCCCTTAACAAGAAGTTTATTGGCTCTTGTAAAAGAGGAAGGGGTATGAGTAGATGTATCCAGACGATGGTCCCATAGTGGATACTGCACCGGGACCTTCGATATAAGATTGCAAAGAAAAAGTTCAGTGAAAGCAGCCAAAGACAAGTCAAGTCAATTCGTTTTATTTCCAACCAAATTATGTTGGGGATCCCCCAGGCGAAAAGCGGTCATAGACCACTTGAAGTGCTTGGGGGCCCGTACAGGTAGCGAGACACTTGAAGTTACAGACGCATGAAAGTGATGCTCAATCAAATTACAGAACTGATCTAACGATGCACACGTACAAGTTAAAACATTTGCAAATGTAGGAAGCCATTTTTCGAAAGTTTCTGTGGAAAAATAAAACATTTCCTGTCATACAATTCTGCAAGTTACGAACCTTGACGCAATAGGAAATGAACACGTGTGATAGGACTGCAAGGTAAAATGCTCAGAGAACAGGAAATCTTCACACTTGCATCGATGTTGTGTAATGCGTGGACAACAAAAATATAGCAGTAGCAACAAAGGGTGCACTATACAGCAAAATTTCTGACAGATACCACGAGTTGTGACTGAAATAATCGCGCAATCGTCTTCCAGAAAGTGAGTTCGCGCAAATGCCTCTCCTACAAGCTATTCAGAATGACAGGCAATTGGTGTGTTAAAGATAGTTGAAGATAATTCGTGCGCCGGCATGGAACAAGCCACATGACAGGAGTGCGGGTGCGCGGATCGCGCTGTTTAACTCGAAGATTAGTCAGAAGTTTTAAGAAACCTTGCAGATTTTTTTTGAAAAAAAGCAAGAAAGAAGTAACCTGAAATCAAAAAAAATATTTTGCACGTATCTCATATTTCGGTAACAGGTGAGCGGTTGTGTGTGAGTACGCTACGTTAGCTATGGAACGCAGTGCTTTTTTCTGTAGCAAATTATTAGAGTTTAAATTTGCAATAGTAGGGATGCCCCAAACAACGCTGCAGTAGTTCAAGTGGAAAGCGAATATTTGTATATTTCTATTTCGTATATTTGTAGCTTAGCTGTTATCGGGAAGGAATGTCGACATGGCGATAATACACCTACTGCCTCTGGCAATGGTTTCCTGAGAGATTCAACATGGCAAGACCAGGGCAAGGTAATAAAAATGTCACCCCAAGAATTTTATGCGTGTGGACTATTTCCATGGGCACGTTGCCACATTTAAGGTTAGTATGGATGTGGCCATTCTTATTTTTAGCTTAGAACAAAATGGCTTTCGACTTACTCGCATTAATTTCTAGAGCGTCACCATCGGACCACTTGGCAAGCTTCTTAATAACGTCAACGATATCAATGACGTAAGCCCATTAACGCCCGTTGATTTGGTATTTTTTAAATAGCTGAATGTACTAGCGATCTCATTCACGTCCGTTGGCCAGATGAAGATCGTGTTGGTTGCCTTACGGGGTTTTGTGTGGAATAATTTACCAAACTGCACTGACGGGCTCGTAAAGTGTTTATTGAAGTGCTCAGCTAATGGTAAAACTGAGAGCTTCTCATTATTTATTCTTAATTGGAGTGTCGTGTCGCTTTCTGTTTTGCGTTTTTAAAAGTTGTTAATAATCTTCCAAACGCTCTTACGATGCTGTTCTCTTGCATGTAAAAAAGGCTATCAAAATACGCCGCCTTTGCCATTCAAAGTTCTGAGTTGAGCTTGTTACGATTTTTGTTGAATACTGCGAACATGGTAGGACTTCGTGTGCGCAAGAAGGCTTTGAAAACTTTATTTTTCTGTGTAATCATTTTCATTCCATTAAACCCAACCCACGGCTTTAAAATCCGTTTTTTTTCACCTTAACGCATTTTATTGGAAACGATTTATTGTAGATACTCGTAAAGATGACCATAAATTCATTATATGCATCATATACACTTACTTTGGCGTAAACAGACGACCAGTCACGCTCAAGAACACGAGTTCAAAAAGAATTCATGTTTTACTTGAAAACAACCTGCAAGTGAAACGGGGCTCCTTCCCAACCAATGGCGGTTCCTTGCAAGAATAAGCAATGAAATAGGGGCAGTGATAACTTAAATCACAGCTTATAGTACCAGCCCTCAGAATAGGTCTATCTATATTGGTAATGAAAAGATCAAGGATTTACTGACTCGACTGTGTTAACCTAGTAGGCGTCATTATTACATCAGATAATCTAAAAGCACAGATTTTGTTTTTCAGTTCACGAGAAAGGTGATCGTCTTCTGAGATATCTATATTCAAATCTCCTCCAAGGAACATGCTGTATCGGTTGAACGTAGTATGTTCTAGTACAGTTTCCAAGAAGTGAAAAAAGACGGCCGAATTCCCCGATGGTGGAGGGGAAACAACAGCAAACAGTTCATTCTTGTGTTGAACACATAGCATCTCGTAATCAGTTGTGACGCATGTGAAGTGCTTTATCACCTCGCATTGTATACGTCGGCTAATGTGCACAGCCACCCATCCACTACGCGTACGAGTTCGATTAACAAAAACATTATTGTAATGATCTAATGCCAGCATATCACTATCCCCGTTGTACCAAGTTTCAGTGACCATGATAATGTGAAACGGGGATTTAAATTGATGAAGTAACGTGCAAACCTCATCCTGTTTGGGCGATAGTGAGCGCGCATTTATGTGTATTTACGATACTGAGCGCTGTGAATCAACCGGCGTCCGTTCAGATGGTAAGACATATCGTTGGTACTGCATATTTACATCGTGTTCTGTACGCATAAACGCAAAATAGATTACGCAATTTTGTTCAGGTTACTCGCGCACTGAACGCGCACCAGGTCACGTCCTTCGTTTTCGCGAGCATAGCTTTTGCCATTTCGCCTCCAGAGAAACCGCCAGTGGCAATCGCGTTTCCTAACTCTGGCTAGAAAAAGCAGGCGCTTCACTGCGGGAGAAAGGGGCTCCTTTACGAAGATCGGGGACTAGTCGCCAATTCCAATCTGGCTGTTCCTAAGGCGGCTTTTTCGAGCTTTCTCGAGCACAGAGTAGCACTTCTTCCGGCTTTTAAGTTGAACAATCCCGTCAGTCTTCTCTGCGTCTCGGGGGAGTACATGGTGACATATCTCAATGTCGTTGGCAACAACAGGCTCACCTATCTCACATATCTATCTATCGCACCTATCTCACATACGAGTTCCGTGACATCTTCGCCGTCAGTCTGCACAATGCCCTTGATGTCGAGGTTTCAGCGGCGGGAACACTGCTCACACTGGTCGAGCCTCTTCTGAAGCTGCGCAATGGCACTCTCATGTTTGCTGCCCATGCCATGCCAGGTAAGCTTTCCTTCTCCTTTCTTAATTCAATAGCCACAAATTAAATAGCAACAAATATCAGAGTTACGCTTCTAGAGTGTAAGTAACAACAGAGCAGTACAAACCAAGGAACTCATGTCATACGTTTACTAGGCAGGCTCAATTAAAAGAAAAGAATGACAAGAAAAAGGTAAGAAATGCAGAAAAATTAAAAAGAAAAACTGGAAACAATACACTATATTGTGTATGTAAAGACGCAATTTTAAGCAAAACAACAGTTTGAAATCTGCAGGGAAAATGAATAGACTAAACAGCGCATCTAAGCGAAATGTCTAAAGAAATTTCACCAAGAGCGACAAAAACTAACGCAGTTCAATCGGCGAGTATTGCACAGCTTGAAAAAAAAGAAAGAAAGAGAAGAATCAAACTAAATTGTATTGCAGCTGACGGCGAAGGTAAAAACAATTTTTTGTATGCCACTAGCTGTCGAGAACCAAAAACACACATTTGCAATAAAACTGACAACAAACAAGCATGTAACATGTAATAATAAACATACGCACGGTTACACATTCACACAACACTATGTACGAATCAAAACTACAAAAGAAACTCTTTAGGATGCTTTTTAAATGGCAATAAATATGAGTGACTTGATTGCATCCGGCCGGTTATTCCGGTGTGAAACAGCGGAAAAATGCGGAGTCATTTTTTTTTCAAAATTTGTAGAAACTGAATGAAGCAAATAACTGTAGTTTTCAGCGAATCTGGTTGGGTTGGTATTAGTGAGACAACCTAAATCGGTTAAGTGTAAAAGATGATGATTAGTAAACGGTTTAAAGAACAAAATAATAATGTTATATTTAAATAGTTTGCAAACTGACAAACTATTTTATTTTTTACAAACCATTTTATTGCGAACTGACACACTATTTTGAGGGGTTTATAATAATGTGATTCTTACGACACCAGTCCATGACTTTTTTAAAACCCCATTTAACAATAAAAGAACGGGCGGCAGCGATTTGTGGGCGCATGATAATGCAGTTGCGTCGGCGTAAAGAACACAATGAGCTGATTGAAGATGATCCACGATATCATTATTATAAATTATAAATTATAAGAGACCAATAATCGACTCTTGAGGGACCCCTTGATAAATTTGGTATCAAGAGAATGTTCGCCATTGTAAACCTTGCCTTCCTTATTCATTAAATAGCTCCTCAAAAAATTTCACCATCTTCCCGTAGGGGAAATCCTGAGTAGTATGCGAAGCAGCCATGGGGTCGACTCAAGTTCCTATTAGTTTTCAGTTCGATCGCGGCGTTGCGGAGGAGAATGAGGGGAGCGGAGCGCGTGCGCGCGTCATTTACACCGCGGAGCTACAGTGGCGCCCCCAGCGGAGTATGCAGCGGCTACCGTCGCGTCTCTAAGACTAAGCTGCTTCTCATTATCGCGCGCGGAGCCGCAGGTGTTGCCATTCGTTGCGCAATCTCGGAGAGGAGAGGAGCTTCGGAGAGGAAAGAAGGAATGCCGGAGAGGATAGGAGCGTCGGAGAGGGGAGGAGGAATGCCTCGCATACTACTCAGGGTTCCCCTACGGGAAGATGACAACGGTGGTTGAACGCGAACCTATCTCGGGATGGATTCTTTGGTTGGCCAATCCGTAGGGGCATCCTGCCACAATCATCTTCAGCGGTGCCTGGCCAGGCATGCGCAGTGGGGGTGTGGTACTCAGGGTTCCCCTACGGCAAGATGACGACGGTGGTTGAACGCGAAGCTATCTCGTGATGGATTCTTCGGTTGGCATATCCCTAGGGGCATCCTGCCACAATCATCGTTAGCGGTACCTGGCCAGGCATGAGCAGTGGGGGTGTGGACGCCGCACAGTGGTGCTCACACAACGGCGGAGGGAACATGCTCGACCTTAAGCTGCTTCGCATCTAAAAAGAAAGTGCAGGGCCCCTTATGCCATACAGATCAAGTTTATGAAAGAAAATATTATGATTAATTGTGTCAAAATCCTTCGTGAAATCTGTAAACACTGAGCCTACTCGCATGCCGCATTCTACTGATTTTTAATATGATCTGTGTCATCCCTTAGTGACATGCAAGAGTTCTTTCAACGTAAAAATTTCGTAAAAAAGAACCTCTCGAGAAAAAAATGCAGGAAGCTCACACTAACGCACAAAACGTAAAGGTAGCGAAGATGTACGCCCCAATCACAACCATCACGAAATTTTAAATCCACTATTCCAGCCGATTTGAAAGGTCGTTGATGCCGCAACAACCTTTACTTCATCATTGTTGGTATAAGTGTGAGGTTCTTCCATTTTCTGGATGTGATAATCATATGTCATCGCCTTGGAAGGGCGTAAGCTCTGACGTGTCTTTCTTGTTCCGAGGAAATGTTGCCAGGACTATGGCGAACGCTGGAGACTTTCTAGTTCCGAGCAAGTTATGCCGCAATTACGGTGAACGTTGGAGTTTTTTTGCCAATCTTGGACAATCTCCTTGAGTGAGTGTGCTTGGCTAGACAGACGTGCGCTGGGGACGCTGGGCAGTCATCGCAAGACAGGCACACACGAGCACTAGGCATTTTCTTGCTTTAATTAACTGCAAGGTGGGCGGTCGCCTCAAGCGCCGTGCTCAAGACCTCGCGCTGGGAAATTTCTTGGTATTTTTAACAGCGGACACAAAATTTACGATATGCTAAACAGCCTCGCTGTTGAAAATCGTTCGTTTTCTGCACTCCATAACGAGAAATTTGTGCGCATTTTTGCCGCAAGGCTTTCGTAAAAATGGAGGTCTTGAGAAAAGAGAACAAGAAAGTGGAAACTAAATCGGCCCCTGTCATTTTGATATCGATTGGAGAACATGAATTCGGAATAGCTACGCCAGCTAAGGAACCAGGCGATTACAAAAAAGCTCTCCGGAACTACAACATTGGCAGGATCTCCATCACAGCACTACACATCTTACGCTCCGCTTAGGCCACTCATATGCGCAACTTGAAAATAATCTGGGCACCAGCTCATGAATCTCTCCCAGGCAACGAATTAGCACATTAGGTGGCACGAGGTTTTAGCTCCCAGAATTGCCCTGAAAACGCTGCTGGCTCGGACGCAACGGCTAGGAACACGCTTGTAACCTACCGGGACGTTACTCAGCACTATTGTATAGAGCGCCAAAGATATCCCGGAGGGTATACCACGCTTCACAGACGTCAATGTGTAGGCTGGTGTCAGCTACAGGTTAATGCATTCCCAATCTCTCCATATTCAGTGACACTGATCCCTAACTTTACACTGATCAATGCAAGTGGTGCAACCAGCGAGTCAGACTTACTCACATGATTTGGGCTTGTGATGCTCAGCCTTGAACTCCACGAGTACACTAACGCATTATCAGTGCGGAGCGGAGGGAGACCTTTCGCTCAGCTCCGACCTGCATATACAGATCAATGTTGTCCAACTAACCAAAGAAGCTGCTCGCACCCAAGGGCGCGAGTGGAATTTTTGATTCAAGTTGTTAAACCTCAAGATGTGGCTTTAGGCTTAACGTCATAAACCTTAAAATGCTATGTTCGTATTAAGGACCTGCGGCTAACAGTCTTACGGCATACAGATCAACGTCATTCCCATCGGCCGTCGACCTGTGGGTAATTGTAGCCTACATTCACCCACGAACTTGACTTTATGGCTATATACGTCACGCGGTCTCCCGTATGAGTCCCCTCATTCTCTTCTGCGTGTCACCCCTTAGCGGAGCTGGCCTAACGGAGCTGTTACCAAGCTTCGCAGGGAAGCGTTGCAATTTTTATACACTTTACCCACGATCATCATCACCATCCCAGAAAGTTGGCTTTCGTGCAGTGTGCTTTTGCATATCGACATGATCAGTAAAGGGCTTAAAGCTTCGCTTTAGTATAGAATTATCTTTATCTCTTTTATCAAAAGATGAGCGATAGGGCAGGGAACAGTGTGAGAAGGAGGAAAAGTTTCAGTTACGCGGCACGGGGGGAGAATAGTATCTCCTTCCGACGACATTTAGCGCGAAGTAAGCAGATACTCAGCCAATGTTTCATTGGCCACAAAACACAGTGCGCCATAATATTACGATTCCCTAGTTTCTAAGGCAGAACGCCAGGTTTGGTCAGCACCCGCTGAGCTGTCTCAATGGCGTTGGGCTTCTGAGCACTAGGCTGGGCAGAGCATTGGTTTTGGCGAGAGTGTGCATCGCGAAGCATCGAAGCGCAGCACAAGACGAGAGACAGGAACTCTGTGTTTCTGCCCCTCGTCTTCTGCTGCGCTTTGATGCGTCGCTACTAGATTGAGAATGAATTAAAAGCCGACGAATGTGGTTTTTGTTGCGGACGAATTTAAAGAAATTAATTCTTTGTCGCTAACGCCATCATTCCGTACTGCTGCAAAGATGATACTGTCGCGACCGGCGCAGTGACAACCAGCCAGGACAGCGTTTGGGCTCAAACTGATTTTTATTCCTCCAGCACGAGCGCACGTGAGCGTGCGCCTCGTGGTTCCGCCTTCGTCGTCGTCGTCGTCTCGGCGCGGTGGACACGCGCCGCTACAGGGCTCCCCCCCGTAGAGCCGGAGGCCGTTGTTGAAGACCACGTGACAGCTTTGGACGGTTGATGGTGCAAAGTTCTGGGCATGGTTGTTGAGACGGGGAAGGTCTGGCTGGGTCGGAGAAAGGCGAGGTATGCAGGCTTTACGCGGTCAGCGGGGACGACGTCTTGGCGGCCGTTGATGTCGAGGGTGAAAGTCTTGGGGTGCCGCTCGATGACGCGGTATGGGCCATCGAAAGCGGGAGTGAGGGGTCGACGGGCAGCGTCGTGGCGCACGAACACGTGAGTGCAGGAAGAAAGGTCCTGGCTCACGAAGACGGAGTGGTCGCTGCGTTATCGAGGAAGGACAGGCCGGATTTGCTCGAAAAGGCGACGAAGGTCAGCCACGTAACCGGCGGGGTCCGAAGGACCATCGGCAGGCGGAGGTGTGAGGAGGTCGCCCGGGAGACGAAGAGGGCAGCCATTTACCAGCTCGGCAGATGTGCAATGCAGGTCTCCTTAAAAGCCGAGCGTAGTCCGAGCAAGACGAGGGGAAGGTGGTCGGCCCAGTGTTCCCTTGGCTCGTAGGTGGTGAGAGCTGCCTTGAGTTGGCGGTGTAAACGCTGCACCATCCCGTTGGCAGACGGATGGTAGGAGGTGGTGTGTATGTGGCGTACTCCCAAGATGGCAGCGAGAGCGTTGAACAGGGCTGATTGGAATTGACGCCCGCGATCAGTGGTGACAACAGCGGGGCAGCCGAAACGGGACACCCAACCACCAGCAAATGCTTTGGCGACTGTTTCCGCCGTAATATCAGGTATCGGGATTGCCTCTGGCCAGCGCGTGAAGCGGTCGACGCACGTCAACAAGTAGGTGGCGCATCGCGACGGTGGTAGGGGGCCGACCAGGTCAATGTGCACGTGCGCGAAACGGCTGTCCGGTGGATGGAATGGCGAGGCAGGAGTGACAGTGTGCCTGGTTACTTTGACACGTTGGCACTGGAGGCAGGTACGTGCCCACCGGCGGACATCTGCATTCATCGAGGGCCAGAACCACCGAGCTGTGACCAGGTGTTGAGTTGCTCGGATGCCGGGGTGACTCTTGCCGTGCAGGGTGTCGAAAACGGCTCGACGAAACGCCGGTGGAACATAAGGTCGGGAGACGCCGGCTGATGTCTCACATGTGATTGTACCTTCGGTAAACGGCAACGGCACATCCGTGAAAGTCAGCGTGGAGGTGTCATAGCGGCGTTGCTGGAGCTCAGGGTCTTGTCGCTGTGCAGAAGCAAGCTCTTCCATGGAAATTGGTTGGGGTGTAGACGAAAGTGCTTCGACGCGAGACAGCGCGTCAGCAGCAATGTTGATCGGGCCGCTGACATGGTGGAGATCGACAGTAAACTCCGAGACGAAGGAGAGGTGACGGATCTCACGCGACAAGTACGAGCTGTGGTTGCGCTGGAAAGCGAACGTCAGGGGCTTGTGATCCGTAAAGACGTAGAAGTCCCTGCCTTCCAGGAAATGCCGGAAATGTTTGATGGCAAGGTAGACAGCCAGTAGCTCGCGCCCGAAGGTGCTGTACCTCGTCTCGGCAGGTTTCAGCCTCTGGGAGTAGAAACCAAGTGGCTGCCAACCGGAGACGAACTGCTCAACCACAGCACCGACAGCCACGCTGGAAGCGTCGGTTATAAGACGAAGTTGAGCATCAGGAACGGGGTGTATAAGCATGGCAGCGTCGGAGAGGGCCTTCTTCGCAGCAGAAAAGGCGGACGCTGCTTGCTTGCTCCACTCGAAGTGCTCTGCAGGGCCTGTCTTGGTGGCCAGCAGATCAGTGAGGAGCTGGACTAGTTTGGCACAGTTGGGAATGAACCACCGATAGAAGTTCAGCAGGCCCAAGAACTCTCTAAGCTTCTAAATTGAGGTGGGCTGTGGAAAGTCCTGGATGGCCTTCACCTTGGTGTCGAGAGGTCTGATGCCCTGTGGAGTGACCAAGTGGCCCAGGAACTCGATGGTCTGCACGCCGAAGACACACTTTTTGGGGTTGATGACGAAGCCAAATTCGTCAAGCCGAGTGAAAAGGGCTCGCAAGTGCACTTCGTGCTCGGATGGTGACGAGCTCGCGATCAAGAGGTCGTCGAGGTAGGCAAAGACAAAGTATAAACCGCGGGTAACCTCGTCGATGGCACGTTGAAAGGTCTGGGCGGCGTTACGCAGGCCGAAGGGCATGCGGACATATTCGAAGAGACCAAATGGTGTAATGATGGCAGTCTTCGGTATGTCTGCTGGCTCCACAGGTATCTGGTGATAAGCTTTGACCAAGTCCACCTTGCTGAATATCTTGCAGCCTGCCAGATTCGCGGTGAAGTCCTGCAAATGAGGGAGCGGGTACCGGTCCGGCACGGTGATCGCATTGAGGGCACGGTAGTCACTGCATGGCCTCCAGTCACCGGGGTCCTTTTTGGGTACCATATGCAGGGCTGACGCGTAGTTGCTCGAGGATGGACAGACAATTCCCAGTTCCAGCATGTGCTCGAACTCCCGGCGAGCAATGGCATAACGTGATCCGGCGAGATGACGCGCTCGAGCGAAGACAGGGGGTCCCTTCGTAACGATGTGGTGGGTGATGGTGTGCTTCACCGGGGACTCTCCCGTGTGGGGTCTTGTGATCGCGGGAAAATCTGCAAGTATCTTATCGTACACGGAAGATGGCACAAAGGCTCTAAGTCCGGTCGCCGTGGCAGAGGAGAGAATGTCATGTACTGAAAGGCTCGTCGTCATGTCCACGAGGCGTCGAGAGTGCACGTCCACGGCCAGGTTGTAGAAAGCCAGGAAATCAGCACCGAGAATGGGCTGCTTGATGTCAGCAATTGTGAAAAGCCACCGGAAGGTGCAACGTAGGCCAAAATAGACTGTGAGCGACCGCTGGCCGTAGGTGTTGATCGGCGAGTTGTTGACGGCGATTAACGGGGAGGTCATTTCTCGGCGTCGTCGGTCTAGCGAAGAGGCCGGTATGACGCTCACCTCTGCTCCCGTATCGACCAAGAAGCGGTGGCCGGCAACCTTGTCGGTGACGTAGAAGAGGCGGCTGACTGCATGACCGGGTTCACTTGCCGCCGCCAGTGTCCGGTCTCCTAGTTTCCCGTCCATGAGCAAGGCTGGCTGCACTTGCGGGCGGCAGTGCCGAAGGTACGATGATACCAACAGACGCCCGAAGGGCCAGGCTCACCGCGTGTTGCGGAGGAGCCATGTTGAGAACGGGACGGGGATACGGAGTACCGTCGGTCGCGGGATGCACGTCGGCGTCGGTGCAAGAGGGGTGCGAGGGATAACAGCTGATGGCTGAGTTCATCAATGCGGCTCTCAAGTCGACCAAGCCTGGAGTCGTCCCTTGAGGTGGAAGGCGTATCGACGACTGCGGCGATGCTTGGGGACCGGGAATAGTCCGCGATGCGGTCAGCCAGTTCCGCGAGTTGGTCGAGTGGCATGTCAGCGGCTGCCGCAAGTACCAATACCATGTTCTGGGGGAGGCGTTGAAGGAAGAGCTCCCGAAGAAGTGGGTTGTTGAGGTCCTGGCCATGATCGCCCAGTAGCTGCCGCATGCGATGTAGCAACTGCGAGGGTCGCCTGTCACCGAGCTCCTCGGTGTTCAGAAGCTGCTGCAGCCTGCTGCGCTCCGACTCCGACTTGCGTTGGATGATCGCTGCCTTTAGGTGGTCGTACGGCGCTTCAGGATGTGGGGCGTCGAGGATGTCGGCTAGCTCGTCCGCGATGCTGCCTGGCAAGGAGGTCACGACGCTGTTATATTTCGTCTCCTGGCTGGTGATGCGATGCAGACGGAAGCGGGCTTCGACTTGCGTAAACCATGTCCGCGGGTTCCGAGTCCAAAACGGGGGTAGAGTAGCGCTGTGCAGAGCCGCGGTTGTAGCGTGAGCAGGCGGAGCTGCTTCGTGGGCGGGCGTAGCTGCGCCGGGTTGTAGTTGGCCCGCAGAATCCGGCGTAGCCGAAGGGTCCGACATGGCGCGGTCAGAAGAGGCGAGTTCGGTTCACGTCACCAAATCATGTCGCGACCGGCGCAGTGACAACCAGCCACGACAGCGTTTGGGCTCGAACTGATTTTTATTCCTCCAGCACGAGCGCACGTGAGCGTGCGCCTCGTGGTTCCGCCTTCGTCGTCGTCGTCGTCTCGGTGCGGTGGACACGCGCCGCTACAATACAATTACATTGCGACGAAATATGCACTATGTTGGGACGTTCTGACGGCCTTAAATCAATGATCATTACGTCAATAATTTGATCGCATTTGTTATTATTTGGATTGTGCTATGGTTTATCCCGGTAAAGTATTGACAGTTGGGCAGTGCTTAGCAAAGTTAAGGGCATCCTGCAATGGTTCATATTGGTTTGGCCACACGTTCTGCCTGAATTAACGTCTTCCGTTTAGTTGTCATTCGTGTGTACGTGCCGATATAACTGAAAATCATCCCTAAACTTAACCTAACTACAACGAAAACTCGATATTTCAAATGGGTGGTGGAGGAACAACCTCTGGAATGTCGCCTTTGCACCACCGAAATAAACACCTAGGACGCAAAATAGCCGCTGCTCATTAACCGAGGAGCCCCGTTTGGGTAGAAATGCAGAACCTAATTGCAAGAAAAAATTCCCTCTACGTTTTGTTTTTGCCTAAATACAAAGAATGTTCTACCACAACTATCAACAGCACCCACCACGCGAATTCCCCCGTGGAAAGTCATCCTGTTGCGGACAAATTTCTGCAACGCGCAAACAAAAAAAAAAAGCAAATTTGAATGCCAAACTGCGGAGCAGAGCCCTTGCTTTCAGCGATCGTGGTGGGGTCGTTCCGGATTCTGTTGAATGAAGTCCCATGGGCGTCCTCGCCGTTCGGCATCCGAATACACATGCCCGGCGCCGAGCCCACGATTGGTATCAAATATTCCTTAAACTAAATATATTCCAAAACTGATACCCATATTTCAAATTTGTTCTGGAGGAACCATCTCTGCAATGATGTAATAAACTAAACACTTAGGTCACAAGACAGTCTGCAGCTTCTGGTTAACCGTCAAAAGATAGCCTGCAGGTGCTCGTACGAGTAGAAATGCTCCCCTAATTTATATAAAAAAAAAACAAGTTTATGCATACGGTTCGTATTCTCATGGATATTGACTTTTTCACCACAGCCATGAAAACAATGCAGCACAGCAATTCCCTGCGGAAGCCAATGTGTTAGGCGCGCAAAATTCCCTAACGCGTCGCCAAGAAAAAGAAAGCTATTTGAATGAGAAGCGGTGAGGCAGAGCCCACACTTTCAGCGAGCGCGGCGTGGTCGTCTCCGATTCGAACGAGGTCCCATGGGCATCGGAGTGCGCAATCCCTGCGCCGAGCCCAAGTGGCAACTCTCAACGGAGGCATCTTCGAGCCAGGCGAGCGCCTTCCCTCGGCGCATTTATGGAGACACGCCGGAGGACAAGGAAAGAGGGTTTCGGGGTACCTCCGTGGCAACAAGATCGCTTTCCTTTTTTTCTTCCGGGTCTTGAATGCTTCGTAAACCTGTAGCGCGTTTGCGGAGGCGAGAGCAAGTGCATCGGGACACCGACACGAGGATCAGCAATCGCCGGTCGGCTTAACGTCGATCGACCCAGGTTGGGCAAACTGTCGCCCACTACTAGCTAATCGATTCTTAGAGAGGGATTGTGTAATGAACGCGGGAAATAAAAGTACGGGCAGTTTCTATTGGTCTTCAGTTGACGCCTACAGCGGAGAGATTAGTTCAAGTTCTGGTACTTTAGCGCACGTGCATGCGATTAGGAAGTAGGGTGGGTAGGGCTATACACAACCACATTGCAGGTTCTGGCGATAAGGAGTTTAGTGGGTTGTGACGCCTCAGAGTTGGCGCTGCAGTGACTATAGTATTTTTCGTCCCCACTGAACATGATACCCTCCCTTTGCGTATTCAATTATTTTCCATTCCTTTCACGTGGTGTCGGTGTCAGTATTATACAACAGCTCGACTTCCCGTTTTCTGGTGTTGCATCTTTGTGAATCGCAGATTATGACTCGGATAAAATGTGGAGTTATTTTAACACTTTGCTCTTGAGTGTATAGCTCGCTTTCTGGCTAAAAATTGGAAAAAGATTAGAGCCCTTACCCTTGCAAGACAAAAGAAATAGTCAACCCGGAGACTAAAACAAAAAAAAACATACGAAAACAGCTTCGCAAAAAACCAGAGTGTCTACTGAAACAAACTCCCCCCTATGCGCATACAGTTACATAAAAAATAAAAAAATGCAAAAAGACGACTATTTCAACGTCACAATGAACAACTACCCTCTTTCGTTCACAGCAAAGTTCTGGCAGCACTTGTGAAAAGAAACCTTCGTGCAACCTATGTGTCAATGGCGAAGCTGTACAATTTGTTCAATCAGTTGCTTTGCTCTGTATTCACTCACGATTACCGGGTTATCCCATTGGCTGATAAATTTGTTCTCTACCGCCAATTAGCAATGTTTTATTTACAGAAAGTTCTGTACTCTCTCTCTCTCTTGCTGAATCTTGACAAGAAAAAAAATCTTCGGAAACCGATTGCGCACCAAATACATTTTTTGTACGATACGCCGAATGGTTTTTAACGCACTTATGCACTATTTTCAAGGCATCTCCATCTCGAGCCGAAGTGCCTCATGACTCGAAATTCGGTACAATCACACCCATTTCCAGAGCGTACACCTCACAAGCTTCATCATTTCGACTTATCTCCCTGTTGTAAGCTTGCGTCAATATCTTTGAGCATGTTATATTTGAGCACCTCGTGGTTTTTCAGACACTCACAATGCACTATCGTGATAAATTCAAATACGAACAACGGAGCGCGTGGCTTACAGTACATGCTGCGCATCCTGGCGAAGGGCGCGCATGCGCAGGGCGAACAAGTTACGAGAGTTCGTGTCAAACCTTGCCACGGAAATAGCATCGCTTGGTGTGTTATCGTATTGGTTTGCCTTCCCGCCGTGTTCGGCACCCGCTCACGCGAGCGTATCTAACTTTGCTGCTGCGCTGAGTGAAAACGCCGTACGCAGCTATATTGTATTATTTTTTTAGCGCGTTAGCGTTATTAAGCTCATTTTACCATTTTGCCATGGCTGCTAGCCGTCCGCTATAAACCTTTTTATTTTCTTCGTTCTGGGACCTTTCCATTTCGTCAGTGGGCTGTGCTAGTGGGCCTACAATTGGCGCAGTCGACAGGAAGATGAAACTGCACATGCGCAACGCAGCCCAGAACATGCTCTGATCTTATTAAAGATTAACGGATGAAAAGGTTTATAGGCTGTGCTCATGAAGCAGCCATGGAAGTACGTCATAGATGCTAACAGGGAACTACAACTAAGGCACCCAGATACGGGGGCTCGCCGGAATAAGAAATGTCGAGCAGCGGCAATAAGGTTGTGGGAAGGAGGACAATGATTCTAGGGCTGAGGGAGAAGAAAAGTTACGCCATTTGAGTAGGCGCAGCGCCTGCGCACTGAAGTTAGTTTTACACGCTGTGTGTAGTCGCATTCTGAGCAGACACGGTCGCGAGCCGTGCCCCGCAACATACGCCGCCACCAAAGCGCCTTTCAACATTTATTCCTGACCAACATTTATTCCTGCGCCAACATTCTTTTACCTATCTTAACCAGGTGCAAAAGATAAACACCAGGCTTTAAAAATATGAGGGCGACATTGAAGCCGGAAACAAAATAAAATGTGCCCCAAGAAGGAGCAAAACTGAGTTTCCGTTGTTTAATTGCACGAGTTCTAAACTAGAACAAAGCATTTTGCAATCGTGTCACCGTCGCAAGCTATGCCCGGAAAATGATGAATGACGTGACACGGCAAAATAAAAAAATCCTAACAGTTGTCCAGCATGTGACCCCTGAAAAAAGTCACGTAAGGATCCTCGGCTTGGCTCTGCGGAGAAAGCGGCAGAGCCGATCTCATAATAGCCAAAGTACTGAAAATGTTTGTCAATTTAGCTCACATTCTAAAACGCCTGTACCTGGGCAAGTGCAGAAACGACAGAAAAAATCAGTAAGCTTGTGTAGGCAATGATGATGAACCGGATATAGTACAGGCTCCAGTAAAAGATTCTTGCTGAACAGGACCAAATAAACACCATCATCAGGGCAACTTAGAGGGTAGCCCTTAACCTCCGGATTTTTGCAATCACGGCAAGGGTATTTAAATTGTGTCTTATCATACCTTTCAAGAGGTTAGAGAGGCCAATTTCCTAGCACAAAAGGAGCGTGCGGGGAAAACACAACAGGGACCGGTCATCCTATGTACAAAACAGTGACCGGTCTTCCTATGTCTTTAAAACTATGTTTAAAGCGTCTACACCAAAGAGCTCTCTGACTGCTTATTTATATGGGACGATTACTGGAAATCATATATCTAAAAGCAGTTACGTAGGGCGAAGGCCCCACCTGATTTTTCCGTGACATCTCTCTGGCCAAAATTCGAAGAGCAGTATTCTTTTTCACCAGTGACACATTAAAGCACTTTGCTCGAAAAATGTGCGATGAAAACAAAACTTACTCTCTGTGCGCCCCGTATCTCTGAATTTCAGTTCTCTTTCATTTAGACATCAGGTTACGCTTTTTTTCTGGGTTGCACAACTGCGCAGGAAAAGCTGTCGCTCCCGCACAAGCGATGGATAGCAGACATTGGTGTCTCTGCCAAAGCGTAATATTGTTTCATTGACGTGTTGATATGAAATAAAATTGTCTACCTGCAAGACACCGAAGAACGCAATGTAATCCGAGCCTTGGACCGGCTGGGCCGGGACAAACACAATGACAACGCTCAAAGTTTCATTTTTTTTCTGCCTGCGTGCTCATTTAGGGTACTTTTGTTATTCTTCGCCTTATTTGTTCTTTCGAGCTGTATTATGTTTCCAAGAAAACATGACCTTCCCATTTATATGAAAGGAGATATATTACAGCCAATCTCCTACTTCTCGAGAATCGTAACGTAAAGGTTGCTCATCTAGGAAAAAAATTTCGTGTTTCAGAGTGTGTACTCATGAAGGCAACTAGTGTTCTCATCTCTTTTTTGTAACATGAATCTTTAGAGTTAACGAAATGAAATTCGTTACATCTTGGTATAAATTAGTTTCTTTTCTTTATGTGCGAATGTGATGTTTAAATGACATTTTTAATAAATATTGAGCTAGTTCATGGAAACTACTCTCTTGTCGACTATGGTTTATTTTGTGTTTCCAGTCATGCTGTGCGACTTAGGTCAAATGTCCAACAACTTGAAGATTCTAAGCTTTGTTTCAGGAGAAAAGGGAAAAAATCACAAAAACAGGAATGAGCGCTGGAGGTTTGGCAAGTGTGTGCAGTGTGCACCTAGGATTATTAGAATTTCTAACCTCACCGAGAGACAAAAAGCTGAGCCCTACCGATAGTGTTAACATTTTAGTTTGGAATTCCATTGAAAGTGATTCGCCTATTATATTAGGCGGATTATCCTCCCCTTCCGTTACAACGACTGCACCACAATACCTTGATTTTGAAAGACCGACAATCAATAAACTGATGCGACACAGACAGCCGGTTTGCGATTTACAATATGCTTGTCGTGTTCTCTACGAAAATTTTACATCGGTTAAAGAATTGACATGGCTGTCATGGTTTTTGCAATCGGAATTTCCAATTATCTGTGATGTCCGAATATAAACCTAGAAATACCAAGCTTTTGTTTCACGACTGCTTAATAGTTCCGTCTCCTCTGGACATCTTATTTTTCTCTGCACTCTTTTCTACCTTGCTCCCTCCCTGTTTTGACTTCACCAGAATTGCTTCGGCAGCTTTCTTGGCTGCAAATGTATTCCTATACAAAACCATAAATGTGGCCCGTGCCGACGAACAGTTTGTTACCGTAATTCACGTCCGAGCCACTCGCATTGATTGGAGCGGTTAACAGTACGTATGGTTACGCTTGCTGAAGTTGTTCAGTCAATTAAAAGTTAAAATGCGGTATACAAAAATCGAGTGCTCGCTTATGGCAATAAATAGAAGCCAAAGTGTGCTTTTACAATCTCCTGGCTGTTCTTCACACAGCTTTAGGCACACCGTGTCACCCAGGAACGGCATGGGCAATTTCGCGTGTGCTTTGAAAATGTTTGCTGCGTGTACCTGAGCATGATGATGATGATGGTTGGTGTTTAGTGGCGCAAGGCCGACGAGGGCAAAGAGCGCCAGAGAAGTTATTTAATGAAAACAAGTGATTACCACAAAAGGTAGGTATAAAATGTGTAAACTGTACATAGTAAGATCAATAAAGATAATGGTGATGGCTGGTGTATAGGGCCAGATGTGATTACGCATGATAGGAAATGAGGTTTAAAAACTTAACATCTGACAAATATTTAAAAACGCGTTTCACAGAAACCATGGCATCGTCACCTAGAAACAGCGACAGGTGTAGGGGAATATGTTGTCTGTAGAGTTCTCTGAAGTGTTTGTGTCGTGTTGTGTCAAGTGCCTTGCATTGTATGAGTATGTGGACTACGGATAGGCCCTCCCCACACCTGCTACACAGGGGTCTTGGAGATCCCGTGAGTAGGTGCGAGTGCGTTACATGCGTATGGCCTATCCGTAACCTAGCTAAGGTAACTTCAATGTGCCTGTTGTGTGAGTCAGTAGTGTATTGTCCCAAGTGTGGTTTTATTACGTGTAGTTTGTTGTCTGTCTGTTTGCTCCAGTCTGCTTGCCAAGTTTTGCGGAGTTGTTGTCTAATGTGTGGCTTGAGGTCTGTGTAAGGTAGTGTTGCCATGTCGACTGTGTTTCGGAGTGCAGCATTGACGGCCATTTCATCCGCCACTTCATTACCACCAATGCCAGAGTGGCCTGGCACCCAACACACAGTCACCCCAAGGTTTGAAGAATAAGCTACCATAATCGTTTTGAAGACAAGATTAATGACATGGTTTTTTGATGACTTTCCGGATGATAATGCACGGACGACGCTCAACGAATCTGTATAAATGACGGATGTAGGAATATGATGTTCAACTATGTGACTTACAACCAGAAATATGCCATATGCCTCTGCCGTAAAAATACTTGTATTGACATTCATTGTCCTACATGCTTCGAAATTGGGACCATGCGCAGCACACGACACTGCAGTGAACGTTTTAGATGCATCACTGAAGAACTCTGCAGCCCTGTATTTATTCTGCAGATGCATGAAATGCTGCAAAATCCCACTTCTTGGTGTCCTGTTCTTATTCCTGTACAAAAGACAAGTCACATGCTACAAGACGAAGATGCCATGGTGCTACAAGATCAGTGTGAGACGATTTGAATGTGTCTAAGAAGGAGACCTTATGAATAGTCACCTCGTCCCTCACTCTCTGCGAGAAAGGAACAGCAATGGATGGGCGGTTTAAAAAGAGTTTAGTTCTGGACGTATCATTAAAAACCGGTTTAAAGGGATGGTTATTCATTGATGAGATTTTGGAGGCATATAGGAGGTCAACATAAGTTCGCTGGTACGCTAAGCACCATTTGTCGCACTCTGCATAAAGACTGTGGACAGGACTGGTACGGAACGCCCCACAAGACAGGCGAAGCCCTAAGTGCAGCACTGGGTCGAGCATTTTAAGTGCTGTTTTTGTGGCTGAACCATACACAACGCTTCCGTAGTCCAACCGTGACCCTACCAACGCGGCATAAAGTCTAAGCAGGAGTTGTTTGTCTGCACCGTACGATTGGTGAGACAAGACTTTTAGAATATTCATTGTTTTTAGGCATTTTTGTTTAAGTCGTTTCATGTGGGGTATGAATGAGAGTTTCTCGTCAAACACCACACCCAAAAACTTGTGTTCTCTTTTTACTGGAATCGCGTCACCAAAGAGTTTTACGTCGGGATCGGGCAGGATGCCCCGCCTTTTTGAGAATACAACACAGGTACTTTTAGAAGGATTAAGTTTAAATCCATTTTCATCTGCCCAGCGAGAAAGTTTATTTACCCCAAGCTGGACCTGACGTTCACAAATTGATATGTTACATGATTTGAAAGATATTTTAACGTCATCTACATACATCAAGCAGGATATGGTTGGCGGCAGTGCCTTTCGGAGAGAGTTCATCTTAGCTATAAACAAGGTGCAGCTCAATACGCCACCTTGAGGCACGCCATTCTCCTGCACGTGAACATTTGAAAGTGCCGAACCGACCCTGACACGAAATGTTCGTGAAGACATGTAACTACAAAAAGTGTTCAGCATGTTACCCGAGATACCAAAAGCTTTTAGGTCTCTAAGAATGCCGTAGCGCCATGCTGTATCATATGCCTTTTCAATGTCAAAAAATACTGTCATACAGTATTGCTTATGAATGAATGCATCCTTTATGTAGGCCTCTAGAGAAACCAGTTGATCATTTGTGCATCGCCCCGCCCGGAAGCCTGCCTGGAAGCTCTTGAGAAGACCATTGTACTCAAGAAAGTACACGAGCCTACGGTTTATCATCTTCTCGAGGAGCGTGCACAGGCAGTTTGTCAAAGCAATGGGCCGGTAACTGGAAGGAGAGGATGAGTCCTTCCCTTCTTTTAGGAAAGCCACTACTATGGCCTCCCTCCAAGAGCGTGGAATCTGCCCCGAAAGCCAAATATTGTTATATAGGTGGAGGAGTGTTAGAAGACTGTCTGAGTGTAGGTGCTGTATCATTGTGTATGTGATGTTGTCTGGGCCTGGAGCTGAGGGTTTACAAGTGCTCAAAGCGGTCCTCAGCTCGTGAAGTGAAAACCCCGAGTTATAAGAGGAAGTTGACTTATCATTATCAAGTAAAGACTTCTTTTCAGCAAATTGTTTGTGTTTAATGAAAGTGCTAGTGTAGTGTGCTGAACTGGACACGTGTTGGAAGTGTTGTGCGAGTGTGTTGGCCTGGTATTCCAGTTTGTCCCCTGTTGTACTAACCAGGGGCAGGCTGTGTGTCTGTTGTCCTTTTAGTTTGCGTATTCGTGTCCAGACTTTGCGAGAGTCAGTGTAAGAGTTTATGGATGTTACGAATGAGCGCCAACTCTCTCGTTTTGCTTCACGGCGCACACGTTTTCGCATCGCCTTAGCCCTTTTGAACAATAAAAGGTTTCCCGACGTGGGGTACCGGCGCAGGATACCCCACGCCTTGTTCTGGGCCTCTCGCGCCCGCTCACAGTCCTCATTCCACCACGGCCTCCTCTGGTTGCGCGGGGCACCAGAGACGTGGGGAATAGACTTTTCGGCGGCGTCGAGGATGTGCGCCGTGAGGAGTTGGGCAGCTTCTTCGACGTGTAGGTGTCCTATGGATGTGTGGTGTAGTTTGGATGTCTCTGTAAATGTATTCCAGTTAGGTCGTGCTTCATTGAACCTATTATGGGAAGATGGACTGCATGGGCCTTTACCTATGTATGTGAGTGAGGTGGGGAAGTGGTCACTACCGTATGGGTCAGTGCCCACAGCCCACTCGAGGAGAGGAAAGAGAACTGCGGAGCCAATCGCCAAGTCAAGACATGAGTATGTGTTGTGTCCTATGTTATGGTATGTAGGCTGTTTATTGTTGAAAAGGCATGCTCCGGAGGATGTAAGAAACCTCTCTATCAGGCGACCCCGGGCATCCGTACGAGAACAGCGCCAAAGAGAATTGTGAGCATTAAGGTCGCCTGTTAGAATGTACGGTTCGGGCAGCTGATCAACCAGCGCCTCGAAGTCAGAGCTCAAGAGTGTAACATCAGGAGGAATGTATATGGAGCATACCGTTATCAACCTATTAAATATTATTAAGCGTATTGCTACAGCCTCAAGGATAGTGTTTAAAGTTACAGGGTGGCAGGCTAAGGATTTCCGGGCAATTATGGCCACACCGCCAGAAGAGTGTGTGCAGCCATCCCTGTCCTTTCTGAAGACCATGTAACTATTCAAGAAATGTGTGTGCTTGGAATTCAAATGTGTTTCCTGAACACACATTGCACTTGGCTGATTAGCATGCAGTAGTTCGTATACATCGTCAAGATTTTTAAGAAGGCCTCTACAGTTCCATTGAATTATGTTTTCTCTTCCCATTATTTAGTGTGAGAGCTACTGGAGTGTGTGTGTTTGTTTATGTGTCGTCTTTCGGGTCTGTGACTCTCGTCTTTTTTGGCTTGTCGGGAGGCTTTGGCGTCGGGACGCGTTCCTTGCGCTGCGTTGCAAGCAGGAACGGCCCGACATCCATGTCGTCGTCGGATGTTCGAGGGGTGCCCGACGGACCGGGCCCCCCGGACTTGGCCCCCCCTCGGGAGCCCTTCGTTTGAGCCGCCACCGCCGAGGGCGTCCGGGGCGCCAGAGGTGGCACGGGCGGTGCGGTGGCGGTGGAAACCGGTGCGGGGCCCGTGGTGTCCATCACCTCGGTACCCTCCAACGCACTGGAGGATGGGAAGACAAAGGCGGGAGCAGCACCGGTCCCGACGGAAGAGGTTGCCACCACAACCGCTGCTGCCTCAGCAAGCGGCGTGATGGCGGGTTGGGCTGCCAGAGGCAACCCAGAGGGGGGGCGGGGGCGGGACCAAGTCCGACTCGCGGTCCTGGGTCCCCGCCGAAACCAGACGCCGCCCCGCCCCCCGGCGAGCTGCGTCGGCGTACCTCCCCAGGGGAACAGAGGCGAACCTCTTTCGCGCCTCGGGGAAGGTGATGTTTTCTGTTGTCTTTATGTTAATGATTTTTTTCTCTAGTTGAAACTTTTCACAGGCGCGAGAGTATGCTGCATGTGGACCCTGGCAATTCGGGCAGGTAAGGTTGGTTGCAGTGCAGTTTTCAGATAGATGATCATGCTGGCCACATTTGGCACATGTTGTTCTGCCACGACAGGAGTTGGTACCATGCCCGAACCTCTGGCACTTGAAACAGCGCCGCGGGTTCGGGATGTATGGCCGGACAGAACAACGGATGAAACCTGCGTTGATATGCTCGGGCAGTGTGCAGCGGTCGAAAGTCAGAATCAGATGTTTGGTGGCTATTTCTTTGTTGTCTCTCCTAATGACGATGCGCCTTACGACTGTCACGCCTTGATCTTTTAGGCCTTCGAGCAGATCGGTCTCTGTCTCGGTTAGGAGGTCTGGCTCAGATATCACACCCTGGGAGCTGTTGAGGCTGCGGTGGGGTGTGACTCTGATATCCAGGTCTGCCATGCGGGTTTGGCTCATGAGAGTTGTGGCTTGCTTCTGTGAGTTAACCTCAACTAGGACCTCGCCAGTTCTTAGTTTTTTAGCATTGTATGTGTTGCCTAGGATAGATTCAAGAAACTTGGATACAAGGAATACAGATTGTGAGGAAAGAGGCTTGGATTTGTCAACCGATTCAACTATCAAAAAACGTGGGTAGTTGTCAGGTTTCGGTGAGTTGATGGCAGGAAGAGGTGGAAAAGATTCTTCGGTGCGGACCCTTTTCAAGGTCCGATCATGTTTGGGGGGGTTTTACGATTTACCATATGGCATGTAATAGAAGCAGGGGACGGGGGTACTTTCTTCTCAAACCTTACCCTGATAGCCTGAGAGGTCCCGGAGCTCCCTGCCTGGTAGACAGACAGAGAGCCCATCCGCCGGAGCTTGACCTGGGCTCCGACGGCCACCGTTTGAGGCTTCTACCCTTCACCTTTAAACACATCACCACGGTAGGTTACAGTTTATGTTGGGGGCTCGGGGTCCGCGGTGTCGCCAACACCGTCACCAAGATTGCTCAAGGTGCCCCGTGCGGGGTGTGTACCTGAACACAAGCGCCCACATGTAGACGAGCTCTCGGCTTCATAGCTCGAAAATTCACTGGGTTCAGAGATGACCTTCCTAGAGGCAGCGCTCATCGAGGCGTCGCGCGCAGAGCCATCGCTGTTTACCAGTTCGATTCCGAACGAGACCAGCGCACAGTCCCACGTTCGCTGCTTCATGGGGCGCAGCAGAAGCTGGCGCAATCCGCTGTTGGTGTCGCAGTTTGACGTAGGCGACCAGTATAATGAAGTTGCCGACGCGTTCGCCGTTTAATTCTTACCTGGTGGCGCCGTGCCAAGCTTTGCCGCTTTTGTAAGAGTGTGTACAAAGCTTACCGGGTGCCTATGCAATCATAATACGATTTGCTTCGTACGCGAAGATTATTGCTAGACGGCTCTGGAAGCATCGCCATGAACTGGTCCAGACATTGGTTGGGAAACGATCTGCTTCCCGTGGCGTCGGCTAGCGTATATTCGCGTACTACTGCTACCACAATAACCCCAGTTCTGTAGACGTGTCATCAAAAGTAAGTAAAATATGGTCTCGCAATATAACAGGAACGTTTCTTCCAGAAACTGCCTGGCTGCATTGGTGTGCGTGAAGAAGTCCTCCATCATAAAAAAAAGCTTCGTGCGAACTGATAATGGGTGTCATAAAGCCACCAAAACAAATATTTTGTGATATTCACAATCTTTTGTTCGAGTTCTTATGGCTGCAGCAGTACCTGGTAGTCGCAGGAGTTCGTTGGGTTACGGATGTATGTATTACTTCCAATGCGAATAAAGAGTTAAGAAAGGCTTTTTGTTTGCTGCCAGAACTGGCAAAGGCTCGCTGGTCAACATCACAAAGAATACTTACTTTCTGCATTTCTTTTTTTTATTTCAGACATATTATCCTTGTCGTTGCGATTTAAGTACAAAGCACCAACAAGCATATTTATTTACCTTATTTGCAACAGCTTGCAGGGCCCTTGAAGGCCATTGAGCAAGGGTGGTTACAAAAGGTAGGTGTCAACCGAATTGTAAAATAACATCGAATTTTAAATGAACAAAAAACGGAGCAAAAAATACACGTTATGCATCAGTATAAATCAAGATATGATAATGCACAAAAATGGTCATTTGAAGTTGCAAATGTGAACATGGTAGATAGCAATAAATACAGATATACAACTCAGTACAAAACGTCGTGCACACACGCAGTCAAGATTTGTCCTGGGCAGAGCTGACAAAGAAAAATCGTATAGTTTTGAAAACTCAGCGTTGGAAAGAAGCGATAAAAATACAGAACGTCATCTCGTACGTACAAGAACATTATGCAATGCAAAAATGCAAACGGGCACAGCGAAGCTGTAAAAAGAAAAAAACGAAAGAAAGCGCGTGCGGTACTACCAAACCACAGATGACCTTAACCTGGAGGCAGGAGGAATAATAACAAATAAAAGATGGATGGGGCTAATTCAAGCTGTGAGCGAACGAAGTTCACGTAAGCTAGCCGCCGAAGATGGGTGGGACAGCTATAGAAGTTACGGCGTAAGTATCCCAATGCTTTGGAAGCTTTTGCACCAATGATGGTGACATGCTGGGACCAGAAAAGAGTTGTTGTGAAATGAACATCAATGTACTTGTAGCATGATACCTGCGACAGAGGGTAAATCTTAATGCTTTACGGGCTGCTGGAAACATATCGGTTGCTTGAGGAAGACAATTTTGCATTTTGCTTGTTCAGCGACATCCCCAGTCAATAATCCTGTTACACCAATATTACACCAGTCATTATTCCTGTTGTGGTCATAATGCAGTATTATCTGGTCATCGGTACAGGTTACTGAGCGGTATATAATGTAATTGTCGGCGGCAATTCGCAGGCTAGATGATGCGTTTATCGGGAAATCATTAATGTATATTATTAACAGCAGGAGGCCGAGTACCGGCCCTTGTGGAACACCTGAGGTCACGCTGGAAAAGGGAGATTGGATATTACTGATGACCGTGAACTGCTGGTGGAGCGAAAGGCAGTTTTGAAGCCAAGATAAAGTGAGATAATTAATTTGAAATGCATCTAAACTAGAAATCAAACGGCAGTGGAATACGCAATCAAAAGCTTTTGGATGATCAAGAAAATTCAATGAGTCTGAATGTTGTTTTTCATGATGTAATGTAGTTCTGACGTAAATTCGAGCAGCTGTGTTTCGAAAGAAAAACCTTTCACAAATCTATGTTGGTTATTAAAAAAGAAGGGGTTATATTTCTAAGTGCCGGAAATCAAGAGAAGCGATTATGTTTTCGAGACGTTTACAGCCGATGAACGTTAGAGAGATTGCACGGTAACTTTCGGGTGAATGTTTATGGCCGGCTTTAAACATTTGGACTATTTTTCCAACCTTGCATACGATGGGGAGCTGACCTGTAGCTAAAGAATGTGTGAAGAGGTGACAAAGGGTATTAACAGAAACGGAAAGGCTGTTTTTTTTTCAGAACTTTGCAATTGGTATCGTCAATGCCAGCTGAAGTGGGTAATTCAAGAATATTGACAAAAAGTGCGATACTCTCGACCGTTATATCAAAAGGTGGCCTGTACTCTATGTGGAGAGGAAGGTACGGAACCTCAGAATCGGTTTCCTGGGTAAAAGACGAATTAAAAAAGGGTAAATGCTGGCGTGAAATGACTTTCAGGGGGAAGGCATGGCAATCATCAAGCAATGAAATCTGTTGGACATCGTGTTCGGTGATATTATTTTCCAAAACGTCCCAGAGAAGAAAGGAAAATCATTAGCGAAATAAATTTGTTTAGATGATTTCAATGTAGACCACTACATTTTCATTAATTGTTTCTACACGTGTCATACTGAGGACGTACCAAGTGGTTTTAATGCGCGGTATAGACGGTTCTTTGTGGTTTTCGGCTTTCGGGTGGACTTAGCAAACCAGTGGTTAGTTTTGTCAGTTTTGTCGCTTTTGACCTAAACACGCCGAATGTATCTATTCGCTAGAGCACATAATTTGTCTCTGCAGAACGCCCAGATAATTGATGTGACGACTGGGAAAGGATAACAGGAATATGACATTTTAGGAGGTTTCTAGTTCGGCATTGATTTCACTGTAGTTAGCTTTACTGTAACCACGTGGTTTTTCTTTTAAATGCCAGTGAACGGCAGCCGAATAATAAGTGTTACCTAAAAGGCTATGTTCGCAAAATTAATCTGGGTGTAGTATGGTATCAACTATTTTAGGAGTGGTGGTGAGAATTAGGTCGAGGATGTTAGAACCACCAGTTGGCTGATTCGCTATTCGGGACAGGTTAAAGTATAATGCTTGGTTGATAAATTCCGTGGCCATGCGGCAAGCGGAAGGCAACAGGTTCCAGTTGGTCATGGGAAAATTAAAATCGCCAAAGATATAGGTAGAATCGGTTCGACATAACTGGATGTCATCATTGATGCTACTGTGCAATTCGTCCAAATGCGAATGGCGACAGTCAGGACGCCGGTAACAATTGCCGATGAGCAATGTGGCGGACTTGGATATGCTTGCTACCTAGATCATTTCTATGGTAGAGTGTACTTTGAGGGCGTGCGATAACAAAGTCGTTTTTACTGGGAGAAAAACATCTCCACGCCGCCTCTTTGTGCAGTCCTTTCGTAAATGCTGAAATTGCTACTGTCGGGGAGAACGTCCATAGCGGTTATGTCAGAATACAGCCAGTTTTTCTTGAGGCCGAGAATATCGCAGTCACATTGACCTAGGAAGGAACACATCAAATTCCGTTTTGGCATTCGGCTGCGTATGTTAGTAGGTGACAGCGATAATGTGGGGACGGCTTAAATTGCCACAGTCGTGTAGTGATCTTGCACGCCCATGATACACTTTAGCTAACTGCTGGATAGTACCGCAGCATCAGTGTTGACGTCATAAATGTAAGTGTGGTTGTTAATGTGCACGCGGTCAACTGAAACTTTGAACGGCATGTTTTGAGCTTCTGCAAAGCTCACTAACTCGCTGCTCACCTTCGTGTTGCGAGAAAAAAACTTCGCAAACGGAATCGCTGACGAAATCGCTGACGCACTTGTCCCCTTTCTGGTTAATATAAAACGCTTCCAAGAGCTCCCTCGCCACTGTATTATCACTCCTGCCGAGAATTCTAATCTGCTCAAAGAAAGGTCTGCATTTTTCCAAAGGACTGACAGGCCTGCAATCTTCGCAATGCACGGGTAAATGCGCGCGCGTATCATTGTTAAGAGAAGAACTATGCTCGCGTGCCCGGTCATTCACACATCTGCCCGTCTGGCCGATGTAGGCCTCCCCGCATGAAACCGTTATCTCGTGACTACCCCGACGTCACAGGGCACAAAGCGCTTGGCATGCTTCTTTTCGCCCTTTTTAAATGCAGAGTATTTCTTTAACTCACGATGTCACCCGTTCTTGGCGTCCGTAGTTGTCCGCATCGCTCGCCTCGACATGCCCGTCTCAGACGTTTCGTTTTCGGCGCGATCAACATTCGATAGCGCGCCCAGGCACGTTTCAAGGACACTCTCTCCCCTCTCTCGGACTCAACGTGCGCCGAGGCTGCCAATTTTACTGCTGACGAGCGCTCTCTCGTCAGCAGCTGCCACAAGTGCAACATTAACGTAACGCAAACTACTTAACGTCGTGCGCCCCCGCAAATGCTCTGCATTTGATCGTGCCCCTCGGGAGGGGGAAGTTTCACTGCGTCGCCATGCGAACAGTTTGCCACGCTTTAGTTTCAGTTCCGTATCTCCCTTCCGCGGCAATGGAGAGAAGGTGGCCGGCCGCGACTCTCGCCACCGCGGCACTGCGGTTGCGAGTTGCGCTAGAAAAGCGAGCGTCGTCTGCTAGCGGGGAGCGGAACGCGTTCCGCTCGGCATCTCCGGTCTTCGCCACTTCTGGCTGCGCACTGCAAAATTTCACGTTGCGTGCGGCGCAAAACGCGTGCTGCACACGACAAAACAACCACTATGTGTGCTCGTTTGGCAGTTTAGCAACCGGAGGACCACGGCCTTTTTTGGTTTGGGCGTGCCGGAAATTTGCGCACACAGGCGGCCATGTTGTTAAGTCACGCTCTAATTTTCAATCATAATGCACCAACTTGCCCAACAGATTTGTTTAATTAAGTGTCACATAAAGGTTCGCGATTACACTTTAAGAGGATCCACAAGAATAGCAATGTAATACTTACGATAAGTTAAAAAAGTAAAAAAGTGGTGTAGCCGCTAAGCTGAAAAATATATTGACATCACTTGATGTGCCTTTTATGCTCATCCTTTCCCGAAGAAGAACTAAATCAAGACAAACCATGTTGGGAGATGAAGAGCAAGAAAAAACAGGATGCGTGTGGTATGCTCTGCGTCTGCTGTGAACTCGATGACGTTCTTGTGCGCTTATACTTGTAGAGAAAACTGGGCGGTGTTCGAACACGCGTCTGAAGGAGCTCCGAATAACCACAAAACCCTACGCGCACTTACAAATGCATGTTTTCTACTGCGCATGCGTTTCTTATCACAGGGGAATCGCCTTCATGGATCAAGGTCAGGTCGTTAAATAAATTTCTGAAGCGCACAAAATAACGACACAAATCCAGACTTGAACGCATAAGCCATCTAATTAGACAAGGCCCTCGAGAGCCGATGCCTCCGACCATTGTGAATTGATGGGCTAGTGAATAAATGTGGTTATTCTCTCTCTCTCTCTCTCTCTCTCTCTCTCTCTCTCTCTCTCTCTCTCTCTCTCTCTCTCTCTCTCTCTCTCTCTCTTTATCTCTCTCTCTCTCTCTCTCTTTCTCTTTCTGTTTCTCTCTCTCTCTTATGTGTTATAGAAGTGAGGTTGCCTTTTCATATGCATGCGATGACGCCCGTCTTCGAGTCAAATACTGGTCATGCATTCCACCTGTATGCCTTCCGTTGAATGTTTTACTCTTCGATATTTGCTCACAAACACTCATGTGTGCTGCTTTGTACGTAAGGGTGGTTTTACTTCAGATAAGTACTTAGTTTGCCAGGCAGCGCTCATAATCTTTTTTTTTCTTCTTCATGTGTGTCCCTTTTGTTTCACTGTATTCTTTCCCATGCATAGTGAGCGGTGTTGCAAAATTCCACACTTGTGTTGACTCCTCCAGTATGAGCCTCAAGGCTCCCTGGTTTGGTGAGATCGCATCGGTAGCGACTGGTTAGCAAGATTCCAGAAAAAAACCAAAACCTAAACCGAGCATTTTTTGTGCATCGAAAACTGATCCGAATCAGCAGACTAAGTACTTATCTGACTGCGAGCTACTACATAGCTGGTACCTGTGTTTAGTATCCAGATTATACACTTTATCCTTTCCATACCATTATGCAGACGTACACCCAGCGTCAATATAAGCCGGAGCACGCGAGCGCGTGGCAAAATGCATCGCTGCGACATCTGACGTTGCACTTCTGGTGTCGAGACATCGATGTGCGCGTGCGCGTCCAACCACGCTCGCTAGCCTGTCTTTTCCTTCGCTTCTAAAAGCAGCGCTAATCACATTCAGAGCTTGGCGCCAGGGGTCACTTTCTTTGCTCAACACGTCTTGCTCGTACACGCTTCAGCGGCCGAGGGCGAGGGTGAAGTTGCGTTGCTCGCCCTGCCATGCTGTGACAGATAACTAATCTTGCCCGTCTCGCGGTGACAAAATTGTGCCCCAATTATGCTCTCCCACATCGGTATTTCTAACAGCGGCGCTGTTATTGGGCTGGGCTTGACGGCAGCCTGTCCTTGTATCGTTTTACTCTCCCTCCGGAGTTCCCAGCAATGCGTTTGTGTTTACAGGAAAAGCCGACTTTATGAAGACCGGCGGAAGCTTGGTCTTTGTAAGCTGGCCTTCCCATACTGCCTGTTTCGCAGCGAAGCATGGAAACCTACGGAGGGAGTATGATTAAAGACAACGGCTTTAACTCATGTGTTATTAAATGTAACGAAAAACCATTTGTATGAAAATTTGCTGATAAAACGACTATACCGCTGTGCCGAGTTTCGTTTACTTGTCGTAATTAGGTAGTGAAGTTGTAAACATTGGAGAATTAGTTTGTTTGCATTATAACGCAATCTACGGAGAGAGATTGCCATGTATTGGAGAAAACGGTTGTAACTACGGCTCCGCGCTGGTTCAGCAGGAATCAATACCAATCGGTGGAACGAGTTTTAATGTTTTTTTTCGTAAAACATGCCATTGGTTTTTAACTAAAATGAGCACACCAAAACGGAATACGAACTGAAGCGAGAAATAATTCCTTTTATGAAGGTGTCATGAGACTTCACCTTGCACACGTTCTGAAACAATTATAGAAGGGGAAACGGGAGAAGAGATTGGCGTGTTCGTGGGTTTGACAAAAAATTAACAAAAATGAAAGCCGGTATTCTACACCAGCTAAAAATCAAAGCACCGCTCAAGGCCAGCAATGAAAAAGCATCTGTAAAGTATGGTGCTGTGCTCCTTCCCATCATTCAACTTCATTAGTGGGAGAAGTAGCAGCCTGCAGAAATGATCTCGCTCATCCTTCTTGGCATTGACTCGTAAGGCGAAACCCCAAACTCCTGGTTTGCGCGAAGGCTTTCCCATTGTTCCGGAATCGCGGTCCATAGCGCGTCCGCTGTGCACCCTGACAAGTCGCTTCTGGACAAGCGCGACTTAAAATGATCCCCCACACATTCTCTATGGGATTCGTATCCGCACCGTTCGGAGGCCACTGTAGAGTGCGTAAGCCCAGATCCTCCTGCAGGTTGGTCACCCGACGTGCTATGTGGCTGATATCTGCAGAACCAGCGTGGAGTCGTAGTTACAACCCTTTTCTACAATACATGGCAATCTCTCTCCGTAGGTTGCGTTATAATGCAAACAAACTAATTGTCCAACGTTTACAACTTCACTACCTAATTACAAGTAAACGAAACTAGGCACAGCGGTATAGATCGTCTTATCAGCAAATTTTCATACAACTGGTTTTTGGGTACATTTAATAACACATGAGTTAAAGCCGTTGTCTTTAATCATACTCCCTCCGTAGATTTCCATGTTTCGCTGCGCAACAGGCAGTGTGGGAAGGCCAGCTTACAAAGACAAAGCTTCCGCCGGTCTTCATAAAGTCGGCTTTACCTGTAAACACAAACGCATTGCTGGGAACTCCGGAGGGAGAGTAAAACGATACAAGGACAGGCTGCCGTCAAGCCCAGCCCAATAACAGCGCCGCTGTTAGAAATACCGATGTGGGAGAGCATATGTGGGGCATAATTGTCACCGCGAGACGGGCAAGATTAGTTATCTGTCACAGCATGGCAGGGCGAGCAACGCAACTTCACCCTCGCCCTCGGCCGCTGAAGCGTGTACGAGCAAGACGTGTTGAGCAAAGAAAGTGACCCCTGGGGCCAAGCTCTGAATGTGATCAGCGCTGCTTTTAGAAGCGAAGGAAAAGAAAGGCTGGCGAGCGTGGTTGGACGCGCACGCGCACATCGATGTCTCGACACCAGAAGTGCAACGTCAGATGTCGCAGCGATGCATTTTGCCACGCACTCGCGGGCCCCGGCTTATATTGACGCCGGCTGTACGTCTCCACAGCTTACATAAATAGGAATGAGCCATAATGTGGCCACGTGGAAACACGGATTAAACATGGAGGGAGCGGCCCGCTTGGTGTCTAACGCTGCAGGGCATGCTTTCTTGGGTAATCGGACGGATGACCAATAGTAATTCCAATTGAGAGAGAGAGTGTGTGTGTAAATATGAGATGGAAGGGTGATTCAAGGTAATAAATAACCCATTGCAAGAGAGTTCACTACGCCGGCAGGGACCGGTGACAAGGATAGAAAAGGCCTTTAAATATGCGATCACACAGCAGTGAGGAGAATGCTGATATGGTCAGGCAACGCTGTGGCGGAAGTAACAAAACTACAACCACTCCAAGGGGGAAGGAGCAAGGTCATTCGACAGAAAAACGAAAAGCTCATGGTTCCCTACATTAGTATTAAAGTGACGCTGACCTCTGCCACTTACTGAAGTTCTCCCCTGCTTTAGTTCCAACAGTGAGTAGCCTGTGATTGGGTGATGCATCGCTTACGTTGTGTGGACCACGGCGCCATCGTGGTCCACTGTGGGACTTTATCTCACAAGTTAACATTTTCAAGTTCACCTGAAAGCCTTTTCTTATTGTGATCTTACCTTCACCCTGTACGTTCTGTGGCAAAATAATCGCTTGGGAATACCGCAAACCGAAAGTGTTCTATAGCTGGCTACATACCGAGATAGCACAGCGGTGTAGCATCGGACTCTTACTGTGGAGATGGAGGTTCAAATACAAACAGATCATTCTTGCGCTTTTTCTTGTTTATTTTTACTGATTTTTTTGACAGTGGTGGTCATTTTCTTGACCAGACAACAAGAACAACAACAACGACGGTTTCACGAAGAACAGGGCACTCAAGGTTTACGCCTTAAAAACAACATGAAGGTTCACGAAAATGGCTTGGTGGGCTAGTTGGTGTAGAATCATAAAGGGTTAACAGCGCACAAAGACGACGACACACAAGGAAGTGAAGACAGGACAAGCGCTGACCTTGTCCTGTCTTCACTTTCTTGTGTGTCGTCGTCTTTGTGCGCTGTTAACCCTTTATGATGAAGGTTCAGCCTATTTCCACCAAACGTCTTTCCCCAGCTGCTTCAATACCTAGGCGAAGTCGGCACATTGGAATCGACATCTCCCGAACTAACACAAGTGGCGAAAATAAATGCCAGCTGTAAAGCAACCCCCTCCCCCTTTCCCCTGGCCACTTTGTTTACAGGGAGACCTCTTTGAAACTCTGTTTCTTTCGGAAGCACTCCAGTACAGAGATACCATCTAGTGCGCACCCTACCAAGCACTTTTGATATAGGCTGAAAATGCAGAAGTATGGTACCCGTCAATCTCAAGAATTGTAAATGGAAAATTTTTTTCTTGGGGTTGAAAATGATTTGTTTTATAGGACACATTATACGGCCGCTCACTAAGGCATTCCCCTTTGTAGCAAGCTCTTGTTTCGCAAGCAGAAACGTTTTCAATCGCCAAGCAACAGCCTCATAAATTACGTAATATGGTTTAGAACAAGTACAACATCTGAAACAAATTGGAAAGTTTTATGCTGACAGAGACGAATAAGAATACCCGTTGCTTCAAAAGGAACTTACGTAATACTTATTGCGGTGTCACGAGAGCGTGCAAAAAGTTGCCCCTTGTCTGAATAAAGTGCCGTAGAGCTCCCAAAAAACAGAGAAAAATGTGCTCTGATTCGAGCTGTCAGTGTCGCAAAATATTTTAAACCACCGCACGAGCAAAAGAAAAAAGATGAGGGGGAGAGTGAACCCCAGATAAAAAAAAACACTTCTAAAGAATTCGTGCTGTGTGCGCCAGGTGGAATTAAGCTGCGAGAAAACATCGATGCGTGGGACGAAAAACAAGAAAAAACGTTTTCCGGTCAGAATACAGCAGCGTTACCGCAATGCTTTTAGGGCATCGCACACTGTGACAGCTATCAAATTATTACCTGGGACAGCGTCACAAATTATCACTTGCCTCCAAAGTGGTTAGGAAGTGGGGATAACAGGGGAGCTTTAACATCGAGCTTCCGTTGCTTATCGTACGCCCTTTCGCTTCCGTCAAATGTTACATCTTCGCGCATGCGCACTACGTTCAACCCAATGACAGCCTTCTCGGCATCAATTACAGGGTTTTTTCGCTGCACTACAGCAAGGCAAGGCATCCGGCGCAACGCTGAAATTTATCTCAGCGCAACACTCTTGGAAGAAGCCGAATGCATGAATTAAGCTTTTCAGCAGGTTCGGGTATAAACATTTTCGAAGCCCAGCTGTGTCTTCGACACATATATTCCCGAAATTTGAATGTTTTTAGAAAAATCTTTTGTTTTAACCTTAAGTTGCCCCCGTAGATTAGTGCAGAAATGAAAAAAGAAAAAAAAGCACCTCACGCGTATTCATATCCGCGACATATATAACATAGTTCTTCAAAAAACCCAGTACAACGCTCCCCCCCCTTTTACCTCGTTTTGGCAGTCACCTTCTGATGGGACATTTCCTGCTGAAAACATGAATGCGAGAAGAGGCGTTGAAAACCTGCAGGCTTTACTATGCATTTATAACAATTCCAATTGAAATGGAGGTATCCGAATTCTTGTAACAGGTTCAACCGATACGGCTGTACTCAATACTGAAGTGCATCGTCTGTTAGCTTGATTTATCTTCCGCCGGTCTCAGGATAATCTGCTTTTGTTGAGTTTCTGATTTTTGTGAGGGCCCTATCTTTGATTCTGAACGCGAAAAATGACCTTAAAAATTGGTGCTTACCTTTTATAAAGGAAATCCCACATAAATAGAGACCTCATATTTGGTAGAAATTTTTATAAACCACGCAGCCAATTCATGGTCGTTTTTTTATCCATGTTTTCCATTGGGCAATTCAAACTCCATATAATAACTCCAATTAAAACTCCATATAATAAAATTATCCGTGTGTACTAGTGTTTATCAGTCGTCACGGCGTGTGTTAGAAACTTTAGGGTGCTTTTAGGGCGTTTTAGGGTGGTTTTTTGCGTGAGATTGACTCCTGTAGACGTGCGCTGTTATTCTGACTCTCGCGGGCGTAATTCTCTGTCGGCGGCTGTTTCTGCTTCAGACGAAAAAGGTCGCGCGCAAATGGTGAGAACTACGTCTTGGCGGCACTTTCAAACAGTTTGTGACAGCTAGCTAACCCGACCGAGAACCGTTATGCTCAGCATGCGTCGTTGATATCGAGCATCGCTCTCATTAGTGGCCCGATAATGAGTGATAGGAGTGCAATTTTACCCCGGATTATCATCTTCTCTACCACACGCGCGACTTTGTTTGCGTGTCCACTTCTGTTTCCGCATTTTAACTCGCTGGAACACCCACCTCACGTGAAGTTATGTTACCAGTCTTTTTCAATTAGTGTTCCCTTTTTGCGATAACTATCCTAATAGAGGGGGTTCAAAATTTTCATCACACGAAATAGTAAAACATCCGGTAATAATCTATGTCGATTCCGAGAGTTTGACACTAACAGCGGGCCAAGGCAGTCCTTCTTGTTTATAACGGTAGCACTCACAGTATGCCGAACTTTCGGAATAAGTGCAATGTTTGGGTGCTCATGCAAATTTGAAAGGAATCATATTTCCGCTAGCTGTACCTCCCGTTTTGCTTGCTCATATGTTTGCTCTACGCGCCTGGCAACGCCCGGTTCCATTATATGTGTTTGAAGAGAGACGAGTGTTTCCTCCCCTTTCTTTTGTATGCCGCGCAGGCCATTTTATCTGATAGAGTGCTCCGCTCTGTAGTCACTGGACAAGGATGTTCTTCAGTGCTCGTGATATGGTTGGATGGTTCCAGAGCAAACGACGCAGAAAAATTGGCCGCGTATCTGCTCCTTTCGTTGCAAATGTCGTCAAAAGACGATAGCCTTCTTCTAAATTTGCCAAGTAAATGCCTCCCTTCGCTTTACCGCTCACCTCTCATGTTGTTCCTCTTGCGTCGCGCTCCTCCCAAGGTAAAGACACCAAAGGTTTGCTTAAATCATTTTAAATTTACCGCGTTCCACTGCTCCAAACCGGGTGTCTCGATGCGAACGCTGCCGTACGGCGAAGATGCGCGTTAATCGAGGCACCCTACTTCAACGTTTATAGAACCGCGTTTCCCTACTCCACGTGCGTTGCAAGCAGAACGTGGAAACTATCTAGTGGAACCTTGCGTAACTGTTGCCGGTTGATTTCTTAAAATGGCGCCGGAAGCTATAGTGGCGCTGGCGACAGCAGGCGACGGCGGAGTAAATTCTTTTTCTGCAGTTGATGAAGTATTTAATTTCGCAAAAGTCAAGCATGTTTGAATTTTTATAAAGGAACACTGCACATATCACTTCTGTATTGATTTGTTGTCTCATATTTACGTAATGTCTTGTTCTTCTTCAACAATGTTGATAAGTATGAACATTACACCGGACCAAGACAGGTAGATTTAGCTGTGACTATATAAGACTATTGCGCAGGCATTGTTTTGCTTTGGCCGGGTGGCTGAATCGAGTCACAGACAGACAGACGGACAGACATAAAGACACACAGACATACAGACAGACCAAAATTTCTGGGTTTAAGTATCCCAAGAAAGACTATCGTCTTAAAAATAACTGCTTGCCGGGCAAACGCCGCGGCATTGTATCCGCCGATACCCGTCTGTGCACGTCAAGTTGCCTTCTCCGTCGTCGCTTGTGTATTCTTCGAGTTCTTAGCGGAGAACAAAGTTCGTTAACATTTTTTTCCGAAGAAACCTGTGACATCCTTAGCTACGCGATAATATATCAGCTAAAAGTGAGTGGTTTATGATAAAGAGATTGGCGACGAGCCCCCCAGATGAGTCGTGGAACAAGTGTCATTAATAGGCACTTTTTGTAATGATTGGAGGTAGCATTTGACGCGCACAGCAATCAATACTTAGAACATTTCTTCAGGCTCCAGCTGGTAGAAAACATGTTTTTGGTCGCATGTAGTAGGAAGCCGTCATTGAGTGTTCGAGGTTAGTTTGTCAGATGAACATTATTTACACAAAATATATTCGCCTACTGAGTGCTTCTTCGCAAATTACAAGAAGGAAACGTTCGAATGCAACACAATGTTCGAAATATAAACAGAATGTCATATAAGATGAAACATCACGTGTTACAGGAAAGCATTTTTGATATTGCCCAGTTCCAATCGAATGTCCGCTTCCAGTCGAACGTTGCCAGATTCCAACCCTTCCCTATCGGCAATGCGCGCTCCCCTCGGTGGGCCTGAAGTGAAACATTACTTTGGCCAGGACACGCGAAGACTGTGCATCCTGTAAATTCTTTCCGCATATTGCCCCTGCGAGTGGACGCGTGGTGCTGGGCCGAAGCGAAAAGCGTCCGCTCTCTCCTCGTCTTTTATAGGGAATGGCGTGCGGCCTAATCTTTTTTCGCCCACATGAGAAGAAGCGAGCTCTGCCCTTCTTTGTATTTAACTCGTCATTAGTCTTTATTTTTGGCTCCTCCTCGGACCCTTCCGTGCGTGACTGACCGCCTTGGAGCGACTCTGCTTATGATCTTAAGACAGCCCGTATTTCCCGACGAATATGAGGGAGAGAAGGACAAGGTCGAGGCGTCGCTGTCGCTTACCTCCCGAGATAAATTAGGCGTCCCTCCACCATTGCTTCCTCCCCTGACCCCGCAACCTGCCGTGCACCCAAACCCCGCTGCCTTTGCTGCTCCGACTAGGTCATTTGTGGGAGTTCATATGGGACACTGCAAGCGATGCGCTTCTTTTTAAATGCAGAGCATTTCTTTAACCCACGATGTCAGCCGTTCTAGTTGTCCGTAGTAGTCCGAACCCCTCCCCCTACACTATATCAAAAAATAATACTTACCGGCGCCTGGTTTCGATCCCACGACCCTGCGGGCGGAACGCAAGGTACATGGTGCTCTACCCACTGCGCCACAAAGCCGACACAGAATGGAGGGCTACGAACGCGCCTTATATCCTTGACTCATTCAACACCTGATCCTGGTGGGTGACTTTAACGTGGACATTCGCAAGGACGATTGGCTCGTTAGGCGGATGAGGGAGTTGCACGGTTTGGACTGCGTGTCTGATCACAACGACGTCAACAGCAGAACGAGCACGACGATTCACGGATCGTGCATCGATCTCGTCTTCGTGTCGTCGTCGTCGTCTGCGTCTACGTTGCGCGTTCGACCGTTGCTTCCCGATCCCTTGACGGTCTACTCAGCGACCACAAGGCCGTCGTCCTCGGTGTCGTGCTCGTGCAACAACACCAACAGCAGCAGCAAGAACAAGAACAACTTCAACAATGGCGTCTCCCATCGACTCCCTCGATGGGGGGACTAACTCAAACAGAGGCATCTAGACGTCGACGACACAACAACAGCCAGAGAAGAAAAGAGTGAGAAGAGAAGAGAAGAATATTAATTATACCCACCTGCTAATAAATGATGTCACGTGACCACGTGATTACGTCTCCTCATTTAATTACAATACAACAACCAACAGCAACAAGTGTAACAACATTAACGTAACGCAAACTACTTAACGTCGTGCGCCCCCGGAAATGCTCTGCATTTGATCGTGCCCCTCGCGAGGGGGATGTTTCCTTTTTATGGATGCTGCTCCGGCGCTCATCTTTTGCCCTTATTGTGGGCACCCCCGCGTTTCGCTTGTTCCGCGACATTAACTCCCCGTAGCTAAAAAGTGGCCCCCGGCCAATCGAGTCATGGCTTCGTGATTCGAGTAGCCTAAAATCGCTGTTGCTGTTGCGGGCCCATCCCGACCTGATTGCCTTTCCCGCCGCGTTCAGCAGCGGGTGGTTCCAAGTGCGCGCCCACGTACATCCGTTGCTCATAAATTTTTCCTCGAGCCTCTCTTCCATGTTAACGTTTTGGTGTGTATAACGGTGGCTGGGAAGGGATTCTCTTTTGCCAAGGCGGCAGGCGTCCACGTGCCTCTAGCAAGAGGAATATTTATTTTTATCGCTGTTTTAAACAATTTTCGCTTGCCGTCTCCACCAAAAAAAAGCCATAAAGAAACGAAGCTTAAGTTTGGCGGTTGAAATTCGGGGCAGGAATAAAGCGTTGGACTACCACCGTCACCATGAGGTTATCGTGGTTTCAGGTGCGTTTTTTAAAGCGTCTATCCCATATTCACCACAATAATGTTTTAGTGTAACGCATAAGCTTCCCGCCTGCTACAAGCCCGTTTGTCCGTGCTTGATTTGCCCTTACTTGGGGCTTTTCTTCTGGTACCATGGAATAAAAAAATCAGAATTCCTCTCAATGTTCTTTCCCCATTCCGGTCACACTCCTAGTTAGAAAATCACCTCCGGGATTTCAAGGAAACTTCATAAATACACAAATTTCAATTTTTTCACAAACAATACGCTGGAAACGTTTTTATTTATTCATTTATTTATTTATTTATTTATTTAGAGATACTGCCGATCTCGTGAGAGATCATAGCAGGTGGGCAAAAAAAAGTACATTGAAGTGTAAAAAATGCGTCACAGAATGTGATAGTCAGTACTAAATGCATAGCAGTACAGCGCACAATGTATAATAACAGAGCGGTTTCAGTGAGCATGGTGTGCATATTACTGGCATTAATACTCTCTGACATCACTAAAAGCAAACTCACACCCTTTCATGTAACATTCATTTATTGCAGGCGTAATTATCAAAGAAGAAGAAGAAGAAGAAGAAGAAGAAGAAGAAGAAGAAGAACAAAGAGCGCCAAACAAAAGTCACTTTGTGAGAGTGACATGAAAGTAAGAGTGAAGCATTTCAGTAAAAATAAAGGAAGTAAAACACAAGGGAGAAGAGACAACACCCACGCTGGACTGCCAACTGGCATATTTGAGTAGCTGCTCCAGCGTGTGGGTTTTTTTTTAGATGCGACTGCATCTCATTCCTGCATCCGGTGTCGGTGTTGTTGTCGGCGTCCGCCCCTCTCCCATTTTCCTCGCCGCGCCAGCTGCGATCTCCGCCGCTCACCCCCTCTCCTCTCCGATAGCGAACCTTCTCTCGCGAGCGGCATTGGATTGGATTCGATTGGATTGACTTGTATTGGCTTGGCTTGGATTGGATTGGATTGGATTGGATTGAATTGGATTAAAGTGGATTGTGTTGCGTCATAGCTGCGGCAGACGCACTGGCGCCGGCGCGCCCCCTCACCGTTATGCGCGCTATAAAACGCGGTGCCTGCGCCGCTCCGCTCCATCGTTCCAGCGCCGTTCCTCCGCTGTCCAACGCTGCAACGTGAACCCCCTATGCGTCGCATCTACACAGGGGTTCCCGCGAGGGGAGGTGGAGTTTTCCTTTCACGCTGTCTGTGTCTTTTTTTTTCGCTAATTTTCCCAAGATTCAGCATGAACCAACTGGCCGAGCAAGCGGCGCTTCTATGGAAAAAGGCACAGTACCGTTCATATTTCTAAGATGCAAGCGATATGCATAGTCGCATGCGTCTCCAGATGAATGAGAGGTAGTTAGTGCGAGTATTAATAACTGACAATTTAGCGTAATCTTAAGGCCGGGTAGCAGGTGTGGTGCCGTAGTGCAGTACACTCTTCAGTGGGACCTTGACTGCTTAACTTGTTCAGTGAAAAATTACTATGCCAATGGGGAACTTTTACTGAAAGTGGAGTCGATGGCATTTGAACTTGCCACAATATTTTTCAGCTTTGACCCCTTTGGACAAAACGAAAAGAACCAGGCAAGAAGCACCCACGCAAGCTTTCTAAGTGCCCAAGGCAGCCTTTTTTGTTTCCTGACTTTTTTTTGTCCAATGACAGCCATCTGACATGCCCTGGCCTAGATGCATTTCTTCAATTTGTACGGTAAGGGTTAAAAAGGTACAAGCCAGAGACAGCCGGTGTGAGCGCAGCGGGGAGCATAAGTCGTCCTCCCACCAATTTTGAAATTTACCTGCCTGCTAGTCTGTGAGCTGGACACCGCGGAAGCGTGAATTCAAGATTTCAGAGCATAATGACCAGTTTACATTACAAGCAAAATACAAAAAAAAACCAAAGCGTCAGAAAAGTATTGCGGATACTTTTTGCCTATCGATAAAAATAAAAACGATAAAAACATGCGTACATAAAATCCATCCCGATGTCCACAATCCACGTGGGCGTAGGAGTCATCGTGATGAAGATGGGCGTTCATTACGTGTTATCGCTCACCCACTTCCAAACAGCTGGGTCCATTTCGACGGTGCGTAGGCACTGCAGTCTCCACAGGTATTCCGCCTTTCACAACTAGTTAGCCAACGCAACCGATGGGCACGCCCCTTCGCATTATGTAACGATTCAATAACGTTAACCCAGTGTAGAATCTGGGGGTTTTGGTTTCGGTTTCGGTTTTAATGTCAAGTGATTCTAGCATCAGGAGGCTAACCTGTGACGTCAGACAGTGTATATATGTGATGTGACTGAATGTGATGTGACTGAATAAATTATTCTCTTTGGCTTAACTCTTCAGCTCGAGTGCACGTCTCCTGCTTCGCCCCTTCGGGGCCGTCGCCGACCTGACACCACACCCAGTTAACGCAGGGTTCCGCAGCGTGCCTAGTCTTCCGCTAATCTACAAATATGCTTTCGCCTTTCGTTGAACATGGCTCAAGAATGAATCAACAGGAGTTACTAGGATAAGCGAGAAATAGGACAGGAAAGGAAACCACGTCTGCTACATGAAGTAATGCACCCGTTTGTAATCCTAGTTCTTTGCGAATTCGGAAGTAACGTTGGAGGCGCAGCACGCCGCACTTATTTGTCTTTGAAAATAGCGGAACTGGCGCAGGCGTCGCAAAGCTTCGTTACAGTCGCTGTCAATAAGGAGATTAATGAGTGCCCTTTTCACCAGAAAATACTAGCGATGGCGAAAAATTCGGGCTCTGATGGCAAGGGGAAACGCTTCCGAACTTCTAAATGACCTCAAATAGGGTTGACGGAACGGTTAGCACCACGCCAGAACGCCCAGAATTGTCGTTCTAACGGCGAAGCGTCATTAACAAAATTCACGAAGCGTGTGCGAGAGCGCGTTTGCGTCACGCAAGTGGGGTCCTCGAAACGGCCGCCTTGAAGACAATTTCAGCCCCATCCAAGTTACGTACGTGTGCGTAATGAGGGCTTGAAAGACGTAAGAAATTACTATGAGGGGGAGATTGGTGCGTTCGAGCAGAAGCCATACGTCACAAAAAGCAATGAATTCTGTTTGTGAGACGGAATAACCAGTAGAGTGCAGAACTGGGTAGTTGGTAGCTTTAAATAAATTGTTTACCAGCGCGAACGTCAATACGCAGAATTTATAATGGACAAATGAGAACAGAACCGGCTGTATTTCCTGTTTTTGTTCTTTTTCCTACTGTTAATGATAATGCGGAGCATTCTTTGCAGAGTACCCCTAGAGCAGGGACCATGTAACGTTCTGCATTTCCGCAAAAATCCACATATCGCGGAAGTTCCACCTGCAATCGCTATAATGGCGTAATTGGAGGCTTTGCACATGAGGCTTTAAACAAATAAACAGATGCTACACAAATAAAAGAATTTGGCTGGAAAAAACTCACATTCAAGGAAAGCGGCATAAGAACACTTCGGATTAGTAGAGAATTCTCTAAATTCTGCAGCACTTTTATTAAGAGCAAATAACCGCCAATAAAAAAATTGCGAAATCCGTGGCATCTTTGCACTACCCCAATTTCTACGAGGCTGAAAGAAAATTTGTCGGAATGAATAAATAGAGAAAGCATTGCTAAAACATTTCTGCCAGAAGTCCCACTTTTTTGTACAGCTGCATAAGTGCGCAGAATGAGGATTTTGTTTGTTTTGACGTACTTTGGCACTGAGTTATAAAAAAGCGGGGGTCAAAATAACGTAGGCGTTTTGTACGCAGAAATAAACTACTCAAGCTCACGGCGAGGCTTCCTGGTAATTGGTGCAAAAACACGCAACCTATCCCTACTTTTCGTAGTGGTAGCGCTCCTGACGCGCCATTGATAGCCTTATCTTCTGAACATGCCGACGTTTGCGCAACTCCTAAGCGTTGCTACGCGTCACCGTAGAAAACACTACAGGCAAGAAAAGATATACATGTCCCTGAGGCATCACCGCCCCAGTAGCACAGAGTTTTTTCACGTGACGACAAAGGGCGGCGACGCAGACTTACAACTTCAGTGGCCAAATCTTACCGACAATATCTTGCCCCTTCTTACACCCAAAATCCAGCGAGTGTCATCGCTTATGCAAACAAAGCAATGGTACCGAGCTAGCTAGCAAGCTACTCGGTGATCGCCAAACCGTGGAGAGGAAAAGGGCTCCTCTGTAGAACTAACCCCTCCCTTGTTTCGAACGTGCATCTCAGACTCAGTCGGTCATCACTGCCCAATGAGAGGCCCATCACAGCCAAATTTCCAAGCCACAAGAACTCTCACATGAATTTGCTCTTCTTCACGCGGTTTCATAAAGGTGGTGATGATGATGGTTGGTGTTTCATCGCGCAAGGCCAACGAGGGCAAAGAGCGCCACAGAAGTCATTTAATGAAAAGAAGTGATTACCACAAAAGGTAGGTATAAAACGTGTAAACTGGACATAGTAAGATCAATAAAGATAATGGTGATGGCTGGTGTATAGGGCCAGATTTGATTATGCGTGATATGAGATAAGGTTTAAAAACCTAACATCTGACAAATAATCAAACACACGTTTCATAGAAACACTGGCATCGTCACCTAGAAACAGAGGTGGATGTAGTGGGATATGTTGTCTGTAGAGTTCTCTGAAGTGTTTGTGTCGTGTTGTGTGAAGTGCCTTGCATGTTATTAGTATGTGGACTACGGATAGGCCCTCCCCGCACCTGCTACACAGGGGTCTTGGAGATCCCGTGAGCAGGTGGGAATGTGTTGCATGCGTGTGGCCTATCCGTAATCGAGCCAGGGTAACTTCGTTGTGTCTGTTGTGAGTATCAGTGGTGTATGCTCCCAAGAGTGGCTTTATAATGTGTAGTTTGTTGTCAGTCTGTTGATTCCAGTGTGCTTGCCATGTTGTGCGAAGGTGTTGTCTGATGTGTGATTTGAGGTCGGTGTAGGGTATTGCTGTTATGTCAACGGTAGTTGTAAGGGCAGCAGCGGCCGCCATTCGGTCTGCGGTCTCATTACCTGGAATTCCAGAGTGCCCTGGCACCCAGCACACGGTCACCTCAAGGTTTAACGCATGCACAGACATAAGAGTACTAATGAGAGCATTGACCACATGGTTTTTAGGCTTCTGTGAGGATAATGTACGCACAACACTTAAAGAATCAGTATAAATTACAGATTTCGGAATTCGACTTAGAACAATATGTTGAACTACAAGAAGTATGCCATAGGCCTCTGCCGTAAAGATACTTGTATTTCTAGGTTTCATAAAGCTGATGTGCGTCTTGTCATTATCCATTTAAAATATTGACGCGAGGCAATAGCAATCGACTAACAAAGTATGTGGGGCTTAGCCGGGCTAAGCGTAGCATTACCAGAAGTAGCAACATTTAGCGATTCGTGGTGCCATTCACCACTTGTCGGTGCAATTTTGAGACGCTTACTGATTTTTCCGTTCCGCTTCGTCTCTGCGTGGAGGTTTTGTTTCCCACTCTACGCAAGATTCAGGTAGTTGCTACCTTAAAGATGTAGCTGCGAAACAGATGGCACACACTTACACAAAAAAATACCGGCGGGCCATCTCAACTAACCTAAAACCTGCCGAGGGGCGAAGCATGGAGTGCATAAGTGTGTTGTTTGGTCCTCCGCTCCTCGGCGTTTTCCCCAAAGGAGGTGAAACCGTTGGGGGGAAGGGGGGGGGGGCTAGAGGTATACATTTTTGCTGTAAAAATCTCTTGTTTTTGAAGCCCGAAGCGCTCCAGCACGAGGCGTAAACGAGTGTCCGGGTGTTTTCTTAATACGCGTTACGAAGCAGTCTAGGCGTAAACCAATGTCCCGATATTTTTTTAGTACGCGTTGCGTTCTAGCGCGAGGTGTAGACGAGTTTCCGGTGTTTTAGTACCATTACTACGTGAGACAAACGACGATCATGACGACGAAGACGACATGAGAGGCCAACAGCCCCCCCAGCCCCGAAGGGGTTTCGCCCCTACACAAAATGGCAGCGTATCTGCTCGTTTTGTTGCAAATGTCGACAAAAGATGATAGTCGCCTGGCTCCTATCACCTATCTTCTCTTTCCCGCTTAACACTAATACTGTTCCTCTCCGGTCTCGTTCCTGCCAAGATAACACGCCAGATGTTTGCTCAAGTCTGTTTAAATTTACCGCGTTCTACTGCTTCCGGCCGGGTGCCTCGACGGCAGCGCTGCGGCACGGCGGAGACGCGCCTGATTCGATGCACCCTACGAAAATGTTTATAGAACCCCGCTGCCCTGCTGCAATTGCATTCCAAGCGGAAAGTGGAATCCATCTAGTGGAACCTTTCGTTACTGTTGGCGTTTGATTTATGAAGCTTCCGCCAGGAGCTATAGTGGAGAGGGCAACGGTAGGCGACGATTTTCTGCAGTTTATGTATTTTATTTTATATCGCAAAAACCAAAAATTCATAAATTTTTAATAAAGAAGCACTACGAATATCACTTAAAGGGGCCCTGAAAGGCATTTTGAGCACACTAAATGAACTAGCGCAATCGCTAGATTGGGGTCGCCAACGTCACCTGGGCCAAGTATTACTCTTTTACGCGCAGCGGAAAGCTCACACTTTTGTTGCAAAGTTTGTCGCTTTTTTCTCACCCTTTCCTTCGGGTTTTTGGACGCCGCCATCTTCACATGTCTACATCATCGATTCCCAGATGTTCGTCATGAGCTAGACATCCTGCTATTGGGCGGCTTTTTCACGCACTTCCGGCAAAGAGATGAGTCGTCTGCTCAGCGTCGGCTCGCCGGCTGATCTGCCAGCGGAGTGCCGGAGTGCTTTGACATTTTACGACAAACGAAACAAGTGTAAACAAACGCTTAACCGTTTGTATTGAATGCAACACGGCCATAACACGACGTGGATTTTATCTTACGTGAGTACGTACCATAAAGAAAGTCCCGTGGCACTTCTTTGGTGCAATCGCAGAGAACGCCCTGAGCCGAATGCCCGGGTTTGACGCGTACATTTTATTCAACTTCAAAACAATCCAGAGATGCGTTTCGAACGAACGCAACGTCACAACATGCGTTGCAAGTCTGAACCGCGATTGACAGACGATGAGTTGCCTCCTCCTGCCCGTCGTAAATACGGCACTCACCTCACACCCGGTTTGCGGGGACTAGCAGCAAGTCACAACTCTGGCGCGCAAGCGAGAAGGCTTTTAGCCAGGCACACTGCACATACCCCATGCGAGGTTGAGTGGTACGTCGTTCGAGAAAGATAATCCAGACCATGGGAAGCACTATCCACCCGCAGAAGTACAATGTCGCATTTCATCGCGAAACGAACGCGTCCACAACACACAGGAGGCGATGCACACACACACACACAGCTTCGGTCGCTGCATTGGCTTAGCTGCAAGCTTCGTTCGGACAATCAGCGATGCTACGACGATACAGAGCTGCGTGAGGACGACGTGCTAACCACTTCAAGTATTTAAAAACACAGGGGCAAAGAACTAGGTTTATCGGAAGCAAAAAATCTTTCCTCCACTATAGTGCCTGAAATATACTGGCTAGTGTGCCGAGGGCGGGCTCCAGGCGGGCGCCGGGAGCGATGTACGCGGCCGTCTGCCGCTTGGGGCGCTGCCGTGCGGGAGTGTGCGCGTTCATCCGGCCCGAGCAGATCGCGCGGTTACCTCCGAGCTGCGTAGCAGACGGCAGCGCGGCAGAACTTTCCATTCCCGCTTGCGACGAAAGCGAGCGAAAGCGACGGGAATTCTGTCGCGCAACCAAAATTTGTCCCCACCATTCGACAAAAACGATCGTAGCGCGACAAAGCGACGGAATTCCTGCCGCTCTCACTCGCTTTCGTCGCAAGTGCGAACGGGCCTTTATGCGCAATCTCCGCCCCACATAAAACAAGCTCTTGCTTGTCGCCTGAGCATACGGTTGATATCTGACTACGTTACACTGTGCTTGCCAGTGTATTTAAACGATGTCACTAGGTTTGAAAGGTACGCGCTCGGCGTGCAGCTTTGTAAACGCAAGCGGTTTCACATACGCACGCTATTTTGCTGGTAATAGAGTTTTAGTACAGCGTTTGTGGCCTTTGCATACGCTAAACGCTAAATTTTTGCGTCCCGCTACGTGACACCGCGATGGGAGTTTTAGTAGAGCGTCTCATCAGTTTTGCGTAGCGACACACTAATGCATACGGCGCCATCTGTCAAATGTTTTCCGAAATGTCTCGCCGGCTGATCTGCTAGCGGAGTGCCGGAGTGTTTGGACATTTTACGACTATCCAAACAAGTGCAAACAAACACTTTCCCGTCAGTGTTGAATGCAACACATGGGTGCAGCTTGCCAGAACACGGGTTCTCGCTGATCGAGTGCAGCGTTGGTTTGCTCTTCGCCTTCACGTTCATCGCCGCTGATAAAGCGATCCGATCCGGCGCGTTTTGTGCACGGGTTCTGTGTCGGTTGAAAATGTCTTTTTTCACATGCCGCCGGTAGTAGGAATTACAACCACCGCAAAATAACACCCGGCACCAGCGGGGCCACATCTGAGACCGCGCTTTTTGGATAAACAGTGCGCGGTGCACCAAAGGGAACGAGCGCACGATTCTCCCCACGCGGCTGCGAGTTCGCCGCCGATACCAACTGCAGCCCTGCAGCTACGTACACCGCGAAAGGGCAAGGCCAGGCCGCACACATGCGGCCAGGTCATTCGTTCGCTTTTCCAGCCTGTGTCCATGGTGTCTACAGAGATGAAAAAGCCGAAAGAGCTGGCCCGTAGCAGACGGCAGTCTGTGGGAGCGCAATAGCGGAAGTACGTCACCGCTGAGGAGCGGAGCATCATGGGAGGGGAGGCCAACAGCGAAGAAACAGTTGAAAGGAGGAGGAAATACGGCGCGACGATAATTCGAGGTTTTTGATTTACGATTTCTCAGCTAATACTCATCGCTTTAACAAAATTCTTGCAGGAGGAGATTTCTAATACATTGCTTTATTTGGTTACATGTACATCCATGCATCGGCGGAAGGCATTTCAGGACCCCTTTAATTACGTATTGATTTTCTGTCTCACATTTGCGTAATGTTTTGTTTCGGTTCAACAATATTGACAAGTGTGAAGATTACCGCTGGACGTTTAGATTTGGCTTTTAGTATATAAGACTATTGCGCTGTTGCTGGTTCACTTTGGCCGGGTGGCTGAATCGAGTCACAGACCTCCTACACGGGTTCGTTGTCCAACTATGGCCAGCAACCTACACCCCAGTGCAGCTATCCCGTCTAAACTTTTGAAGGCCACCATTACTTTAGCCAAGAAACCTCGTGCACTGGGTGGTGATCTCGAGTTTGTGAATGAACAACCTGCCAGGCCCTGTGAAAAAATAGTTACTGCGAGGTCGGGCACGCCTGTGCATCCACCATATTTTCCCTGGTTACGTCTGACCTCAGGTAGGCGGCCCGAGGACGCCAAAAGTAAAAATGTGGTTGTTTCCTCTTTCATAGGAACTTGGTAAAACACGAAAGTGAGATGTGCCTTCACAGGATCAGTTTAATGTTTATGTGCACTGATATGAACTCGCAGATTGCTACTTATATTTCGTCGGTGTATGGAACCGTCACACTTATCAACATTTGAAACTGGATTGCACGCGCCGGAGCACTGCGTAAATTCAATTGAAAGCACAAGCGCTCGCAAACCATGCGAACGAAACCGAACGGGTTGTCTGCGAATCGTTTTGTGAACTCACAGTCTGCTGCAGCGAAACAGCATGATTTGGGGGGCTGTCTTGTGGGTGTGCTCGGCGAGCGACAACCTGCTGGCGCGTCGCTTTCGCAAATATATGACCACTGCGTCCTTTCTCCGTGGAGTGTACGGTAGACAGTTGCGTTGCGAGGAGCTAAGCTGGCGCCAACTGCTGGCGCTAAATAGCATCGTGATGCACGACTTCACTTCACCTCTCCTAGACGGCAGCACCACCGAAATAGGGGCGGTTATAGGAAAGATATATGACGCGTTCATACGACCGGCTGCGTTTCAGCTCGTAGCGGAGTCGATAAAACGTCTGGCACCTGCCGTTGCAGTGACGGAGAACCCGGCTCAAATCCTGACGCAGCCGCGTTTTTCTGGCGATGTCACTTCCGTGACGGATATGACGTAAGTCAGATCTTGGTGTATCCCGGCATAAAACACTTTCGTGTTAAAAACATCCAGTGGCAAAAAGCTTCGCGAATTGTTGCCCCAAACGACAGATAATTTCGCTGGGAAGTAACACAGAATTCTTCCTGTCCCAACTGCGGTCAACCAAAATTCACGGCACGCACTTTCTCAAGCTGCAGTGTTGCGCGTTTGTTTAGGCGTATCACACACCGTCCCGCTCCAAGTTTGGGGCTTGCGCGGTACAAACTAAGAGAACAGTGCCCTTGCACTCCCCTAGGCAAACTATTCGTAGTAACTGGCGAATATGTACTATTACGTAATCGCTGCAGGGTGCGTTACACAGAATCTCAAGCTACGTATGCAGTGGGCCTAGATTTTCTTTTAGGGGCGAAGCTCCTCTGGCTCCGGCCCTGTCCCGTCCCTCGTTGCTGCTGTACACGGCACCATGATGATGATTGTGGCAGGATCCCCCTAGGGATTGGCCAACCAAAGATTAGCCGAAGAGGTCAAAACGTTCAACGCGTTCGTTGCTGCCCAACAAGGAGGAAAGGAGGAAAATGAGGTTGTCGTTCGTCGCCTGCGAACTCAAGACACGTACTGGGGGTACGCGACACAAGACGCTCTGCAGAAGGCGACGGCCAAGGTGGCTAAAATGTCACACACCGAATTCGCTAACTTACCCACGGAGATTCTCATCGTCCCAAAGAAGCCCTAGATAATCACCACAAACATCGACGTCGTCGACGGGCTTGTCAACGGAGCGGTGGGAAGCCTCACGCTTTGCAAAGCGAGGAGTGGTGGTCGTGACGCGGCTTCGATTCCACGACTCTCTGGCCGCGACGGGAGGTACGTGGCGCAATTCCCACTGCGCTACAAACCGAGACGCGAGCATGGCTACGAACGCGCCTTATGTCCTTCACACATTCAGATGGTGCGCGCCGTCAAAAAGACCTATAACGATGTTTCACAGTTTTACCGATACGCATTTTATCTTTGCCCCCTGTCATCCTCATTCACTTGGTGGAGGTGGTGGGATTTTTTTCAGACAACTCATCGTGACCTTTTCTCGAATTAGAGTTGGCCCTGTTGGGTGAGGAAGAGTTTCTGCGACATTGGTCTGCCCGGTTATTGAGGTTGCGAACAGAAGAATTACTTTTCATGCCAGCTTTCCAGACCTGCATCCTCAGGCATGTTCGTGGTTACAATTGATTTTTTTTGTAGTTAGAATTGGGTGTTATTGCGCCCCAGTACTCGTTGTGACATTTACACCAACCTTGTTCCGTACGTATATTGCTACATTCTTGAAGCAAATGTTTTTGTATGCTTGTTTCCCTTGCATGGTAAACTTTTGGTTGTAAGCAACTCTAAATTATCTGTATGTTAATCCTTTTTGGCTACAATCAACTTGAAACTGTTTTTGGAATTCTATAGGTGTCTGTAGCTGGCAGCCTTCGGGCTCTGCTAGTTTTGTAGCAACCGGCACTGCACTTGTTTAATTGTTTCTGGTTGTTGCGTTGTATAATTGATACCAGGAGTTTTTATAGAAAATTTATCTTTTCAAGACGGACAGGCATACACGCACACCAAAATTTCTGCGTTTCAGTAGCCCAAGAAAGACTATCGTCTTTAAAGTAGCACATAAGCTGTGGGGAGAAGTAGGTCTGTCCACGTATAATAATGACTGTGAACCGTAGCCTAGTTTCATTTTCTGTGGGTATACATTCTTTTTTTTTGTCCTACTCTTGCCTGATCCCTAAAAAGAAGCACTGTTTGGTTCTTAATCGTGTACATAAGTTAAGCATTAAAAATGTTAGTACGAACAAGCAACGCGCGCGTGAAATCCTTCAAAATAATTAAAGAAGCGCGCTCGCATCTCCAATTCAAATTCGGTGCTCAATACGGCCTCAAATACATTTCACTCAGAACGCACGCTGTATAGTCGGAAATCCTATGAGAGCTTTAATTGGCCCCTGCCGCATTTGCACATCCCGATATCCGATCACGTGGAAGCTGGTAATCGAGATGCTCGTGCGCTAATTTCTACCGCGGAAAAATGCGCGGGTAACGAAAGCGCTGTGTTGCGTGGCGATGAAAGGGAGATGAGGTGAAGGCTGTAGGCGTAGCAGTGGTGATTGCTTCCTTCGGACTCGCATACGCGCCCATGTATTCTCGCCCTGCCTCTGACCTTCCAACAGCAATTGGGTGCCCTGAGGTCAACACCGGGGTGTCACCAAGGCCATGGAATCACCTTAGCGCTTGGTCTGAAGAAATCGGTGTTTTTTTTTTTTTTTCTTGGCCGATTTCTGTAGTACGTCACAGATAAGAACCGAATGGTGGACCATTTATCAGCGACAGTGCTACAGCAAATGACAGCCAGTCAGCAGACATCGCGATTCTTTATGTGGTGTCAGCCGATCCAGCCGCAGCATCAGTTCTCGGGAGAATTGCCGGATATTAGTCGCTGGATACGTAATTGTCTCGGCGGAAGGGGGAAGAAGTCCAGCCTCTGATTGCGCTGGTAGCGGCAGTCGTGAGGCGACGACGCTGATTCCCTTCTTGTGCGCACTGCAAATTAATCCCGGAAACGAGCACGGCTTCTCCTCCTTCAGCTTTCTTTTGTGCTCTCCTCTGTAAAAACGTCGTGTGTGTTTAGTTAGGTGCCCTACAATAGCAGAGTCGAAGGTAACTCCCATAGAAAAAAATTTCGGCCGACCGGGCAAAAGTGGTCTACATATTAGGTTTAACGTTAATACTGCTCCGACGTGTCGCTAGCTAAAGCAACTTTATCACAGCTCGCTCTTGGAACTGCTCAGACTTCCAAACAGCCACTCTTTATAAGGTGTCCCACAGCTCCGCGAAGCACATTGAGGGGCGAGGTTCTTGCTCGCTCCGGCGCGATGTGGCAGCAAACTAGTCAAGGTGCTCCCGAGATATGCGCAGTGGAGAGAAAACACTGCTTCAAGAGACAATCACTGGTTTGCCGAAAAGGTGAAGTCAATATAAGTATTTCTTAACTTCACCATCATAGTGAGGCATGCACTTTTTTACGGTGATCACCAGACACGCATATTGTATAATCGATTTTTATTATTTGCCACAGTATGCCCGTTAGCATAAAACAACATGATGTTTGATAGGCATAAATACTCTTTACAAAGTAGAGGAAAATTGATAACATTCCGGCGAAATAGTCCAAAAACCTCGAGGTCTGCGCAGTAACCCGATCTACATCACAGTTCCAAGTAAGAGAAGGAGCAAAGAAAACCCCCGAGGATTAGTACTCAAAGACCTATGGCAGTGCTTCGTAAATTCTACTGTATTCAAGAAATTCGGGATTTTTTTTTCTAGTAAGCATCATTACTCTCGATGATACGGGCATGCTTATAATACTCCGACTACTTCCTCTCATTCTCCTCCGTTAGTCCTCCTCAATAAAAACTTGTAGACCGCAGAGCTTGAGGAATGATAAAGTGAAATCAAAGAAACCAAACGGAGGCCAAAAGGAATACTCCTGCTCTTGTGAGCCATGCAGTAATAGGAGCCGGGGATTATGTAGACGTCCAGGAGTCCTTAAAGGACTTCTGACGTCTCGTACACGGGGTCCTTTTTTTGTATTTTGCCTCGATTACGCGTACAGTCTCCTTGAACGGGGACCCAACGTGTGGCCAAGTGCGTGAGTCGCAGCGCAGGGTTGTATGCACTGCAAGTGAGATCGACGATGCCCGAATGGGCATACAATGGGGTGGCTCTCTGTGAATACCGTCTTTGCTTCGATATGATCGGCCTGTTAGTTCCGCTTTCTCTACAAAATACGCCTAGACAACGCTGAAGCCCGGAAAACGCCGCGCACTTTCGAGGACCCCAACAGGAATAGCGGAGATGTACCCTTCCATGGTGAAATATTAAAAAAAAATTCTGGAGAAATTCAGACAATTATACACTGATGCGTAGTATGCTTATGCCGCTTGTCACGAGTGTGAGTTTTTAGAGCAACATATTTCGGTTTTTCTAAAAGTTGTCCGAGAAACTATCTCCATTTGCACTATTATAACAATTACAGGTGGAACTTTCGCGAAACCTTCAATATTGTGAGAATGCAGGGCGTTACACGGCTCACCATGTACCGCAATTTCTTTTTATATTTTTCTTTGTTTTTTTAGTTTTTCAAAATTTCGTGCGACCAGTGAGTTACTTTCATTTACGCTATTACAGCGGTTACAGTTGGAACATCCGCGATATCTGCATCTTTGTGGAAATGCATGGCGTTACACGGCCCTGGCTGTGGGGGTACTCGGCAAATAATGCGACGCATTAAAACACAAATCCCCGTTTTACCACCGCTGAGAAGTTACGTATTTTGTAATATATGCTGCTAGGGGGCGCCGCATTCAACGCACCCTAATCCTGCTCATCGGCTTAGAGCTTGTCTACGCAGCGGAATTCGGGTGTGGCGAACAGGGAGGACGTGTTCTTTAGCTCAAAACTTAAATTCTACGGAGACCGACTTCCGTTGTATCTAAATCGTGACGGTTACGATTACGAAGATGATGCTGAAGATGTGAATGTAGGGACTGCTTGCTGGTAGTGATACCTGAATTATGGTCTCTAAAACCGAGCCGGTTTCGGTGTTTCCTTTACGACTGACCGTACCCGGCGGCCCAAGAATTGCAGCATACACGCAACTTGCGGCCGAAGCTGCAGCGAACGCACAAACCTTGGCCGCCGTGATTCGCCCCCAAAACCTGACCAAAACCACAACCAAGGGTAAGGCGAAGCAGGAGGCAAGGCGAAAAGCAGCGTCGCAAAAGGGGCTGCTCTTTTTTTTCTATACTCTCCATTAAAGTTCTCATTCACTACAAATTCATCGTCCTCGTTGCTCATTGATACCCTTCTTCTCACGTTCTGAATGATCCCGGAAAAAAATACAAGTCTGCATTTCGGTAGACGGCCCTCGTTATCCCATTTGATTTGGAGGAAGCGGAAGTCACAGCGATGTGGCGGCAAATACAAATATGGAATACAAACGGCGTTCTGCGAAAAGCGGCGGAAACAAAGATGATTAAATCAGATGTGCCTCCACGGCAGTTTGTGTTTTTGGGGTGTATACACCGCGTTCAGTGGTCGTTTGAAGCCACCGGAACGCAGAAACGGCACGGAAACGCAGAGGAAAAACAGAGCAAAAAAGACCCGACTTAGATGTTCAAAAGGGACCTATAATTTCATCGAAAACAATCGCGACGTACGGACCACACACGCAAAGAATCCTGCGAACGTTGAAAGGGTGGTGAGATAAGGGAGCCAATACGTCCTTTCTCACGCACTCACAAAAGGAAAGTGACTCTAAACGGCGCTTAGACAAGAAGAGCAACAAAATTGAATTGTTTGAATACGGACACTCTTTTTCAGCAAAAACCTGCGCATACAGTAGTCGAGCGCTTTTCGGACTCCAAACATTAGGGCTTCCTGGATATACGAGCTGTTTCTAAGGAACCGCAAGTCGTCCCAAAGGAGTAATGTATAAGAAAAAACGAATATTTAAGACAAAATACAGCCAAAATTTCGATTTTGTACAAACGTTTTCGCAACAGAGCCACGGTGCAACTCTAGGGCGACGCCATTTTGAATCCTAAGCCACCTGTCTATGAATTTGACTTGGATGGGGATTGGCTTGACTCGCGCCGGCGAACAAACTTTGACATTGGAGGCCATAATCTTGCATGTACAAGTTTACGGCGGAAGCAATCTCGAAAGCCGGAAACTGGTCGGAAAGACATTTCCAACGTTTTGGCGTTTTCCGTCCAATGCTTGCGAAGAAAACGTGGCGCTTGCAGAGGTGCAAGCAGACATTCTCCACGAAGGAGAATTTTAAGGCAAGAAACTTTGCAGGTAAATGCACTTGCTTGTTTCGTGGACTATTTACTTTTTGCCACGTTTTTTGCTGCTGCTGCTGCTGCTGCTGCCACTGCCACTGCTATATCTGTCTGTGTATGTGCTCTGCGACTTCGGGGTGTCACACAAAAGCACTCGAATGCAATGACAGACACATGCCCTTCGTGTGAAGCGGCTATTGCCCCGAAAAAAGAGAATGTAGAGTGCGGTGGATGTTACCATAAAAACCATTTCGGTAAATGCGCCGGACTCACCGAAAAATCCTACAAATGTACAAAAGAGGCTGCGAAGATAGCCTGGCGTTGTCAGACATGTCGCGATGAACTGTGCTCCGGTACTGATGAAGAAAGTAACTCCAATGACGATGTCAAAGTTATGCTTGCGTCTATCCAACAATAACTTGAGTGCTTACCCGCCCTAAAGACAACGGTTGAGAAAATGGAAAAAGCCATCGGCTTCATGTCGGATAGGTTTGATGAATTTCAAAAGAAAATAGACTGACAAGATAAGGAGATGAAAGCACCGAAGACGAGGGTGGCCGAGATAGAGTTCCAGCATTTGGTGGTGTCAGGCTGGCATCAGTATAAATGTCGATTTCGTCGGGTTGTTTTGTGCTGAATAAATGTTGGAACTGCCTGGGTTTCCCCAGATGAGCGAACCATTATAGGAACCCGACACTCCAAAATTCCTGTAACACCTACGGAAGCGGAACTACTCGCCATTACCCATGCTCTTGACTACTTGATGCACGACCACCATCAACCTATACCAAAAAAGATCCAAATATTAACCGATTGCTACGAAGCATTTCAAGAACTTCGACGACCATTTTCAACGCACCCTTCCGTAAACCAAATTATCCGGCAAACAATGACTCTACAACTGCATGGCATTCAAGTCCGCATAGACTGGACTCCTGGCCATGATTTGGCGGCACCGGGGAATCAGGCAGCCCAAGAAGCTGCGCAGGAGGCTTGCTCTTTCCTATTCTCCGCTGACCTCGCCGTCGCCCAGCCTTCAGACCTTCCTGAATGCTTGGACACGACCGAAAATATCAGCGTACCCCCCGCCATTCGCATACACCGGTACAAACACGAAAAGAAACTCCGACTCAAGCAACTTACGCCGAAGGATCATGTTTCCAACAGACCTTCCCTTACAAGAACACAAGAAATATTTATTAACAAATTCTATACAGATGCATCATTTCCACCGGAAACAATTCGCAAATGGTACTACCCCCCCCATCAACCCAAAATGTCCATACTGTCAGAAAGCCGTCATGGCTGATTTGCACCACCTGGTCTGGATATGCCCCAAATTCTCTCGATACCGGAATTTCACTTCCCCAAACCCAGATTCCTCAACCCGTATCGATCCCTTCACATTAGATGAGCACACCCTTAACCTTATAATACGGTTCGCCACTAAGAGCGGTCTAGCGCGAGTTATATAGCGATGGCCTACATCAGTGAATTGACCATTCAATGCTGAACAATTGTCCTGTGAAAAACTAATGCCGCCTCCCGAAGACCACGAACTCATACGAGCCCCCTTCAACCATAAATCCTCCCCTCCCAACTCCCCCAACCCCCAAGGCCTCCGGCCTTCCCTTTTTGAATAAAAGATTTTACAACAACAACAACCGAGATAGAGCAGGAGGGTGATAATAACGAAGTCGTGCAAACGCAACTCCTGCAGGAGTTGCGAGAACTGTAATTCCGTACTCGCCACCAAAACTTGGAAGTACACAGAATTGCAGTGGTGCCGAATGAGGACCTAAACGCCACATTAAACACCGTAGCCGATAAACTTGAGGATCCACACATCACGTCCTGTGATGTTGTTTCCGTTCGCAGGCTTCTCTCTAAAGGAAATAATACTCCCGGCGTAGTTGCCAGATTTGCAAAACAAGCGACGAAGGGCGGTTGGTTGGCAAATAAAAGTAAGCTCAACGGCAGTGCAGCACGATTGAATATTCAAGAAAACATGACTGGTCACAATAGGGAACTGCTTCGATAGGGCTATCGCTATGTTTGGCATGTGAATGGGAAGATTCTCGTGCGAACAACTGACGGTGCTAAAGCCATACAAGTGAGGAGCACCAAGGATTTCGACCGACTGTAATGCACACGCAACTCTATTTGCCGTATGAACTAAACGCTGTCGCGTCACAGTTACGTCCTACTTCTGTAAAATGTATACACCTGAACGCTAGGTCAGTGAAAAATGAGGCGCTTTCCCTAGAAGAAATGTTCGTCGAATTTGATTTCTTGTTTTTGGCAATTATGCTGACCGAAACCTGGTCCACAAATGATCGGAATGTTTTCAGATTGGAGCCCTACAAAATCTTCTATTTAAATAGAACCAATGCCCGAGGGGGTGGTGTTTCTGTACTGGCTGTAGAAAATGTTGAATGTCAGCAGATTGATCGTTATTGTTTGATAACGCCCTTCTTTGAAGTGCTCAAACTGTATGAGGATAAAACTATACTTTCTGTCTGTTACCGCTCAACGAACGGAAGCGTTGCTAAGTTCCTAGAATTTCCTGACCCCTTTCTAACCTTTATTACGGAAAACAAACTAACTTCAATTGCTGGTGGAGATTTTAGCATTGATATGGACTCACAAAACCAATACACAAAAGATTTTAGTAATGTCATCGTTTCCAATGGCTTCGATAATTTATTCACTCAACCTAAAATAATCACTGCTCAATCTAGTTCGGTGTTAGACCTTCTGATCGCAAACTTTCAACTCGGTACAGCAATAGCTAGTGTGATATCGTACGATCTGAGTGACCACCTCCCTGTATTTCTCTGTGTGAACGGCAGTAGCCTACAAACAATTAAACGGGTCCTGAAACACCTTCCGCCGGTGCATGGACGTACGTGTAACCAAATAAAGCAATGTATTAGCAATTTCCTCCTGCAAGAATTTTGTTAAAGCGATGCGTATTAGCTGAGAAATCGTAAATCAAAAACAGCGTATTATCGTCGTGCCGTATTTCCTCTTCCTTTCAACTTTTTCTTCACTGTTGTCGGCGCGCGAGCCTTCCCTCCCATGATGCAGCGCTCCTCTGCGGTACGTAGTTCCACTATTGCGCTCCTCAGACTGCCGTCTCCTACGGGCAGGCTCTTTCGGCCTTTCCAACTTTGTTGACACCATGCACATGGATGCCGCACTCCGCTCAAGGCTGGAAAAGCGAACGAAAGACCTTGCCACATGTGTGTGGCCTGGCCTTGCCCTTTCGCGGTGTACGTTGCTGCAGTTGCTATCGGTGGCACGTGACTTTTTATTGGCGGCGAACTCGCAGCCATAGAGTTTCTTACAGTATACACTAGAGAGGAATCTGGCGCTAGCGTCTATGCGGCTCACATCAAGGTCGGGTGTGTCGTCACGGACCGCCATTATACATCGCGCTCGCCTTAGTTTCATAATTGGCTTGTATTGAAACGTTTTAGTGACCGCAAATTTAAACAAAGTGCCACAAAATCGCGAAGAATAGTGTGCAATTATGTAAGTGGAAAATAAAAACAGGCTGTTTTAAAACTAAGGAAAAAAGAAGTACAGCGTATTTTTGCCGGAACGGTTGCGCCTGCTATTCCGTAGGCCAAGGTTGTAGTTACGAATAATGTTAATATTCGGGGGGGGGGGGGGGTAACTCATTAGAGACTGTGATTTTATTATTCTACCATTATTTCAAAAAAAAATAAGTTGTTTGAAGAGTTTCGAAAGTTTTTTCAGCGTGCCTATAAAAACGTTGCCTTCGTGGTGAACCGGTGCACCGCGACCGTCAGCTAGTTTAACAACAAAAATTAAAACGTGGCGTTAAACAGTCGTGGATGACGACAAGATAGGACGCATACAGCGCCCGTATCTGTCGTATCTTGTCTTCGTGGAAGTACGCTTTGTTTCTTCTTTTCGTCGGCTACAAATTTCGCGGCGGCATATTACCCGCTCAGTCATACGTCCTTCGACTGCGGCATGAGCAACGTCAGCTGCGACCACGCATTGCCTGCTGTTTCACTGAACACGGCTACCACAGAAACGGGAGGATTTGGGCTTTCTTTTAGCTCGTAAACGTGTTAATGCATAGTGAAAAAAGCAAATCCCAAAAACCGCTTAAGAATCCAGTTGTCATGCTAAGCCCAAGCCAAAAAGAGGGTCTTCCCATGAACCCCAACGACGACATGGCTTACGAGGCGCAGTTTTCTCCCTATGCTCGCAGGCGCAGAGGGAGAATCGTGCGCTCGTTTTCTTTGATGCACAGCGCACTGTTTATCCAAAAAGCCGTCTCAGATGTTGCCCCGCTGGTGCCGGGTCTTATTTTACGGCGGTGGTAATTCCTACGGGCGGCATGTGAAAAAGACATTTTAACCCGACACAGAACCTATGCACAAAACGCACCGGATCGAATCGCTTCATCAGTGGCGATGAACGGGAAGGCGCAGAGAAAACCAGCGCCGCACTCGAGCAGCGAGCACCCGTGTTCTGACAAGCTGCACCCATGTGTTGCATTCAACACTGACGGGAAAGCGTTTGTTTGCACTTGTTTGGATAGTCGTAAAATGTCCCTGCATTCCGGCATTCCGCTAGCAGATCAGCCGCCGAGTCATTTCGCAAAACATTCGGCTGATGGCGCCGTATGCATTAGCGTGTCGCTCTACTAAAACTTCCCTCGCGGTGTTTACGCAGCAAGATGCAAAAATTTAGCGTTTAGCGTATGCAAAGGCAACAAACGCTGTACTAAAACTCTCTATTAGCACCAAAATAGCGTGCGTACGTGAGGCCGCAACGTGGCGGCAAGGAGCGCGAGATGGAAGAAAGATTTCTTGCTTCCGATGAACCAATTTCTTTGCCCCTGTGTTTTTAAGTACGTCAAGTGGCACAAATACGTAGGTTACTGTGGTTGTGTGCGCTTAAAATGCGCTAAAATAACCCAGAAATTACCTAGCGAGCACCAGAATTGCGGTTAGCAAGCGATGTCACCAATCGTATATGCGCGACTTCTTGCATTCGTCTCGCTGCGCGCCCCGCTTACTAGTTCAGAGCGAACGCGCCGCCGTAAACATATCAGAAGTCATACCTATTGCTTTCAAAATGACGCCTTTATTTCCGAAAGGCTCGTAACCCCGCCGTTCACCGCACACGAGATCACAAGCATCCAATGCGGCCGTTTGAGAACAACCAGTTGTTTTTAGTCGCCTTACCTTGCTACAACCGATCCATGAAAACGCGGATCGTCTGCGAATCGTAAATCTCAGCGCAAAGGCAATGCAGGCAACACGAAAAACGTATCCGTCGCTGTCGCACCCGTCCGAGCGAGAAGATGACAATGCTCGCCTTCTAGCGTGCTCGAAGTAAAGCAATCGTAAATGTTTTAAAATGACCGATACATGACGCAAAAAAAGAGTAGGGGTGGGGAGGGGTAGCTACTAAGAATCACCACCAGTGGGCATTTCAAGATGTTTCCTTGGTTTCCTTTATGGATAACGTATATTATTATAGCCAACATCACGGAGGCCGCATGTGAGCGGGCACATATTGGGAAGAAACATAGCATAACACAGCGACATACACTTCATTAAAGGCACTGCCAACGCACAATACACGCAACACACAACATCGCAAGCGTAATACACGTATACACCACAACGTATACACCACAACACGTTTGACCTGTCCGCATGACCACATGCCACAACTAAACATTCAAACGGCGACAAAGTATTTATAACCCTGATCGCCGAGAATGCAGGTAGGAACAATGAGCTTGTTGCTTGTTTCAATAACCCACGGCAGTGCTTGAGCCTTAGGTGGGTTTTGTTATTTCATCAAACCTAACCAGTGCAATTGCAAACTTTTGTTAATTTGAGGTTTTGTAAGAAGGAGTAAAGTAGCTCAAAGAAGAAAAAACGTTTCACGAAAGACTACGGAAGGTATGTTTGGCTAACGACACTTATTGCCTCGCCTTCGCTTTTTTAGCGTAGAGCGCACCGCTGGTCTGGCAACGATTCAGCCAAGATGTTACCGAATGGGGCCTTTTCTTGTTGGTAACTGATGCGTCAATATGCTGCGGTCCGTGCTCGCTGACAAAAAAGGGGCAGTTTGCTATCATCGCTGACCTGTTTTTCCCTTGGGTGTCAGTATAAAACGTCCACAAATGCAGTGGTAACGTTGAACAGGGCGCAGGCGTCTCGCCCACATCAAGCATGCAGCGGTGCCCACAGAATGTGCTTCAAACACACGGCTGCCGAGCCGTGCGTTAGCGTGGCGGGCACAAGGTAAATAATAATAAAAAAATTACACCCATCTCCCCAAAGGGAACCATGAGTAGGATGCGGAGCGTCAGGGGGGTTCTGTTTGCGTTTCCGTTATGTTTGTTAGCCAAATTTGGTGGAAATGTAGTGAACCCCGTAATGCTCATATATCCTACTCTTGGTTCCATTCGGGGAGGTGGGTGTAATTTTCCTTATTGTATGCGCATATACACGAGTGAGACGAGATTGAAGTGGTATTTAAAGGTCTTTATTTAGGTTTGCACGTCTTCTTACTTTGAGTATGACGGCCTTATGGTCGCTGAAGTGCACAGTCAGTGGATCTCGTAGCAGCGGTTGTATGCAGTCGTCGCCGTTGCAGTTGGTAAAGACGAGATCGATACACGTTCCGTGGATTGTAGTTGGGTGTAATTGCTGTTAGTGTTTGCGCTGATGCTCTCACTTAATTGCGTCAGCACACTCACTGACGGGGCTGTTGCTTCCATCCTAATTCATCTGAAGAATCACGGAGTCAAGCGCAAGCACAACCGGAGTTGTTGTTGTTGTTGTTGTTCCTCTCCTATGGCTCGTACCCACGTGGGGGATTGGCCAAGAAACGGTGGTGTGCGGACGCCGAACCACCGCCGACGCCGTGGGACATACCCCCGAGTATAAGACGTGGGGGATTGGCCAAGAAACGGTGGTGTGCGGACGCCGCCCCACCGCCGACGCCGCGGAACATACCCCCGAGCATAAGACGCTCCGCATCTAAAAAGACCGCGAGAAAACAGGCAAGCAGCACATCGCAGGGGAGGTGTTGCTCATAGTCGTTGTATGCGCCCGATCGGCGAAAGCCACAGTGCAACAATGAACGGTTTCGTTTTCTACGTCGGCGTCGACAGCAGATTGCAGACGACAGGGGAGAATATTTCCTCCCCCGTTTCGGTGTTTCGTAGAGGCCGTACAGAGGGTGCTTTAGCTAAAGGGAGAAGCTCGCTGGTCCAGGTGAGAAAACCCTCGATTTCCTCCTTTTTCTACACTTTCTTATAGAGTGCAACACTTCATCTCCAGGTTGCAAGGAGATATCCGGGTGATTTGCGTCATAGCGAGATTTTTAGTCGCTCTAACAGGATACAGTTATCTATCGGGCGAGCTACCGACAATGCGCCATCCGGGAAACAAATTCACCCGGTGCCTGGTCGGTTGTAGATACCGGGCAGGAAAAGAAAGTTGAGCGAAGAACGGAAGAGGGGTGTCGTCCACAAAGAAGAAAAAACGGCGAAAATCCTTTGGCACTTTGAACCCCGGTGTGGTTGGCGTATGTGACAAAGGTCCTAATTCATGTGGTTGTGGTTGACATACGAGGACAAGGAAGTCGACAAGCATGATTTCTTGGATGATTTAAAATAAATTACAATATATATTTTATTGATTTATCGGTATTGATGATTGGACCAAACAAGCAACCCTTTCAAGAATCAACGATAACCATACAAACTTAGCCTTTTCTTTCATGACATGCTACACTACGGTGCGAACAGAGGAACTATCTTGAATAGCCGTGTGTTCTGCTTGGCAGGACAAAATTACTAGTACAAAATTTCCTGTAAAACGTCTTGTGACCATTGCTGAATAACTTTGACAATTATTTCAGAGAAGCAGCGTTCTTAATTGAGCTGAAATTTCGGGGACTGAGTTTTGTTGTGTATTTTTCTGTGGTAATTTAAGTAACCGTGTTGCCTTAGTTACTCAGCGATTTTAAAAACCGATAGTGGCTGGAACACTACCAAGCGTTTTGTGTTTTTGTGTATCCGCGTAGAATGTTTTTCCCGCGTGTCACTAGCGAATAGGCACCGCCAAGACCCACACCTATCCCGATACGAAGCCAGAATCTTTCGCAGACTGCAAACTAATTCTTACCCACATAAAAACCTTCTCCATGTGATGTATTCCACCCTATATCCTTCCACATGCACGTTCTTCCCCCACCAGGCACGGAGGGGCCAGCAATTGCTGACCCCCATTCCTACCGCCGACACGGCATATGAGAAATGGGTGGAGCTGCTTGAACACTACCACTCCTCATAGCTGAAACGACTGGTGGAGAGAGCATGGATGGCCATTACGATCCAAAGCCTTCCGTACTAACGGCGCTTCCCACCGCGAGGGAATCACGACGTTCTTTTTGCGAAACTCGAACATAATGGCGCTCACGGACAAGCTCTTAATCTAATAAATCATATTTAGGCTCTCCATTGCAAGATGTCACTATAACCTACTAGCCTTCCGTTTGCGTTCAAACCGAATATGGTGTACCCCAGTGCAGTGTTCTTGAGCATATATTGTTCAGTGTCTACATAATTGACACCTGTAAAGCAAGCTGGCAAAATACATCATTCTTGTGGGTGACACCAGCCTTTTTTTCTCCTCGAATGGTATTACAAACCTAACCGCCAGCCTAAACAAAGTCTTCTATTTGTTTGAGGGGTGTTACCGCGTAAACTCATTAGTTAAAGGCGAACAAAAAAGCAAGGCTTGCTTTTTGATGTGAAAGGTCCTGCAGTCCTACTTCTGGACCCTCTTCTTCAGTTCTTCAGTACGTAGAGTCATATGTATTATTAGGTATCATATTTACGCCTACACTGTCTGGCAACGCCCACATTTGTAAAAATTATATTGCGCTTTCTAGATTTGTCGGTATTCTCTGGTGTAGCAATCATATTTTACTGGATAAATCTCAACCAACCCTTTATTGTTCCTTCTTTTATCTTTATCTAAGCTACTGTTTTCTTGTTTCGGGAACCATCAAGATACAAATATTTAAAAATTCCGATTCTGCAGAAAAAGATCCACCATGATCGTTTTTAACTGGTTTTACCTCTCTCCTTTCTTGTTTGAGTTTGCGGTGGTGTGCAACAGAAGTACGGCTGTTTTTTTTCATTAAAATCTTCAGTTGCGAGTTAGCGCGAACAGGTAGCCAGAGCATCTCAAAGCATTTCTTCATGCGTGGGCGACAAACCACAAAAGTACAAGCCATCCTCCTCACCAGAGACTCATTTCCGGTGTCGGCCATGGCTTGGAGGCATAAAAGCTACCGTTGCCTGTGTGAGAGCAGCTAGCGCCAACAGTTTAGGCTCTAGACCATGCCGGTACTATACTCTCAGTTTCTGACCCGATGCCTACGTCAAGAAAACATGGAAGGGAACGGTAGAGAGGAATGCCAGTTTTGTGTACTCATTTCTTAGAAAATGGCGCATCGTTGTTCGTGGATCAAAATTTTAGAGAGCTACGATGCGTAGTATCTTTAATTTAAAATAAAACTTTATTCCGCCTTCAGTGTCAGTATTAAATTGCGGCCGTGCGAAAAAATATGCGGGTTCTAATTGAAACTAAAACCACGCCCAAGTGACGCCACCACAACCACTACTACACGAAAATAACAGGCTAGGCACGTATCCCGCTTTCGACGGAAACAATGCTCAAACATAAGGAGACCTAATCACAATATACCTGCCTCCAAACACAAAGTTCGCACAGTTTTAAACTACGTGAATTGCTTCCGCAAGCCCAAACGCTGAAGCCTAAAACGTCTCCTGAATGTTTAAGGGCGATCGCCTTTCTTGGTATACATATACCAGATAATATTGGTATGTGTCTTTGTCAGTGTATCTATTTGTCCCTTGAATCAATTGCCCGGCCAATAGGTCAAATAATACTGAAACAAGGAGCTCATACAGGCAAAACCTTTCCGAACCTATAAATCAGTTACCATGCGTCATACTTGTCAACGTTTTTTGTTGTGAAATGGAACCATTTAGCATGTCTGATGAGAAACAGCAATACATAACACGTACTGAGCAGTGTCGTTTCTTTAAATTTGTCCGCTTGGTAGATGTTCTAGAAAGTACAAATACACGAGTGAAAAACAGTTTTTTGACAATAAACAGCAATGAAACACTGTCAACACATCATAGACATCGAGCGGCATTTAAAGCCCAAAAGTTACGACAAGTTCCGATAGATGAAGCCCAAGTAATGGAACGCGGGAAAATTGAATTGACCTCAGCGCACCTCCACAGTGTTTATCGTGGGCAGAGGGATACAAGAGAGGAAAAGCGCCAAATGGCGGGCAGGAGAGAGAAGAGGTGTATCAACGTGGCTGCCACGTCAATGCGTCTCTTTAATGCAATACTCAAATGGTCATAAATGAGTCCCAAAAATGATGAACAGAACGAAAGGTACTGTACTATTGGCTCTATTAATAGGTGATTATTTGCACAGAAAGTGTTGTATATTCGTAGCTAATAAAGAGCTTTACAGCATTACAAACGAAACAAATAAAAATATAAGTATTGCACCAACCAGTACACTGAACGCCATGTGGCGTCGTCAAAGGTTGTGTGTTTTCATAATGACTCATTCTCCTGTCGTCTTTCGCTCTAGCGCCCCCTCAACCAGCCGCGGGTTGTATTTCTTTCTTGCTTGGCTCAGTACACATCCTATGCGTATAAATGTTTTGCTGATACGCAGGGGCAAACATTTGTTATTGTATTTTTTTAGTTGGACTATACAAGGTGGCGTTACTAAGGCCTTTCGGCGTGCTATGGAGAGCTTTGAAACAGTTATGCTACCTATATTTTATATATATATATATATATATATATATATATATATATATATATATATATATATATATATATATATATATATATATATATATATATATATATATATATATATATTCATATATATATACCGTGCACAAGGATGGACAAGGATGGTTTTGCTTATCCCATTTTTTCAACAACAGATCAAACGGCAAGCACTACAAAGCGTGAATGGCTGCTTAGCGTGACTAGTTCAGGGGCGGTATTCTCGTAACTGTCGCATTTGAAAACGTCCCTTTTGCGTCCCTTTCATCGTGACGTACTTCCGGTTAAGCAGTGGGCCTTTGATTCAAATACTGTAACTGTTCTTGCAAACGCATTTTAAAGAAGTGAAACCGTATCAGAGTATCTTTTTGTGTTTTTTTGTTCCGCGAGCGAACCAACAATAAGGCGACGAGAAATCGTCTGCTCCAAATCGTCTGCTCCGAGTAGCCACGGCTCATAGCTCTGCCGTGCTTATAAGGGGTCACAACCGGGTGTTCGCTTTTAGCCAATCAGGGCTTCCTCAAAAGGGACACTTTTGAAAGGGACACAAAAGGGACAAAACACGGGAATACCGTCCCAGCTGTCTTCTTCCAGCGCTTCATTGAGGACGTAAGCTTCAAAGCGGCTTCGTTTTCGGCAATTAGGCATAAATATAAACACAAACAGACCCAGCATAAACGAGTCAAAGGCATCCGCACCTTGAAATAGACTCTTTTCCTTTGACATAACAGGCTGCGGGAGCCGGTTAAGGTTTCTTGAAGCTGGTGCTCTATTAAATGGAGACAGTTGCTTCGTGGAAGACACCGCCCTTCTCATAGTCACGAGTAGTTGACCGCCTACTTTCCAGCGTCGATTTAATTGTGGCTAAGCTGCATTTTTACGTTTTTGTTCTTTCTTCTGTTGAGAGAGTGCCATAGGTGCGTTTCTTTAAAACAGGGGGTACGTTTCCTGAAAATAGGTCTTTGTTTAAAAATATCATGCTCTTGTAAGTAAAAAACGAGAGGAGGTAAGGGGCCTCTTATGTATACAGCAGCTAACTTTCCTTTTACACAAGACAAGCAGCATTGCCTAGAACTCATCGGCAATGCCTCACCACCTCTGTCAGATGCCATCGAAGTATTCGCTGCCGTGATAAGTGCACCATATCTCGGCCGAATTTGTTCTATGAGCCACATGGGTACCGAGGGGTTATTCCAACAGTTATTTAGAGAACCTCATGCTTAGGCCAGCGACCGCAGTTCCAAAACACGGCACGCATTAGTTGTAGTAGGAGATCCGGCTTTAATCGTCGGATTCCCTCTGGCGTGAAGCTAAACACATTACTTGGGCGAAGGGCTGCTTTATGACCAAATGTTGAGTAAAAGTAAAGGTGTACACTATACACCAATTTCACCTTGCTTCCTTAAATGCGCAACCGCCCAAAGGTTAACATTTGAAAAGGAAATACACTGACGGAGTTGGGATGCTTAAATAGGTGCGCCAGTATCAATTGCTGGCAGACCTTGCACAAGTTGTACGTGCGTACTTCAAGACCGAGAGCAGCAAAACCTTCTAGAAGTGTATTGTAATAATAAAACACCAGTAATAATAAATACATTGTTAGTTACAATACAAGGAATATACGGCCCCGGGATAAGTACAGCGCCTCTTCAAACGAACTCGTTAAAGATGAGCAGTATTAGAAATAATAGTCATATTTTTACACTGAATATTCACAACAGTAAAGCCTTTTTTCCATCATATATAGATCTTTTAGGATTAAAACCCGAAAAAAATGAAGTTACGTTTTAGGATGGGCAATCCGAAGAAGTAATTCTGTTTCGACAGTTAAGAATATTTTTCGGATTATGTTTGTTGAGCGGGACTAACGCAAAAAGAAAGACAAAAGAGCTGAAGCGCTCTACATTTGGGAATAAAAATGTTTGTGGCAAATGTAATGTGAGAGGCCAGAATGCCGCCGCTGCATTAAGCAACCGCGTTATACGGGGTGAAAGGATGGCGTTGTAGCCTGTGCTTGGCCAGAATTGCACGAGTGAGACCAGGGCTTACGACCCGGCAAAATCGACGGTGAAAACACACGGTGCTGACAAGCAATGCAATTTGTAACATCCACACTCATAATAACTGCTTTTGTCCGTAAAAAAAAGATGATTTTCGCTGAGCTTTATGAAAAAAAACTATATTTTTTAAAAAGAACTAACTACCTTCTAAGAGCACAGACACGCATAATTTTAGGCATTAGGGGTCGGAGAAAAACAAACATATGCCTGGTGATGAGGATATGGCCCGTGGACGAGAATCTGGTTTTGTTGCCGCAGAGCTACCTCACGCCTAGGTTTCGCATCCTCCATTTTATTGCAGCGCTCTGTTACGTGGCTCCAGCGACGTGGCTAGCCATAGTCGTCTTGCCCTTCAATTCACGCGCACTGCAACCGACGGCGAATGACCGCCACATGAGTAGAGTAAAAAGAAAGCCCTCCTAATTCCTTGTTTTTCAGATGCTACCAGTAGAGTATAGGAGTAGTCGCTCGAAGGAAAGAATTGCAGCCAAAAATAAAGTTCAATTACTGCAGTGAAACTAAGGCAAACTAGTAAAAATGCAAAATATGGCTTGCCTCCTGGTGGCACAGAGAGAAAACACAGATTATCATTCAGTTGCTCCGGCCAGTCGGAGCGCCGCTCTTTCGCAAGCCACCCTAATCGGATTAGGGTTGCCATTCTTCAGCCCACATGATAAAATAGATGGACATATCGGCAATTTTTCTTCCGCTCTCTAGTATGGCGCTAGGCTTCAGTGCCTCTGTTTCCATAGGCGGTTTCAGATTTGCGTACGTACACAGTTTACGTACGGAAACAGGAGAAGAATACGTAGGCCACACGCACGGTATTTCAAACCCTTATAGTTATTAACAAGTAAACGACGTGCACCACGCGTTATTCCTTCGGCAAGCTACTAACTGACAGAGATTGTACTGCAGCCGCTAGTGATCTCGCGAGATTACTGCAATGACGAAGACACACGCTACTTTTGCAGGCTGAAAAGCTGAAACATAAACGTATATTTCGCTTTAGATTTTTCGAGGGCCCTACGGAAAAATGATGGCGACATCTTAAGTTCGGAAAGCGATATCGCGTGGAGGGGTTAGCGACGACTTCCTGCTCTTTGGCATAGCTTTGAAGCGGGTTGTTACAAACAATGTGATTTTTTTATATGAATACCTGCGGCTTCGCAAGAAGTTGCCGTCGCTTGTAGCCGCGTCAATAATTACGAGTTTCTCACCCATGTTTTCTGAGACTAACATCAGTATGACCGTTTCATTGCCGGTGATATATAAAGTCGCTCCCTGTGAAAAAAAAATAGTGTTAATAAAAAAAGTGGCTAAAATCCCAGGAGCTGGATGTGCGTGACCCTGTAACATGTTTATGGATGAAGTCAAAGGATCCAGAACTGCCGGAGCCGGGTTGAGTGTCGTTCTACATTTCAGAGTTTATTGAGCCGTTTTTGTTCCACTTTGTGCTACTGTTTCACAGGCGAGACGACACGTCTATTGTAGCAGTTCCCACGTAAGAGTAAACACTGCTTTGACTCACCCTTATTGTTTTTTTAAGAAGAAAAAAGGTCACTGTCAAACTAAGGGCCAAATTTCAAACCGCCCCTAACCTAAGTGAGCACGCCTGAAGATCGTCTCGGCTTCCCCTTGTCTAATATTTAAAAAAACATGTACCTAAGAATGCTTTACTGAGGCATTCCTTCGAGCATCCTGTTCTTGAGGAGAGCGTAACGCTACCACCAAGCATTGCTGCTTCGCTCCTATAAGTACTGAATGCCTTCTCGCACAACTTCCTTTTATGCCCTTGTACAGGACTTCGGATCCGGAATCTGGAGCCCACCCTGCACCGCGGAAAAAGTGGGATGAGCGACAGACCAACCAGTTCTGTATTACGCGAACTCGCAGCCTAAAATACAATGCCGACGCGGAACGTTCATGCATTCTAGTAATCCTATTTTCGCGGTTTTGCGGGTGGGGCGCGTTTAAGCGCCAGAGATGTATGTAGAGCTGTCCTATTATGCGCGTCTTGGTTGAGAGCTGCACAATGAATAATGCTACATGGGTGTATTCAACGTGATCGGAAATTTCCCCAATTGTGGGTTTCGTTTCTTTGTCCGCCAGAAAACAGCCGCCGCGACCGAGATCAAGCTCGCGTCCTTCTGTTCAAGAGCTCAAGGCCGTAGACATCGACCAACCGCGCCGACCACCAGATTTGCTCTCTGCGCAGGTGAGTTCGCGTTTTGTGCTGTGTGCGTGCACAAGTCTTTGACAGTTACATTGCCTTCGGGAAAAGATCAACACCGTCTAATAAAGAGGTGGCCGACAGTTTGCACGTCGGTTTATATTGAGGAGGAGGAGGATAAACTTTATTGGGAGCTTCGAGTGCTATTGAACACACTAAACTTTTTTACACCCTTTTAGCCAAAAAGGGCGTAGCATAGGTGGAAAAAGGGTGTTGGGAGGCCTTTACACCCTTTTTTTTAGTCTCAACACCCTTTTTCTAGCTCTACGCCCTTTTTGTTTGAAAATAAGGGTGTTGATCAACTTCAACACCCTTGGTTTTTCTTAGGGTGTTGAAAGGGTGTGGAAAAGGTGTTCAGCTGTTCATTGAATAAGGCCATGTTCGGATGCATAATAGCACTGTAAAGAACAAGACATCCCCTCATATACTCCTCTACTCGCAAGAAATTTCCAAACGCAACAAAAAAAATAATTGCTCTTATGCAATGATCGCTCGTTTCCTTATTGGGTGCACCTCATGCCCCAAGTTTAGCTTTGGCACGTGAAACACCAATTTGAACCTTCAAAATTAAGAAGACTGTAGTCGTGTGGCGAAAAGGATGTTTACGAACTGCAACACGCTTGGCTTTCTGTAGGTTGTTGAAACGGTGTGAAATAGGTGTTCAGTTGCAAAAAAAGAACAGCGGAGCTGGGGGTCGACCTAGTTTCTTCCGGTGTTGCTAGGTTTTGCTATGTTTGCTAAGGTTTACAATGTTCTTGCTAAGCCAGGATGACCGCTCAGGGATGAGGCCAAATTTAACCAGATTTTACAAGGCTGTTCCAGTGTGCCCGCCTCTCTCCCCCTCCCCATTTCCAGGAGATCCAAGAGGGAAACAAGGTAGGTCGGCCCCCAGCGTTGCTGTTTCTCCAGTCTTGCACCACCATTGCAAGCTGCCCGAATTTTTTTACCTTTTAGAATCCAAAAAAGACTAGTGCCTTAGAAATGGTACAGCAAGAGGTGCGGATACGCATACGCCCCTTGTGCTCACACTCTAACAAGCTCGAAAGCCGACTTCACTGTCATAATACCCTGTCTGCGGTGGTGCACCCTTTACGGGCGCCCCAGTTTTTTCTTTGTATGTTTTTGCTAATGTTGCCGAAACTACCTCCTGAAGCTTAAAGAGCTTCACTGGTAATAAATTATGCCAATTCATATTGCTGTAAACATCGTGAGGCACAACCCCCCCCCCCCGCCCGCTTGTACAGAATGTTCAGTCCACCCGTGTAAACATGTACAAAACGCCTCCAAAATTGGAGGTCTCTCCACATTTTTTCTTCGTTGGCGGTCTTTTCTCACACCCTTTTTTTCTTTACGCCCTGTTTCTTAGTTTCGAACACCCTAATTTGTAGCTTTACACCCTTCTGGGAAAAATGGTGTTGAAATAATGAACACCCTTTTTGAAGGGTGTTGAGGTGGCAGGGAAGATTTGTATGATATTTAATAAAATTCTTTAAGTTACGGATCAGAAAAACTACCGCGTAATTAAAACGTTTTTGCAAATCCACGTGTTGATTTGTATATTCTCGTAGTAAAATCCATACTTCCAAAATTAGCGCTAAAATATCAGTTTTTTGCGACAAGCCCACCGACTCCATCTGGGGGCTTTCCTCTGCTGGGTATAAAAGCAAGAACAGCACATGTATTGCTAAGTAAGTATGCACTCTCTGTACCGCTTGCATCCCGTGTTCCAACTGTAACTTGTACGTATTGGCTGTTTGTGTTGAATGCTGCGCGCTCCGCCGTTTGACATTGCCTCTGCGCATGCCATCACCTCAAAAAAAGGGTGTGAGACTCCACGCCCTTTTTTTAGGGTGTTGAGCATCCTCAACACCCTTTTTTAAAGGTGTTGAGCTCATCACCCTTTTTTCATCCATACACCCTTTTTTTGCCAAAACACCTTTTAAGGGTGTTAGCCATGGGACAAGATTTTTACACCCTTTTCGGCCCAAAAGGGTGTAAAAAAGTTTAGTGTGAACGTCCCGTAGTATGGTCGCTACACTATAGTTAAAGCCACTGGTGCGCCGCTGCTCAAGCTGCGATTTGCATTAATGGTGTGATGCGGACGCAGGAGATTAGCGTGGGCGGAAACCGCAAAAAAATACATATATGCTGTTACTTGACTGCCATTGCACTGCACAAACATATGTTCTCGGTCTAAGCTTGTTCCGTTCCCGGCCGCGGCGGCCGCTTTTCTGATGGAGGCGAAAAGCAAAAACGCCCGTGTGTACGAGATTTCGGCGCACGTTAAAGATTCCCAGGTGGTCAAAATTAATCCGTAGCCCTCCACTACGGCGCGCCTCATCGCCTGCGTTGCGTCGGCGCGCTAAACCCTAAATCAGTCAATCAATAAGCTTGTTCCCTTCCAAAGCAATTCAGGGTATGGAAGCCATAGGCCTAAGGGCCCCAAAAAGCCCAGATAGACACTCGTACCTCAAAACGTATGGAACGTTCAAACGTGGACTCGCTATCCTTCTTATTTGGGCAAATATTTTCTTAATTTAAGGCAAATATTTTTGGCTCCAACACCGAAAAGTGGCTCCACGGCCCCGCTAAGGCCTCCTTTCTCAAAGGAGCACTAATGTTGATTTATAAAAACGCCTCAGCTGCTCATACGACGTAAAAACACCAAAGGAACGTAAGGAACATTTCAAAAATTAGTCCTTAATTCACGGAGAGCGTGCCATGCACTGCAAATAAAGCTGTTGTTCGCGGGTACGGTAGAATTTGAGGCACGCTTACTCGATTGTGATTTTAAGTGGTATCTTCGCTTGCCTTCTTTTATCTCCGTCAGGCAGGCACGAGGGAAAGGCATTCGCTTTTGGTCGCCCAACGTAGGCTCTTGATGTCGTTCATCCCCGTCGACAATCCGCTGCTTCACTTTAGCTTGTAATGTGCGGTCATCTATTGCAAAGTTTACGAAATGGCCAGTCATCGACGTAGTGGGACTACACGTTTCAGCAGCAAAGTGCGTCTTCTGATTCCCGACAATATAGCGGTCTGTGCCGTGATAGGTCATATTTAAGATGCCATTACCGGCTGGAATTGCTTTGCTATACATCAAACTATTGGAGCAAATTATTGTCTTTTAATGACAGATGTCTTCGGAAATTTATTTACTCTATATTAAAATGCGTCAGGGTGTTATTTACAAAGCCACGTTAAACTGCCTGTTATCATTTTGTAAACTCTAATCAAATCGGAACTATCACATAATAGACAGATTTAGTTGGGCGTTCCGGGCGTTAGCGTATTGCTGGGCGTAAAGCGGAGCGTACGCTCGTCGCGACGCGCCCATGGATAGTTTTAGTACAGCGTTTTTCGTAGCGTGCGCTAACGCTTGTGGCGCCACCTGTTGAACCCAACGCGAAGTACCCAAATTTAACCTTGCGGCGCCACCTGTTGAACCCAACGCGAAGTACCCAAATTTAACTTTTTTACGTGGCTAACCAAGGCACAAGGGGGCGTTTCTTTTTTTTTTTTTTTTTTCAATACGTTCACGCTGGTTTCGATTGTAAAAATCTTGCAAGTACGATAAAAAATACCCTCTTACCTTGATTCAGTATTAGGGAAAAATATGAAACACCCGTCGCGATTGTTTTGCTCAACCGCGCGACGCCAAAGTTTTGAAGCAACACGCAGTGCTCGGGATACTCACTTTATTCAGCTCTGAAATATGGCAGGAGCATGCGACAAATACAACTGAGCATGGCATGCGACGCTAATGCGACGCGCTAAATGAAACAGCGGGTAGGCTGGCACGGCGGTTTAGTGATACACTTCACCCGGGTGTAGCAACTCAATAAGATACACGATGAGTTCCTATTACTCACTTCCTCTTATTCGTGGAGTCCAACTACAAATCCTTCACGTTTCACACGGTAGCGCAACGTCCTCGGCTCGCACCCGAGGGCGCGACGACGGCGCAGGCGAAAATTCTTGAATTCCCTAAATGGAGGCCGCCGATCTGCACCAACACTGCGCGCATTCCATCGCCGCGACACGCACACAAACACCGCCACCGGCTTCGGGAGCCATCCAGGTTGTCCTTGGTCGCTCATTTCTGGTCTGCATGCCTGTCGGAACTGAAACGTTGTCGCCCAACGAGAAAAACACGCGACGGTCCGCGTTTTCAGTCGGGGAACCTCCTGCCACGACCGGCCGCCGACATCGCCGAGGCAGCAGCCATTTTGAAAGCAAGGGGCCTCCCAGCAGGTCCGCAACGCCCCGCAAGCGCCCCGCAAGCGCACCGGAGCATACGCTCCCAGCCGTTGCGTGCGTAGCAGCGCATCGCCGGGGCGTTTACGTAGCGTACTGCGCATGCGCAGTCGCGAGCCGCCCCGCCGGGGCGTACGCTCGTCCGGAGCGCGCGCCCAACTAAATCTGTCTATTAAGATGACAACTACTATAAGTGGTTCGAGGCCTTTGGAAAAACCATCAATTTAAAGAGGGCACGACAGTGGTATTGCGGTATCACTAATGTTCTAGATGAATACCATAAAACTAATTGCTGTATTTAAAGCAAACATTATTGTAGAAATATATTTTCTGGCATCGTGAGCACACGGCACTATTATTTCAAAATTCTTAAATGGAATTGTTGTCAACCCCAACCTGTTAGTGGTACTAATTGCTAAGATTATCTATTTTGTTCGGGAAACCTTAGTAGCTAACCGGGAAAGGTAGGGCTTCTTTATCCGTTCTCTTCTAAAATCCTCTTCCTGTAGTTTTTCACAAAAGGTTTCCCGGTGTGTGTGCTTTTTGAATAATTTGCAATATTCTTGCTTTTTAGAAATCAGGCAAAAAATCACAGAAAGAATGAACCCAAGTGACACAACCACCAGTTAAACACTTACTGTTTACCTCTTTGAGCGATGTTCCTCTTTTCTCAAGCGTAAAAATTTCGCCGCATCGGCTTTCGTCTCTGAAACTGACATCAATGTACGACGGTGCTGTACTCCTTTCTCTTTCCCATCATCTCTTTATATGAAGCTTCCCCATCCTTTCAGGTGCGAAGCACTTTAGGACCTCGCAATGTCCGTCCGTTGGCTTCCGTGCGCACATCAGTATTAACCCAATATGTGTATGTCAAACCACCTAAAATGTTGCAAAACGCAGCAAAATGCAAAAAGTCGTAACTATCAATGTTAATTCGTGGAAAAAGGTTAGAGCGAGAGAGATAGAGGGAGAAAGACGCACATCACCGCGTAAATCGAAACATCTGTCAACAAAAGGTTCACAAAGGTTAACAAGAACAAAACAAAAGGTTCACAAAAGGTTAGAGAGAGAGAGAGAAGTTGAGCAGTTTCGCGTGGCTCCTGGGGAACCGTGCTGCGCACGCGCGAGGAGCATTGGATTGCATTGGATTGAATTGGATTGAAATGAATTGGATTGGAATAAATTAAATTGTATTGGAACAAATTTGATTGGAATTGTACATACTGTACACACGCGTTGTTACTCATTTACATGCGCGAGTGGGCAATGCCATAGGTGATTTACGGTAAAAACGCTCCCCAGAGCTTCGCCTACTCGTTAATGTTCACTTTGTGGAGATGCGTGAATTTTTCTACAACCTCCCACTTCCGATCCGCTCCTCATTTTTCTATCCTTTTCTTTTCGACCGTCCTCCTTTCCTGCAGCTCCACTATTTTTTTTCCATTCCTCGCATTACCCTCTTGTTCTTTCTTTCCCATTTTCTCTGTATTTTGCCTTTCTCACTCACTCCCTCACTTCCTCATCCCTCTTTCGGTGCTAAAAAGAGGGTAAGCATCCCAAAGGCCACTGTATTGTGCCACGACCTTTCACCATGCTAAGCAAGCCCATACTTCTGATAGCGCCCGAAACAGACCTGATACGCTCTACTACCTTCACGCCATCCTCTTTGTGAAATAGTCCTCGATTTGCAACGGCCTCCGGGCCAGCCAGATCCATATCATGAGGGTATTCCTCGTTGAAAGAGTATAGGAAGCAGCTCGGAAGCCTGCCAGGCATTTTCATCGGGGTAGCAATATGTGTTCTCCGAGCAATCCGTTGGCAGACCGAATGAATACAGCGTATTATTAATTTTTTCCTCTGGTGGGTGAACAAAACCCCCTGCTTGCCCCTACTTCCAAGAATTATCGTTATCTATCGCTTAGATTACCTTGTGTCCTCAGGTTACGTTGCTTGCTTTTTTCACGGGGCCGTCCCGTTTTCTAACAGCGGGTTTCTCTGTTCGTGTCATTTTAGTGACAGTCGCAGGTGGTTGTTAAAAATGAGGAATGCCTGGAGTCACGACTCATGTAAGTTTTTCGCCAAACCAACGCTGTTTGCCTATGATGTTTCCATGGCTTACCGCGCTCATAGTTAAGTAGTCAGATCATGGTCTTCGTCAACCATACACTATGCCGATACATCCCGGATATTGATCATCTTGCGACGAGAACCGTTTTGTCTCGGCGCACGGCTTGTCCCATTATCCAACACTAGTGTCATTGTTTGCAGTTTTTGTCCATGAAATTTCGTTCACTCGCCTAACAACAACGTGTGCGGGATTTCCCGCTTGCAATTGCAGGTTCGAAAGATCTCCTAGGCTAGACGGGGTGCCAAGCGATAAAAATTTATTTGAAAGGAGGGGATAAAATTTGAGCAGCACAAAGGCTGCGCCGATAAAGGCGTATGTGAAGCCGAGCAGTGGCGTTCTGATTATTTGGAAATGATTTGGTAATTCAGCACAAGCGCCCAAAAAAGGCAAATATGACACCAAATCTGCGCTTCTTGTAACTCGCGGAAAGCTGTAGTAAAATATTTTTTTTTCATGGGTTTTTCGTGAGATTGCTTTCTTGTGTCGCGCCATCAATCCCTCTTCCCGGAAAGAAGCACCCATATGAACCACCAGGCAGGCAAGCAACATTTCGTCGCTTCCTCTTTTATTTCCTTTTCCTCTCCCAGCTCACTGCGCGATAAAAGAGAAGCTATGGGGCCAACTCTTGCCTTTATAGCGGATAGAAACTCAGAGGTGTGTTGCTCAGTATACCTCGTCGCCGAACGTCATGCAGTACAATGGTGTAAGTAAATTGCACTTCTCATTCTTCTCACGTCACCTGAACTACCTAGTCGTGTTAGCAAAAGTCTTCTTCGTTGTAGCGAAAACCTACTGTGCAAACATTTCGAAAGCGGTATGTTTAGGGCGTTTACGGGGCGCAGATATTATTACTTCATACTTACGGATTCACAACATGTCAGCTACATAACCGCATCGGTGATATCTCTGTGTAAACTATACTATTTGCGGGTGTAGTTTTACATTGTATAATACATTCTGAACAAAAGACAATGTTTCTTGTGCAGAGATTGAAGTATGGTAGGTTCACGTTTCGAACAGTGCCATGCCAATTCCTCACGCGTTTAAAGGTGGGTTGACTTAAAGGACACTGAACTGTTGGTGCAGTCCAATCTCTTCGAACTGTTGGTATGGGAGAAATATTTCACGTTTAAAAGCGAGATGAAGGCTCATTAATTTTGTTGGAGCTTTAAAAATCGTATATGAGACTGCTGATCTTACTCATCATGCTTAAAATCCGGTGGGACTTCACAACAAGGTGCAGTACTCCAGTAATACTGGAGTTTAATGTACAAGTTGGATCTTAGGGAATATGCAAGTACTGGGGCAATCGGTTGAGTAGCAACGAACGGCAAGTTTCAACACTGCACGTACCCATGGTTGTTTGCGAACGGTTGAAATACTGAAGAAATTGCAGCTCTTGACAAAGAGAGGGCTGCGCTTTCAACAAACGCGTTAAACAAAATCTCAGTCAAATTTAGTAAAATTGGCAATCACTTTATTGCGAAACAAAATAACCACTGTATTTTTTTGCGATCGAAAGGAACATTGTTTCGACATCTGACGACGAAGAAATCGCACCTGTTTTTATTTTATTCAGTACTCTTAACGTTAAAAACCTTAGTTATTTTATATCTGCGTTTCCCAAATGTTCCAGATTGCCATGCGTTGGAAGACGCACGTGTTCTTTCTGTGGACCTGGGTGTGCTCAACCGAGGGAGTCTCGGCCTATCTGCCCTGCCAGCAAACCACGAACCTGACGACCCTCTTCCGGGAATTCAAGAACTGCAACCTGAGCTTTGAAAACGGCCGTCTTCACGCTCTTTGTCACATTCGTGTCAAGTTTCCTATTGATGGGTATCCGACACCTGAGCACGAGATATTGACAATGGAGCAACTACTCGTTTCAGAAGATACCGTTCGCCCCGTGTCTCAGGGCTGTGCCCCAGTCTGCTTGTCCCTCCAACGTGTGCGGTTAAAGAAATGGGACTACTTTCCCCACAATTTATTTAGTAGATACGACCATATCGAGTTGGCGGAAAAGAGACACTTCGGACTGGTTGCTTTGAATTTTCAGCTGTTTCTGGAGCACATTCGGCTGATGACATTTGACGTGACATTCGCGAAGCCCCCGCCGGTTGCTGTCGCCATGTGTGACACCAAGCGGGTGAACCGAAGCGGCGTTTTCAGCGTTTACAGCTTTGCTGACCCATGCCTCCACGCATTCCCGGACCATTATTATTTTAGGGTTGTTGCAAATACCAGCAATCCCTGGAACAATTCCAACGTCTACACCTACGCAGTTATTACGGCTGCGGCAATAATAGACGGAATCCCCGCGGCGCTTCTGCGCCTTCTCGCGTTAACACCTATTCGGCATGTCGCGTTCTACAGGTGTTTTTTCCACAACATCTCGTTTAACGATATTCCTCCCATGGAGAGTATTCAGCACCTTGAATTTTCACAATCTCCTATTGAGGCCATTCACCCGGATGCATTTGACCTCATTCCGTCTGTTAAGAAAATTTCTCTAACAGGCACGAAGCTCCCCGGTGTACCAGAAGCAATATTTTCTTTAAAAACACTGGCATGTCTAAACATGTCTGACACAGATGTTCCTCCAGGAGTGGAGTTTACCTTTTGGCCCGGCAGCCGTAATAGAAACAGCAGTGCTGTGCAATTAATCACAAGTGGCAGCAACATGACACTGTTACGGGATCGCGACCTATGTGGTTTCCCGAATTTGCAAGAGCTGCACATGGACAGGTGCCACCTGGAGATTCTACTAGGCTCCCCATTTATATGCCTGAAAAAACTGCAGGTTCTTTCTTTGCAGGCAAACAAAGTACCGGCACTCAATAAAGCGACGCTGAAAGGTCTTACCGGTTTATTACGGTTGAACCTGACCCGCAACCGCCTGACGGTCTTTGATGGCACAAATATACTCATTCCGTTGATGTCGTTGCGAATTCTTGACATATCATTCAACAGCATACAACAACTCCGTGTGGACAAACCTCTCAACAGTTCTCTTGAAGTGCTTTTAGCCAACCACAACGAAATTAAGAAGTGGACGCCACCAATTTTTTCTCGGATGACAGAACTAAAACTGTTGGATCTTGGCCATAATGAGATCGCGGTGCTGGACAATGAAATGTTTGGTGACCTGAATGGCATACTGAATGTGAGCCTCAACTTCAATCCCTGGGATTGCTACAGTTGCTACCTCAACAACCTCCACAACGTCCTTGACAATCACCAAGTGGAGTGCGGGAGGTGTGCAGTCTGCAAGGTTCCAGAAGAACAACAAGGATACCCTGTTCGAAACATTGCATGGAGAGAGGAAGAGTGCGTAGCTGTGGACTTTTATCGCGTGTACGCTGTTCCTGGGATACTTTGTATCATGTCGGCCGCCGTGCTTGTTTATGGTGCTTACAAATGCCGCTGGTACTTCATATATGTACCTTTGTACCTTAAAGTTGGCATCAGAAGCTACAGGAGGCGCGTGAACGTGAAAAACTACGAATGGGACGCTTTCGTATCCTACAACGCCTCTGACTCGGATTGGGTTCACAACGTTCTGCTGCCCAAACTCGAATCGCCTCCCCTCAAGTTCCGACTTTGCGTCGCCGAGAGAGACTTCATCCCGGGTATTCCGATCACCGAGAATATATGCCAAGCCATTACACAGAGTCGCGTCTGCCTCTTCGTGTTGAGCCCTGCATTCTGCCGCAGCCGCTGGTGCATGTTTGAACTGAGACTGGCTCAACACGAGTTATCTGACAGCGAGCGTTCCGACGGTTTGATCGTCGTCAAAAAGGAGGAAGTGCGGGAATCTGAAATGACCCACGCGCTCCTGTTTCTCACAAAATCGAGAACGTGCATAGAAGTTCCGCCGCCAGATGCAACTGAGAGGCGGAATACCTTTTTCTGGTTGCAGCTCCAAGCGGCTCTGCAGCGAGAGAATTCTAGCAGCATCTTAAGATTTTAACAATAAATAGATGGCAGATATGCACCTTTGTCTCCGTTCTTGTGAATAAAAATTCCCTGTAGTCTTGTTTGTGCCCATTATACCGTTAGCGCTCTGTTTGTTTCACGCCCTCATATTTTACTGATATGTTTGGTTCATTTGCGTAGAAAACATTGAGAAGAATTTGGCAGAACCGCCTCAGTCATTCTAATATCATTTCGCTCCAATTTCAATTTCACTATGCAATCTGCTAACGTGCTGCAGAAGAGAAAAGGTTCTGGATTATATGAACCGCGTCAAACACGAAGTCAGCTTCTGCCGCTTTTCTTTCGCAACCAAACCACCCCGCTGAAACAATTCTTCTAAATTTGCCCCGTGTACTCAGTTCATTTTATTTAAGGGACGTAATTAGCGACAGTTAAGATGTTAAGATGTATTAGCCTTGCGTACTTACGAAGATCGCGTACCTTTGGAATAATATGGACATACTTTACGTACCTACGGCAGAAATCGAAGCTGATAGCGTCTTTACAACTAAGTTTATTTTAATTCTAGAGAACATACAACTGAAAATACTACATTTAGGCACAGCGTTTTTGTGCATGGATGTTTCATATATTTTCGCAACATATTCGAAACGTCCCCTTTGTGCTGTTGAGCTTGTATCCCGACACAGCTAAATCGCTAAGAACCAGAAGGATATTTGTGTTCAGGGCCCATTTTGTCTTCTAATTTCCGGTGTGCATCTGCAACAAAGATAAATAGAACGTAAGGCTGTCTTACGGGGCCATGTATTCTGGTTGGGAGAAAGGTAAAGCAAGAGAAAAACAACAATATTGCAAAGCATCGTTAGTCGATGGGCGCCGCATGCCGCTTTCTTTAACAAAACACTAACGTGTTTTGCAGATATTGACTAAATAATGCGCTATATTAAAGGGGCCCTGACACAAAATTTTGAAGGCGAGATAACTTCGGAGATAGATTGGTGGGAACACATATACATCATCTGCAAAGTAGCAGCGGCGAAAATAGCCTAGAGCATATTTAAAATCAATTTTAAAGTGTGCGAAACGCAACCGAGCAACCAGCAGAGGACCACGCGCAATCGACATCCCGAGGATATTGTGTAAATAAACAACATCCAAACACGTCACGAGTTTGTGTTTGCCGCTTCCGCACTGCCGGCGTTTTTCGCCGGAGGGAGGAGCTTCTGCTCTCGAGAACGAACGACCCGATCGTTGGCGGCGGAGGCGCCGTGATTTCGTCAGCTCATCGGGCAGCTGGCCGCGACCAAAGTTCTACAGCGATTCCAGGCACTCTGTTTCTATTACTGTTTATTACCATTGGATGCAAAAACGCGCCGGAGGCACGAAAAGCCCACTGAGCTAGCCGCACGGTCGCTGTGCAGGCGGCGGCCAAGGCCGCGAAGTGGCCCAGGCCGGCGCAGGTAGCTCGAGTGATAGCTTGTTACCGCTGCACGAAATTGTCCCCAAGTCCCGACCATGGTGGCTTACATGAGAAAGTAGTTAATGATGCGATGGCGGGTTGCATTAAAAATTGTCATCTGCTCCGCTTACGAGAGCGGCACTCGAATATCCGCCGCAGTGCTAAGCCGAACACATCTGTAGGCGGACCTGTAGGCACACCGGCCGGCTGCTCCCAGCGCGCGTCTTGCCACCCACCGTCTCGAGCGTCGCGCGTCGTTCTTTAGCCGCGGTAGCATTTGCACTCGCAGCGCCTGCGTCACATCCACGGTCGCTTTTTAATTAAGCGCCTCACGAGATCAGTACGTGGGGGCATTCGCAGAAACTGCCGTCGATGCGGATTCGACAGTGCTACGGCGGCTCTGCTCTGTGATATCCCTCCGACGGTCACGTGGTCAGCTTTGTTCACACAAAATCCACAAAATCCATCATTTCGCAGCACTCGCTGAAACCGAAGCTGCGACTGGCCGCATTGAAAATGCCTCTATTTAAACAACCGTCGCACGCTAAATCAAATGAGGTTTCTACAGGTTATAAGTAGGTCACTAGCTACTTATCGCAACAAAAAAAACAAGATGCAAAATTTTTGTGTCAGTGCCCCTTTAAGATATACGACGCAAGGCGAAGCTCTGCGCTTTGGTACTTGATTTTTGTGCACTTTCATGATGAAGAGCGTTCGAAACGGCATCTTTTTTTGCATCATCCTGTCCGCCCATTTAATTACATCGGCTGTTATAATACTGCTGTAAGACGGCCGGACTAAGAAAAGATTCCTAGCCTATGTAACCTCAACACTCTGTGTGAACAAAGAAAACACTTGCATACCTATATTGCATATTTATGTTTGCATATCGAGGGTTAAATTGATATTTCGAATGACGAATGGCATCAAAACACCCCATAAACCAGCGATTCATCACTACGGTGCTTGATGGGGTTAACGCGAGCACCGCCTTGTGTTTGCTATTAAAGACGATAGCGTTTCTTGGCCTGCTTAAACCCAGAAATTTGGTCTCTCTGTCTGTGAGTCGATTCAGCCACCCGGCCAAAGTAAAATATGTATTGCGCAATAGCCTTCTATACTCACAGCCAAATGTAAACGTCTAAGCCCGGCTTATATGTTCATACTTGTCAACTTTGTTGAACAAAAACAAAACATTACGCGAATATAAGACAGGAAATTGGTATACAAATGATATTTACAGTGTTCCTTTATTAAAAAATACATGGATGCTTGGTTTTTCGATAGCAAATGATATTGTACATCTACTGCCGGAAAGCGCCGCCTGCTGTTGCCCGTGCCACCTCATGGCGGCACATGAAAAATCTCGCGGCAACAGCAACGAAAGGTTCCGCTAGCTAGGATCCACGTTCAGTTTGGAACGCACGCGGAGCAGGGCCACGTGGTTCTATACACCTTTAGGTCAGCCGCGTCGATTCACGCGCGTCTCCGCCGTACTGAAGCGCTGGCATCGAGGAACTCGGCCTGTAGCAGTGAAACGTGGTAAATCCAAATCGTTCTTGAGCAAACCGTTAGTGTGTTTACCTTGGGATGAGCGCGACGGTACAGGAACAGCATGAGAGGTGAGCGGGAAAGCAAAGGCGGGTATTTCCTATGCAAATGTCTAAAAAGACTATTGTCATTTGACGAGATTTGCAACGAAAGGAGCAGATACGCGGCCAATTTTCTGCTAGAGATTACCAATGGACTAAGTCTCTTTTTCTCACAAAACAATCATATATAAATTGAATATGAATAAGGTGCAAACTGAATCAACACATTATATTTCGCTATACTCTATGTTCTGTCGTTTGCCGTGTTGGTTCGATGGGTGCATTTGGGATCGGCTCTCTCAGACATGCGCCCTTTCCCTAATTGCGGGTATTCCTTATTGTGACGTACCTTGGTCTGACTGGTCGGCATGTTAGCTTAATAACGACTCCAAATACTTGAAAGTGCCAGGCAGGAACTGATGTGTATGAATACAGACCTCAAGGTGTCCGCCAACTCCTGTTTTTTTTGTGTGTCCCCTTCCCAAAAATTAAAAAAGAATAACCCGGGGAGCAAGACCCACTCCAGCAACGCTAAGAGAAGTTTGCAGCCAATGAAAAATACATGAACAATGGTTACAACGTCAACATCCTTTTTGCTGAAAATGCCAATTTGTAGAACTCAAAAATATATACCCCACACATTGATTTGATTGATTGTGGGATTTAACGCGCCGACACAACGCAGGCGATGAGGCGCGCCGTAGTGGAGGGCTCCGGATTAATTTTGATCACCTGGGGATCTTTAACCTGCGCCGTAATCTCGTAAACACGGGTATTTTTGCTTTTCGCCTCCATCAGAAAAGCGACCGCCGCGACCGGGAATCGAACCCACAGCCTCGTGCTCAGCAGCGCAACGCCTTAGCCACTGAGCCACCGCGGCGGGTTACCCCACATATTGGTTTACTTTCGGCCAGTTGGTACCCGCACGGCCACGCACGTCCACCTGCCTGTCCACAGGCGTACCCAACGCCCACGGGACCGTACACCATACTAAAATACCTTAAAGCACGCACTAGAACGCGAGGGGGTCACCCATCCTGCCGTGCCCACCCGAACGCACGGGATCACCACCAGTTTCAAACCACGAACGGCACGCACTTCTTGTCACATGACAGCAGAAGCACAGCACTGAGGAGCAGCGTCCAGAACATCTCTACTGCAATTTATCCCGACGAGCAAGTGGGAAGAAACACCAATCAGTTACTAGCTGCTCGAACGTTTCTTTGACAAAGGCCCAGATAGTAAAGCAATTTTGTGGGAACGGTATCGCAGCAAATGAGAAGGTGATGATGATGATGTTAGGTTTTCTTGGCGCAAGGGCATCAAGGCCAAAGAGCGCCAGTACTATGGTGAGGATTATTCAAGTGAGAATATATAGAGTACAGAATATATAATAAAAGGTATCTCAGATTTCTGTTGGTGTAGAGGGCCAAGAATTGGTGTAGAGGGCCAAGTAAAAACATTTGACACTATGACAGGCATTTTCTACGTGCACCCCTTGCCCCCGTCTTTGCGGTAGCAATGAGTGGCCCTACCGGGTCCTAGCGTGCGATGGTGGCTCGGCTCACGGGTGATACGACACATACCTTAAAAAATCTACGTCTGAGAGGTACTTAAAAACACGGTTAGTAGAGAAAAGTGGCTCGTCTGATAAAAACAGCAATGGGTGTTGAGGGATCATGCGTGTGTACAATTCTGGAAAATGAAGCTTTCTTTGCGGTTCAAGTAGTTTGCATTCTACCAGTACGTGAATGACTGATAGCGACCCTCCACACCTCAAGCAGCGTGGCTGTTCTGTTCCTTTCAATAGGTACGCATGTGTAGCATGGGTATGGCCTATGCGCAGTCTACAGAGAGTAACCTCTGTGATCCTGTCTCGTTTCTCACAGATCGATCTACCTAACTTGGGTTTTACCATGTGCAATTTGTTTGCTGTTTCCCCATTCCAATCTTCCTGCCATTGGTCTCGCAGCCTCTTACGTACGTACGCTTTAAGATCCTCGTACGGGACGCTTTGAATATCTAGATCACTCCGAAGAGCTGCAGTTACAGCATTCCTGTCTGCTTGCTCATTTCCGGCTATGCCGCAGTGACCTGGGACCCAACAGACAGTGATTTCAAGTTTTTGTTTGTGGGCTGAGCACAGTAGTTTTAGCAATTGATTAAAGACTGGATTTTTTGTAACTTTCCTGACGCTAAAGCCTGCACAGCACTTTGAGAATCCGTGAATATCACTGACTTTGGGACATTGTTCTCAATAATATATTCTACAGCCAATACAAGGCCGCGTGTTTCAGCAGTGAATATAGATGTGGCTTCAGGCATAGTCTTTGACGTGGAAAAGTTGGGACCATGTGCAGCACATGATACTGCACCAGCTGACTTGGATGCATCTGTGTAGAACTCAGATGCTCTGTACTTGTTCTGCAAAAACAAAAAATGCTGCATAATTAATTCCTTTGGAGCGGTTCTTTTGTCAATCTTCATAAAAGAGAGATCATAAGAGATAGGGCAGAGATCCCATGGAGGGACAAAGTCAGCAAAGCTGGTTTTCTGAGCGTCAGTGAAGGATATTCCCAGGCCTGCGGCCAGTGCCCTCACCGACAGAAGGAATGGCTCAGCCATGGCAGGTCGCTTTTCAAAAAGCTTGATTGCCTGGTTACCTAGAGTGCTGTTCGGGTGTCCGGTCAAGGATGTCACTTTTAGAGCATAATTCAACCCAGTGTACTTCCGCTGTGTTTCAAGAGACCACTGATTGGCTTCCACATACAGGCTTAACACAGGGCTTGTTCGGAAAGCGCCTGTAGCCAGACGAAGGTCAAGATGGTAGACAGGGTCTAACATCTTTAGTGCTGTTCTCGCGGCAGATTGATAAACAAGACACCCGTAGTCGATGCGGGACCTCACAAGGCTATTGAATAAGGCCAATAGGCACTTTGTGTCAGTACCCCAAGACTGGTGTGAGAGGACTTTCAGGATCCTGACTGTATCCAAACATTTAACTTTAAGGCGTTTGAGGTGTGCAATGAATGAAAGTTTGTCATCAAGCACAATCCCAAGGAACTTGTGCTCCTTTTTTACTGCTATGGGTGTTTCATTGAGTTTAATAACAGGATCTGGGCGGATACCACGCTGCCTAGAGAAGACCACACACGTGCTTTTTTCTGGGTTAAAACAGAAGCCATTCTCATCTGCCCATTTTGTAAGTTTGTTTGCAGCTAGTTGGATTTGCCTCTCACAAATGGACATATTACATGATTTAAACGCAATGTGCACATCATCAACATATAGCGAGTAGGATATGGAGCGAGGCAGTGCAGTTCCTAAGGAATTCATTTTAACAATAAAAAGGGTGCAGCTGAGCACACCACCCTGCGGCACTCCATTTTCTTGGACGAACATCCTCGAGAGGACATTTCCAACCCTAACCTGAAAGGTGCGCTCCGAAAGGTAATCTTTCAAACTGTTCAGCATGTTTCCACAAACTCCAAGGCGGCGAAGATCGCAAAGAATACCGTAACGCCAGGCTGTGTCGTAAGCTTTCTGGAGGTCAAAGAAAACTGATAAACAATGCTGCTTATGAACAAATGCATCCCTGATGTAGGATTCAATAGCCACTAGGTGGTCTGCTGTCGATCTACCAGAGCGAAATCCCGCCTGGCGATTGTCTATAATACCATGGTACTCAAGAAAATAGATAAGGCGACGGTTAATCATTTTTTCGAAGACCTTGCATAAGCAACTGGTTAAAGCGACCGGTCTGAAACTAGTTGCAAGTGATGGATCTTTCCCCTCCTTTAGAATCGGCACCACAATAGCTTCTTTCCACACTTTTGGAAATTGCCCTGCACGCCAGATCTTGTTAAACAACAGTAAGAGAGCTTCTAGCGTGTCGTCGTGCAGGTGCTTAATCATGGTGTATGTTATTCGGTCTCGACCTGGTGATGATTTACCACAAGTTGTGAGCGCCACTTTAAGCTCCTGCATAGTGAAGGGGCAATTATACCCTACCTCAGACTGCCGTTTGTCACGTACAATCTTCCGTTCCTCTGCATTCTTGTGTCTCAGGAAGTTATTTGAATAGTGAGCTGAGCTTGATACATACTCAAAATGCTTGCCTAGAGCATTCGCTTGGTCTTGTAAAGTGTCTCCACTTGTGCTGACCAAAGGGTACGTAAGAGTGTTACTTCCTCGGAGTGCTTTAATTCTCCTCCATACTTTCCGCGTGTCAGTATATGATGTGATTGATGACACAAAACGATTCCAGCTTTCTTTTTTCGCAATACGCCGAATCCGTCTGCCATTGGCCTTTGCCCGCTTGAAAAGTACCAAATTTTCAGTCGTTGGGCACCTACGCAAGACACCCCATGCCTTATTCTGTTCCTTACGGGCCTGCCTACAATCATCATTCCACCAAGGTTTCGGCTTAGCAACCCTACTAGAAGAAGTCTGGGGGATGGACCTCAGCGCAGCTTCAATTATATGGGTGGTCAGAGTCTCAGCAGCTTCATCAATACCAAGGTTGTCTATAAGTGTATAGTGACACTCAGAGAGCTCTTTGAATTTTTTCCAGTCTGCGGCCTCCTCCTTGAACTTTTGTGGGCATGGAGTGTTGTCTTGTTTGTTGTCTACAAGCTTGAGGCTCACTGGAAAGTGGTCACTTCCGTACAGGTTATTAATGACCTTCCACTGGAGTGCTGGAAACAGAACTGGAGAGGCTATGGCGAGATCTATGCAGGAGTACGTGGCATGTGTTGTGTTATAATATGTTGGGTCTTTCTTGTTAAGTATGCATGCTCCAGATGATAGCAGAAACTTTTCAACGAGGCGTCCTCTAGCATCCGTGCGTGCAGAACCCCAGAGTGGGTGGTGAGCATTACAATCCCCAACTAGCAGATACGGCTCTGGCAGCTGATCAACTAATGTTTCAAACTCCATACTGGAGAGCCCGTGGTCTGGAGGTATGTACAGTGAGCATACTGTTACCAGTCTATTAAAGATAATGGCTCGTATGGCTACAGCCTCTAAACTCGTCTGTAGCGGTAAGAACTGGCATGCCACTGATTTTTGCACGATAATCGCAACTCCTCCAGAGGGATGCATGCAGCCATCCCTGTCCTTCCTAAATACAGAGTAGTTCTTTAAGAAGTTAGTTTGGTTCGTCCTCAAGTGTGTCTCCTGGAGACACATAATACTTATTTGGTGTTGTGACAGCAATTCATAGATATCGTCCAAGTTTTTCAGGAGGCCTCTGCAGTTCCATTGGACTACATTATCAGTTACCATCAGCTTATGCTAAACAAGGATTAAGGAAGTGCCATGCTGTCACCCTCCCAGGCTCAAGACACCTTCCCAGGAGCCGTGACCCTAGGTGTCTTTTGCTTTGAACGGTCGAGTGACGTGCCGCGCCCTATCGGCGTACCACGCAACGGAGGGCTTGGCGTTGTGTCCATGGCTTCTTGCGAAGCCTCGTCGGCAGGGCTAGGCTGGCTGGTTGCGGCAGCCTGCCTCTCAGCAGGGACCGGCAGTGCAGTGCCAGCAAGGGGCCTAGCGTTGGCATCAAGGGGTGCTGGGGCAGCCCTTGACGCTTCTTTTGTGGCATATGCAGTGGCCTTAGCCACCGGCACTGAGGGGGCTTGGGGTGTCCCTTGGGGCCTCACTGGGAGGGTTCCAAGGGGAACTCGAACCGAGTGTAGCGCCGCCCCCCGTCGCGCTACATCGGCAAAGCTAGTGTGTGTCAGGAACAGTCTCTGTCGTGCTTCCCTAAAGGTAATGTTTTCCTTATACTTCAGAGCAATTATTTCTTTTTCTTTCTTCCATTGCGGGCACAAGCGCGAGTACGCGGCGTGCTCTCCCATGCAGTTTACACAGTGGAGTGGAGCTTCACAGGTGTCAGACGAGTGGTCGGGGAGGCTACACTTTGGACATGCTGCCTTGCCTCGGCAGCTCAGTGAACCATGGCCAAATCTTTGGCATTTATAGCAGCGACGGGGGTTTGGAATATACAAACGCACAGGGATTTTAACGTAGCCTGCCTCGACAGACTCGGGCAGTACACTGGTCGAGAATGTGAGGATTACATGCTTGGTCGGAATTTCCTTCCCATCTCTACGTATCTTGATTCGTTGAACATTCACAACATTCTGGCCCTCGAACCCTTCCAGGAGTTCTTGCTCAGACAAGTTCAGAAAGTCTTCATCAGAGATAACACCTCTGGTAGTGTTCATGGATCGGTGGGGACTGATGCTCACAGGATTGTCGCCAACAGTGGTTATTTTCGTCAACTTGGCACACTGAGCTGCATCTTGTACTTCTAGGAGAAGGTCACCGCTTCCCAGCTTGCTTACTTTATAACCGCCGCCTAGCTCATTCGTTAGAACTTTGGCTACCAAGAATGGTGACAGACGTCTCATTGACAAGCCTTCTTTTTCACAGTGCATGACGTGAAACTTTAGGAAATTTTCTGACTTTTTAGGAGTGAAAAACTGCTGGACTGCTTCGTTGCGTCCCCGTTTTGGAGGACGATCATGGGATGCAGAAAATCTTGTTGCCATAACAAGTGAAATCAATTCAGCAGCTATGCTGGCCGCCCACCACCGAGCCCAACCTGGGAACGCGCTAGATGCGCGTTAGCCATACATAGCTGCTATAACCCTGTTTAAGTCCTCAAGGTTGATTCCTTACCCAGGGTTAACCCTCGCCGCCTGGAAATGTGTGGAAATGAGGAAAAGAAGAGATGACAGGATAGGGGTAGAAAAGAAGACAGGAAGGTGAAAGAGCTGAGAGGGAGGCAGGAAAAGGCGACTGGCTGGTTCCCCCCGGGCGGGTCAGACCGGGGGCACCGTCTGCGAGAAGCACAGCAAATGAGAAGGGGTTTCTCGTTTCGCGCGACATTGCGATACGGGTTTTCTCGAATGGAAGAGTGCCGCAGGATTAGCTAAGAAAGCGACCGATAGACACGGGTTAAATAGGCAGAATGCGAGATCAGGTATGCATGTGCGTACAAGAGGACTTGTGTGACCCAGTTGTATCTTGACGTCGTGTGCTGCACTTGAGCATTGTATTCTTTATTTGTATATTGTACTATACGCGAAGTTTGCATTTATGTTGTCATTCTAGCTCTGCAGTGTATTCGATGTGTATTCACGTACTAGTTGCGTTTTGCGTGAACTTTGCTTGCACTTTTGTACAGTACATTTGCTGTGTGTTATTGGCGTTAACTAGTGGCATTCGTGAACTTCTCGGTTGCATCTCATTGTTTGTGAAGAGCATATTATAACGGTTCATTATGCGTTTTATTGCACCAGTACATTGTGTCTGTTTCTGGGTACTAAGTCACACTTATTGGGTGTGAGCCAACGAGACTTTTGCACTAGATTTACAGTCTGTATAGTTCACAAGTTTCGCACTTGTAATGACATTGACCAGAACTCTGTCATGTGGACTAGCTTGATCTGCTTTCTCCGTTATCTAAGAAATACCGTATTGTTCCTGAACTGGTCATTTGTACGTAGGCTGTGTATTTGGGAGGAATCTGTGCCAAACCCTTGTTGTGTACGCGAACGATGTACGTGACATTATTATTATGCAAAACAACTGTACGGTACTTGATTTTTGTGTTACTACGCAATGTATCTTTTGTTCGCTACGCGTACGCCTGACTTTGTGAGTTCTGGGAATATTATTTCCTAATATTATGAAACTGGGGGGCTGTGTTACAAACTCGAGCGGACGGCGTTTAAAAATATCGTATACATTTTTTATATTACTGTACAGCCCCTATTTCTGGTTACCCAGTAGTCCGATTCATTCAACGTCTTTTCTGTTCGGCCCGGGAAAACCCTAGAACTCCCTCGAACGAGGCGGCGGTAACTCCGCCCACTCGCCGGCTCGCCGGCAAGAAAATAACAAAAATACAACCTCCGTCGCTCAGCTTTCGTTGAAGCTTCCGGCGCTTTCAAGGGGGCGAGCGCAGCTTTGCCAGTGCTAAGGCGCGCCGATTATTCCAGAAGGGAGAAAGAGGGAAGTTGTGCGCTCGACGGCAGCAGGCGCGCTGTGTGTTGTGCCCTCTCTCTCCTCACCGGCGAAGTTATAAAAAGAGAATCCGGGCCGGAGCAAATTAGTTACGTTTGGACGTCGTGATGTAACCAGGGCTTCTGCCAGTTTGTGCACCACCATCGGCGACCCGCGCCCAGGAGGGCTCCAATGTACTCCTGAGCCGTGAATCAACCTGATCGTCTCGGACGGCCGGGTCTACGACGAAGCCACGCTTCGCAGGTGGCCGAATCGCCTCCGACAGCAGTGCATCATCCGGCCCGGTCGGTGAATATTGTGGGACTGTCTCCCATATGCATCGAACTGTATAGCTTTAAATTTACTTTTCCACCTCGTAATATTCATGTTTAGAGCTCATTATTGTAGATTGTGTATTTGAACTGTTTCCAGCATATGTATTCGTTCTAGGTTACTTCTCGTTAAAGTTACATGTCCTCGTGCTTGTACAGTGTTTTGCCTGTTCAAATATAAGTCTTTCTGTTGATTCGTTCAAGGCTCTGACTCATTCTTACCGCTCTGGTCGGCGAAAGCCGCACATCAGACGGCCACCCCTTTCGTCACCTGTTCCCTATAGATTTAGTGGGGTTGTTTGCTCGCTTGAGACGACTACCCAAATCTTCTAACAGCGGACGCAATTAAGGAAATGGTGACAGGCATACAAGAATAGCAATGGAATACGAAGGATAGGCTAGACACGCGGTGTAGGCGCTAAGACGAAAGAGAGCTTGACATCACTTGATATTTCTTTTATGCTCATCCTTTACCGAAGAATGGTGGAAATCAAGTCCCACAATGTTATGTCATCAAGAACAAAAAAAAAGCAGGATGCGTGGTGTTCTCTATAGCTTCTGTGAACTCGATACCTTTCTCGTGCGCCCAGACTTGCAGAGGAAACTGGAAGGTGTTCGAACAGGCGTCTGAATATCGACAAAAAGATACGCGTACTTAAGAATGCACGTTTTCTTCTGCGCATGCGCTTCTTATCGCAGAGGAGTCGCCTTTGCGTATTAAGGTCAGCTTGTTAAAGAAATTCCTGATCGCACAAAATTACGATATGAATCTAGGCTTGATCCCATTAGGCACTCATTCGACAAGGCCGTCCCAGTGCTGGTGCCTCCCACCACCTTGAATTGATAAGCTAGCGAATAAATCTGTTTAATAAAGACGATAGTCTTTCTTGGGCTACTTAAACCCAGAAATTTTGGTCTGTCTGTATGTCTGTCCGTCTGTCTGTCTGTGACTCGATTCAGCCACCCGGCCAAACAAAAACAACGCCGGCGCAATAGCCTTATATAGTCACAGCGAAATCTACCCGTCTAAGTCCGGTGTAATGTTCATACCTGTCAACATTGTTGAAGAAGAACAAGACATTACGCAAATATAAGAGAACAAAGTAATACAGAAGTGATGTTTGTAGTGTTCCTTTATAAAAAAATCATACATGCTTGACTTTGGCGAAATTAAATACTTCATCAACTCCAGAAAAAAAATTCACTTTGCCGTCAACTGCTGTCGCCCGCGCCACTATAGCTTCTTGCGGCATTTTAAGGAATCAACCGGCAACAGTTACGAAAGGTTCCACTAGATAGGTTCCACGTTCTGCTTGCAACGCACGTGGAGTAGGGAAACGCGGTTCTATAAACGTTGAAGTAGGGCGCCGCGATTCACGCGCGTCTTTGCCGTACGCCAGCGTTGGCATCGAGATACCCTGTTTGGAGCAGTGGAACCCGGGAAATTTAAAATTATTTAAGCAAACCTTTGGCGTCTTTACCTTGGGACTAGCGCGACGCAAGAGGAACAACATTAGAGGTGAGCGGGAAAGCGAAGGGAGCCATTTACTTGGCAAAAGTCACTAAAGACTATTTTCTTTTGGCGACATTTGCAACGGAAGAAGCATATACGCGGCCAATTTTTCTTTCACTCCCTTGTATGTTCTATGAAAGTCAGGTTGCCTCTTCAGATGGATGCGAAGACGCGTTTTCGAGTCAAATAATTGACACGCGTTCGACCTGGATACCTTCTTTTGAATGCTTTGGTTTGGTTTTACGCGCCCACGCAACCCAGGCCATGAGGCGCGCCGTAGTGAAGGGCTCCGGATTAATTTTGACACCTGAGGATCTTTAACGTGCGCCGAAATGTCGTACACAAGGGCGTTTTTCCTTTTGGCCTCCCGCAGAAAAGCGGCCGCCGCAGCCGGGAATCGAACCCGCGTCGTCGTGGTCAGCCCTTTGGACGTTTTACTCTTCGACATATGCTCGCAAACGCTCATCTGTGCTGTTTTGTGCGTAAGGGGCATTTTCCTTCAAATAAGTACTTTTTTGCTAGAAAGAGCTCATGGTGGTTTTTTTTCCTAGTGGCTATCCCTTTGGTTTCACTGTATTCATTGCCATGCACAGTGAGCGGTGTTGCGGAATCCCACACTTGGGTTGACTCCCTGAGGATGAGCATCAAGGGTCTGTAGCGACCCCTAGCAAGCTTCCACAAAAACTAAAACCAGCCCCGGGCACCTTTTGTGCCCCGAAATCGGATTTCAATAAGCAGACTAAGCACTGATCTGACTGCAGCTTATTATATAGCTGATGGCTGGGTTTAGTATACGGATTATACACTTTATCATTCCCATAACGTTCCGCAGACGGACTTCTGCAACGCTTACATAAATACGAGTGAGCCATAATGCGTCCACGTGGATACACGGATGGAACATGGAGGTGCGGCCCGCTTGGTGTCTAAAGCTGCAAGACATGCTTTCTCGGGTAATCGGACGGATGACCAATATTAATTCCAAATGAGAGAGAGAGAGAGTGTGTGTGATTATGAAATGCAAGGTTGATTCAAGGTAATAAATAACGCATTGCAAGAGAGTTCACTACGCCGGCAGGGACCAGTGACAAGGACAGAAAAGGTCTTTAAATATGCGAGTACACAGCAGTGAGGAGAGTGCTGATATGGTCAGGCCACACGGTGGTGGAAGCACCAAAACTACAAGCACTCCACGGGCGGAGGGAGCAAGGTCATTCGACAGAAAAACGAAAAGCTCATGGTTACCTAGATTAGTACTACTGCGACGCTTTCCTCTGCCACTTACTGACGTTCTGCCCTACTTTGGTTCCAACGGTGAGTCGCCTGTGATTGGGTGATGCATCGTTTTACGGTGTGTGGACCACGGCGCCATTGTGGTCCACTCTGTGTCTTTATTCCAGAAGGTAACATCTTTATGTTCGTCTGAAAGCCTCTTCGTCTTATCGTGATCTGACGGTTACCCTGTACGCTCTGTGGCAAAATAAACGCTTGGAAATACAGCGACCCGAAAGTGTTCTGTAGCTGGCTACATACGGAGATAGCCCAGCGCTGTAGTGTCAGACTCGTACTGTGGAGATGGAGGTTCCAATACCACCAGATCATTCTCGCGCTTTTTTTGTTTATTTTTATTGATTTTATTTTTACAGCAGTGGCCATTTTCTTGACCAGACAACAACAAGAACAACAACAACGACGGTTTATCGAAAAACAGGGCACTCAAGGTTTACGCCTTAAAAACAACATGAAGTTTCACGAAGATGACTTGGTGGGCTAGTTGGTGTAGAATCATATCGGGTTAACAGCGCACAAAGACGACGACACACAAGGAAGTGAAGACCATACAAGCGCTGACCTTGTCCTGTCTTCACTTCCGTGTGTGACAAGCGCTTGTCTTGTCTTCACTTCCTTGTGTGTCGTCGTCTTAGTGCGCTGTTAACCCTTTATGATGAAGGTTCAGCCTACTTCCACCAAACGTCTTCCCCCAGCTGCTTCAATACCTAGGCGAATACCTAGGCGAAGTCGCCACATCGGAGTCAGCATCTCCCGAACAAACACAAGTGGCGAAAATAAATGCCAGCAGTAAAGCAACCCCCGTCTCCCCCCTGTTAACGTTTTTACAGGGAGAGATCTATGAAACACTGTTTCTTTCGGAAGCAATTCAGTGCAGCGATTCCATCCGCTGCGCAACCTTCCAAGCTATGTGGTATACGCTGAAGCGTGTAGAAGTGTTGTAGCCGTCAACCTCTAAAATTGTAAATTAAAATTTCTTTTTCTTCGGGTTGACACTCCTTTTCTACTACGACAAATTCTCTGACCGATCGCTAAGGCATTGCCCCTTGTACCACGCTCTTATTTCGTAAGCTGAAACGTTTTCAATCGCCAAGCAAAAGTCGCATGAATTGCGTAACACGTTGGCCAAGTACACCACCTGAAAAAAAAATTGGAAAGTTTGATGCTGACAGAGCCGATAAAAGATACCCGTTGTTTCAAAAGCAACTTACGTAATGTTTATCGCGCTGTCGTGCGAGAGTGCAAAAAGCTGTCCCTCGTCTGAATAAAGTTCCGCCCATCTCTCAAAAAAGAGAAAAAAAAATGTAAGCTCTGCGCACTTCAAAGGTGCCGGGCACCGACGAAACTGTGCTTTGATTCGCGCTGTCGGTGTCGCAAAATATTTTCCACCACCGCAGGAGTAGACGAAAAAAAAAAAAACTGGTGGCGGGCAGGGAACCCGAGATAAAAACACACAAAAAGAATTCGTGCTCTTTGCGCCAGGTGGAATTAAGCTGAGAGCAAACGTCGATGTGCGTAGGATGAAAAACAATAAAAAACTTTTCCGGGTCAGAATACAGCAGCGTTACCGCAATGCTTTTAGGGCATCACACACGGTGACAGCTATCAATTTATTACCTGGGACAGCGTCGAAAATTATCTCTTGCCTCCAAAGTGGGTAGGAAGTGGTGATAACAGGGGAGCTTTAACATCGAGCTTCTGTTGCTTATCGTACGTCCTTTAGCTTCCGTCAAATGTTACATCTTCGCGCATGCGCATTACGTTCAACCCAATGATAGCCTTCTCGGCATCAATTCCATGGTTTTCTCGCTGCACTAGAAAAAGGAAAGACATGCTGCGCAACCCTCTCGTGTATTCTAATCCTTCTTCCCGGAAGAAGCGGGATGCACGAATTAAACTTTTCAGCAGGTTCGGGTACGCATTCCTCCGAACGCAGCTGCGTCTTCGACACATACAATCCCGAGATTTTAATGTTTGCAATCTTTTCGTCTACCCTTAAACTGCTCCCGTGGATTAGTGCAGAAACGAAAAAAGAAAGAAAAGAACCTCGTGCGTATTCATATCCGCGGAATCTATAGCACAGTTCTTCAAAAAAAAAAAAAAAAAAAAACCAGTACAACGCTCCCACCGCTCTTTACCTCGTCGTGGCAGTCACCTTCTGATCTGACATTTCCCGCTGAAAACATGAATGTGCGAAGCGTCATTGAAAAGATGCAGACTTTACTACGCATTTATAACAATTGCAATTGAAAGAGAGGTATCCGAATTCTTGTAGCAGGTTCAAGCGATTCGGCTGCACTCAATCCTAAAGTGCAACATCGGTTAGTTTGATTTACATTCCACCGGTTTCAGGATAATCTGCATTTGTTTAGTTTCCGGTTTTTGTGAGGGCCATATATTTGTTTCGGAACGCGAAAGGTGACGTTGAAAATTCGGTGATTTTTTTTATAAAGAAAACCGCACATATATAGAGACCTCATATTTCGTAGCCATTTTTTATAAACCACCCAGCCAATTAACGGTCGTTTTTTTATCCATGTTCTCGATTGGGCAATTCAAACTCCCTATAATAATATGCTCCGTGTCTACTAGTGTTTATTAGTCATTACCGTGTGTGTTAGAAAAGCTAGGGTGCTTTTAGGGCGGTTTTTAGGGCGGTTTTTTGCGTGGGAATGAGTCCTGTAGACGTGCGCTGTTATTCTGACTCTCGCAGGCGTAATTCCCTGTGGGCGGCTGTTTCTGCTTTAAACGGAAAAGATCGCGCACAAATGGCGAGAACTACGCCTACGGCGGCACTTTCAAACAGCTTGGGACAGCTAACTAACCCGACCGAGAAGCGTTATGCTCACCATGCGTGGTTGATACTCGAGCATCGTTCTCATTAGCGGGGCCGATGAGTGATAGGAAGATTTTCCCCCGGATTATCTTCTCTTCCGCACGCGCGACTCTGTTTGCGTGTCCAGTTCTGTTTTCGGATTTTAACTCGCTGGGACACCCACCTTACGCGAAGTTATGTTTCCGGTCTTTTTCAACAAGCGCTCCCTTTTTGTGCGAACTATGGTGATAGAGTTGGTACAAATTTTCTATCGCACGAAATGGCAAAATATGCGGTACTAATCTAGGTCGATTCTGAGTTTGAAGTTAACAGCTGGCCAAGGCAGTGCCTCTGGTTTATAAAAGTAGCACTCACGGTATAGGAAACTACGGAATAAGTCTTATGTTTGGATGTTCATGCAAAATAAAACAAGCATATTTCCGCGAGCCAAACCTACTGCTTTGTTTACCTATTTGTTGGCCCTCATCATCTGGCCGCATCCCGGTTGCGTTATCAGTATTTGAAGTGATATGGGTGTTGCCATCCCTTTCTTTTGAGTGTCGCGCAGGCTATCGTATTTGATAAGGAGAGTGCACCCCTCTGTAGTCACTGGACAATGATGTTCTTCAGTATTCGTGATGTTATTCCATTGTTCCTGAGCAAACGACGTAGAAAAATAACTGCTCACAGCACAAACGCCGCGGCATTGGGTCGGCCGATGCCCGTCTGTGCACGTCAAGTTGTTGCCTGATCCTTCATCGCTTTGGTATTCTTGGAGTTTTTAGCAAACAGTTCGCTCCAATAAACATAATTGATGCGCCTGTTTTATATTCTGCTGATACCATTACGGATTATTTTAAGTTTCACCTTGCTTCCATGCACTGGCCAAGTTGTGAGCGTGCTCGTTAGCGATATCACAGGTATTATGAGCTGATATCAAAGCAATTCCTCTACTGCTGTTTACATGTTTATATTCAGCCTTTCAACTAGATAAGCTCGGCGGTACTTAGATAAATCTTGTTAGCTAATCAATTTTTTGTCCGCTCTGGGTCATTCTCGGAAAAGTATAAGAGCGCAATAAAACATGACCAAACGAGAACTTGTTACACGTGTAATTTTATCTAATAATTTATTTTATAGCACAGCAAGTTCAAATGGTTCACTGGGCACTCCTCCGTTTCGAGCACAGAACCATTTGCGCGTATTACGCTAAACCCAGTTCGCCCAGCTTGAGCTAACGCTCTCCGAATGTAAACTTGCCAGCCCCGACCTATCGTTAGATTTCGTCCGTATGCTCAACAGCCAAAAGGAGAGTTTGCACGCCTCTGTAAAGACCGTTTTCCGCTTTATGTCGCTGTGAATGTGGAAGAAGCTAACTCTAAAACCAAAAGGGGGAAGTTTGCGAGCTCTGGCTTTTCGGGAAAAACTTCGGTTGAAAAATTCTGTCCTGTTTGTTTGTCACGCACGTATGCATGCGTGAATTCACTCGGCTGTCCGCCAAAACCATTCGACGCCAATAATAAATAGACATGACGTTTTCGGAAAACCAGCGAAAAAACACGAAGACACAAGTCAAAGAAAGGACAACACACTCGCTGGACAACAACTCAACATATAATCGAAGAACAATACATCCCGCGATCAACCGCCTGCGTATTGTGGTGTTGTCCCTTCTTTGAGTTTTACCTACGTGTTATTTCGCTGGTTTTTCCAAAAACGTCAGAATGCCCCATCTGGCCCCATAGAGTTTCATACTAATATACACTAGAGGGAAATGTGGCGCCACCGTCTAGGGGAGCCGCGCTTCGGCGAGCGTGCCGTCATGTACCGGGCAGGCACGTTCCACTTGTCCTTGGCATGGCTCACGAACAGGCTGAAAAGCTGGCTTTGGCTGCAAAAATGCAACAATATTACTGCAGAAAATTAATCGAATTTGTTCTGTTATCAAACAATAAAAGCTCCATAAAGATTGATTTGCCAGGGATTATTTAGAAGCTTCGTGAAAGATGAACAGAAAAACAATGTTACCCCTTTTGGCTTCAAGACGAAAAAGAAGCCATGTGGCTAACCAAGCCAAGGAGGCGAGGAACGTCGCTAGCTGCAATGGCGCCACCCACGGCGGCACGCGAATGCAGCGCCAGATTTCCCTCTAGTATATATTAGTATGAAACTCTATGTCTGGCCCAGCAGGCTACACTACTAATTTAAATAGATAGTTCGGCGCATGCGTATTGACGTATGTGTCGACCTGGGACGGTATTTCCGTGTTTTGTCCCTTTTGTGTCCCTTTCAAAAGTGTCCCTTTTGAGCGAGTCCTGATTGGCTAACAGCGAACACCCGGATGTGACGCCTTACAAGCACGGCGGAGCTATGAGCCGTGGCTACTCGGAGCAGACGACTTGGAGCAGACGATTTTTCGTCGCCTTATTGTTGGTTCGCTCGCGGAACAATAAACACATAAAAGATACTCTGATACGGTTTCAGTTCTTTAAAATGCGTTTGCAAGAACAGTTACGCTATTTCAATCAAAGGTCCACTGCTTAACCGGAAGTACGTCACGATGAAAGGGACGCAAAAGGGACGTTTTCAAAAGGGACAGTTACGAGAATACCGCCCCTGGTTTGCGCGGCTGCCGTAGAAAATAGAAAAAGAAGTGATATCGGTGAAGAAACATCCACGCGCGTGGTCAGCGTGATGACAGTAAGCGCAGTATGGCTTTTTGTTATTATACGCTTGCTCTCTTTACCTCGTGAAGATTAGCGGTGTTGCGGCGTGCTTCCGCTGGTATTTATGTCGTTCGTGTAATTAAACGGAGGTATAGCGTGAAGATGACCGCGTACCATACTGCAATGCGCATGCTGATAGACAGAGCAGGTCTATTGTTAGCTCTCGAATTTTTACACCACATTACCACGTTGGTCCCTGAAAGTCGTGCGCAGTTTGTTGGTGGCTTTGTCTTACAGCCTATCGACGCAGTGAAATGCGCAAAACCACCAGCTGTTTTGTGTAAAAACTACGTACTGAGAAAATATCAACCTCTCGTTTTCTGTCCGTGTTTATCCTCACGACTACTGGAACGACGTTTGAAAAGCGGAAGAGACAAGAAAGTTGAAAAGAAAGGAAAAAAAAGGGTATGATGATTCTATTTAGAAAAAGCAATCAGAGTGGTCGAGTTTAAAGGTAGGCATCTAACCCCACTTAATATGAAAGTAACAACATATTGCTTCTGCACTACCATTATCCCTCACCCGAATCTGAACTAAGCTTTGATGAATCTTCCCTTTATGCTCAAAATTTGTTGCAACAATTCCTCATTGCAAACCTGATCTGTAAACCTGTTCTCACCTACACGTCACGCGCCACGTGTCCGATACTGTGCAAGGGAGGAGGTGAAGAGGGGAACAAGAACTCTCACATGAGGAAGACCATAACCATTCTGTGTTCATTTTTTTTTTGTTGCCGTATAAAGGTATAGCCTATCCGTAATTGCAAAAATTTGTTCACAGGTATCAATGCACTCCCTTTTGAGAAGTAAAAAATAGTAGTTGATTTGCTTTATATATATATATATATATATATATATATATATATATATATATATATATATATATATATATATATATATATATATATATATATATATATATATATATATATATATATATATATATATATATATATATATATATATATATATATATATATATATATATATATATATATATATATATATATATATATATATATATATATATATATGTATATATATATATATATATAAAGATATTAAATTTTTGTTATTGCTACGAATTAGTTTTATCTGAATCTTGGGAAAACCAGTATAAAAAGAGACACAAACAGGAAGGGGAGAAGAGATACCAGACAGGCTGGAGTATCAACTGACATATTTGAGTAGCTGGTCCAGCCTGTGGGCTTTTTCTTCTTTTCTACCAGGCTGCGTCGTTATTTTTTTGATAATTTTCCCAAGAACCAGCATGAACCAACTGGTCCAGCAAGCGACACTTCTATAGGAAAAGGCAGCGTACCAATCATATTTCCAACAAATGTGGGCGCAATGAATAGTTGTCGCGTGTGTCGCAAAACGAATGATAGGTAGTTGCTACGAATACTATTAACTGACAATTTAACGCTACCTTAAGCCCGGGCCCCAGGTGAGGTGCGGTCATGAAGCACACTCTTCAGTTGCAGCACGGCTGCTTACCCTTTACCATGAAAACTTACTGCGTCGATGGGGAAATTTTACTGAAAGTTGAGTCGATGGCATTTGAGTTTGTCACAGCCGCAAATAATTGTGTGAGAGTTGTTTTCAGCGTTGACCACTTAGGACAAAGCGAAACGAACCAGGCATGAAGCACCCACGCAAGCTTTTTAACTGTTCAAGGCTGCTTTTTTTGTTTTCTAATTTTCTTGTCAAAAGGCAGCTTTCTGCCGTGCCCTGGCCTACACCCATCTCTTCAATTCCTACGGTAAGGGTCAAAGAGGGACAAGCCAGAGACAGCCAGTGCAGAAGCAGCACTGAGCATAAGTCGTCCTCCCACCAATTGAAATGATGATGATGTCTGTATTTTAATGGCGCAACGCCGACTAAGGGCAAACAGCGCCAAACGAAAGTCATTTCATGAGAGTGACTCGAAAGTAAAAGTAAAGCATTTAAGTAAGAACAGACGTGAAGCAAAACACAAGGCAATGACGATGACTTGTGCAAAGGGCGAGGTTGTCAAGATGCATGATAAGAAATGAGATGTAAAAATTTTACGTCGGGAAACAAGTTATTTAGTGAGTGATGTAATCGTAAATACTAAAACCAGTGAGTATAAGTAAAAGTGACACGAAACAAAAGACAATGGAGATTGCTGGTGTAAAGAGCCAGGATGATTATGCGTGATAAGAGAAGAGCTGGAAAAATTTCATCTCTGCTAAGAATTTAAAACACGTTGGACAGAAAACATTGCTTCGTCGGCTAAAAAGTGCCATGTGTGCGGTGGATTGTGTCGTCTGTAGAGTTCAAGGAAATGTTTGTGTCGTGTTGTGCCAAGTGCCTTGCGTGTTATTAGGATGTTAACTACGGATAGACCCTCCCCACACCTGCTACGCATGGGTCTCGAAGATCCAGTGAACCCACCAATTTAGAAATTTAACCTCTCTGCTAATCTGTGCGCTGGACACTGCGGCGGCCTGAATCGAAGTTTTTAAAGCATAATGACCAGTGTTGCATAACAAGCAAAATACAAAAAATAAAAGCGTCAGAAAAGTATTGCGCATTCTTTTTGCCTATCGATAAAAGATAAAAACGATGAAAACATACTGGCGTTACACTCCATCCCGATGTCCACAATAAAGGTGGATGTAGCAGTCGTCCTGAGGAAGGTGGGCCCGCATTATGTTTATTCGCTCGCCCACTTCAACGCCGTTGGGTCAATTTCGATGGTGCCTAGGCACTACTCTCTCCACAAGGATTCCGGCTTTCGTGACCACTCAGGCAACGCAGCCGATGGGCGCAGCTCTTCGCATTATTCAACATTATTCGATTATGCTATCCCAGTTATCTCAGGGTTCTGCAGCGTGCCTAATTTTCCATTAATCTACACATATGCTTCCCCTTTTGATTGAACGTGGCTCAATAACGTAATCAGCATAAGTTATTAGGATCAGGGAAAATATTACGGAGAGAAAACCACGTCTGCTACATGAAGTAATGCTTCCGTTGGTAATACCCGTTCCTTTCGTATTACGAAGTATCGTGGTCGTCGCAGCACACTGCAGTAATTCTGGTTCGAAAATAGCTGAACTAGCGTAGGCGTCGCAAAACCTCGTCACAGCTGCTGTCCATAAGGTAATTATTTACTCTCCTTTTATCGAAAGAAAATACTAGCAATGGCGAAAAACGCAGGCTCTAATTGCGAGGAGAAACACTTCCGCACTTCTAAATGACCTCAATTAGTGTTGACGGAACGGTTAACGCGCCAGAACGCCCAGAATTGTCGTTCTAACGGTGAAGCGTCATTAACGAGAGTCACGAAGCGTGCACGAGTCCGCACTAACGTCACACAAGTGGGGTCCTCGAAACGGGCGCCTTGAAGACAATTTTACCCCATTCAAGTTAAGTATGCGTAATCAGGGCTTGAAGGACGTAGGAAATTACTATGGGGGGCAATGCGGTGCGTTCGAGCAGAAGCCGTACGTCACAAAAGCAATGAATCATGCTACAAACAGGGAATAACCGGCAGGGTGTAGTGTTGGGTAGTCGGTAGTTTTAATTAAATTGTTTACCAGTGCGAAAGTGAATAAGCATAATTCACCAAGGACAAGTGAGAACAGGATCTACCGTGTTATTTTGTTGTCTGTCCTGCTGTTAATTATAAATGCGTAGCATTCTTAGCCGAATTCTCCTACAGCCTACAGCCAGGACGGTGCACCGTCCTGCATTTCCACAAAAATTCAAGTATCATAGAAGGTCCCCTGTAATCGGTATAATAGCGTAAATGGAGGTAACTCGTCGCACTAAATTTTAAAAACCGAAAACAACAAAAACATAAAAAATACGAAAAATATCGAAACTTGTAACGCCCTGCATTTCCGCAATAATGCAGATGTTGCGAATATTTCGCGAAAGTTTCACGCGTAATCATTATATAACCGTAAATGAAGATAATTGTTTGAACTAAGAATCAAATTTTGAAAAATAGTGATTAACAAAACAAAAATTGCGGGAAACGGCAAACCGTATAACACCCTGCATTTCCGCAATCATGCATATTTTGCGGAAGTTTGCCCTGTCATTTTGAAACAATTAAAAAAACGAGAAAAATACAAGAATTGCAGAAAATGGCGGACCGTATACGCATTGCATTTACACCGTTTACCAGATTTCGCGGAAGTTCTAAATGTGATTTTTATAATAGCGACAATGCCGATATTTCAGTGAAAGAAACAATAAAAATTGGAAAATAAGAAAAATATAAAAATTTCGGAAAATGCAAACCGCTGCATTTCCACAATATTGCAAATTTCGCGAAAAATCCACCTGTAATAGTTATAATAGCGTAAATTGAGGTAAATGGTCGAACGAAATTATAATAAAGACTTAAAATAGGACAAATATAAAAAATACCGAAAATGCCACAAGTATAAGGCATGGCAATTCCACAACATTGCAGATTTCGCAAAAGTTTCCCATGTAACAGTTATATTAGCGTAAATGGACATAATTGCTTGAACAAAATCTTGGAAAACTAAAAAAATAAGAACAATATAACAAAATTAGGGGAACTCGGGAAACGTACGTGTCACCCTCCGGCATTTCAACAATAATGCACATTTTGCTAAAGTTCCAAATGTAATCGTTATATAGAGCAAATGTAGATAATTGCTGGAACAAAGTTAAACTAAGAAACATAAAAATACGGGAAATAGTAGCCGTAAACCGCCTTGCGTTTCCACAATATTGCACATTTCGTGAAAGTTCAAATATAATCATTACATTTGCGCAATTGGAGTTGGTTTGTCGTACAAAATTAAAAAAAAAAACCCAAAAGTTGTCCCACTCAAAACAAGCGGCATTTACAAAGCCACGCATTTGTACACAATTATCTAAAATTTCTGCACCCTTTGTTTATTGTGAACAAATAATCAACAATAAAATGCAAAATTCTGGCGCATTTGCACCACCCCAACTTCTAGGGGGTTGAAACTAATTTGTCGGGGTGCTTAAATAGAGAAACGATTGCTAAGTAAATCTATTCCCGAAGTCCCACTTTTTTTTTACAGCTTCAGAAGGGCGCAGAATTATAATTTCATTCGTTCCAACGTACTTCGGCACCGATTTCTAAAAAGGTGAAAAACTGATAGTCCATCGAAAAATATAAGACATTTTTTACACCGAAGCAAAATACACTGCGAAGCTGCCCGACAATTTGTGCAATAATGAGCAACCCAGCAATCCTTTTCCTAGTCGTCACGCTCTATACGCGCTGCTGATAGCGGCATTTTCTGAACATGCCGACATTTGCGCAACTCCTAAAGGTTACACGTATCAACCTTGAAAAGACTACTGCAAAGAAACGACATTGATGCCCTTGAGCCGTTACCGCCCCCCGTATCACAGAGTTTCTTCACATAACGACTAACGGCGGTGATGGAGATTTTCCCCGTCAGCGGCAAAATCTTTCCGACAGTATCTTGCCCGTTTCTTCCACCCAGAAACCAGCGAGTGTCATCGCCTATGACCCCAACGCAATGTTATCGAGCTAGCTAGCGAGCTACTCGGCGATCGTCACCACAATGAGAGGGAAACGGTTCCGCTGTTGAATTAACTTCTCGGTTGCTTTGAACATGCGTCTCAGACTCAGTCGGGTATCACTGCTCAGCGAGAGGCCTGTCACGGCCAAATTTCCAAGCCAGAAAAAACTCCCTCATGGATTTGTTCCTCTTCAAGAGGTTTCTTAAAGCAGATGTGTGGCTCACCATGATCAGTTTAAAATGTTTGTTCAAAAACGAATATAACACGGTTATTTTTTATGGTTACTGGCATGCAGCATCACGCCTTCCAAAACATCGGTGTCGACGCCGGGGCGCGGACATCTACGCACCTTTCAGTTAGCACTCTTTTTTCGGTGTCGCATTTTAACAGATGGGAAGGGGGGGGGGCGGGGTGAGAGAAAGAGAGAACAATCAAAGCGCTTGATGATCAGTGAGCTTCTTTGCCGCGCGTTTGAATTAATTATTCTACCACGAGGAGCACAATGGGGCACCCTCAAAGTTTCTTCTTGAGTAACAAAAAACATTCTATTCATAAATCCACCCTTGCATTCACTAGGGCATGCAACACCAGAACGCAGAGTCGGTCGAATTGAAATTTTGTCAAATTGAAATAGTTCATATACACTACTGTATTATTACGCATCCGAAACTCACCGTGAAGTGCCTTAATTATGCAATCGTTAGAACAGTACACTCATGGGGGCATCTCTTATTGATCGGCGAATGCCGAATGTGCCCCAAGAAAAAAATTGCCGCGTATCTGCTCGTTCCATTGCAAATGTCGACGAAAGACGACAGCCGACTGGCGCCCCTACCAAGTAAATGCCTCCCTTCTCTTTCCCGCTCACCTCTCATGGTGTTTCTCTCCCGGCTCGTTCCTCCCTAGATAACACGCTAGAGGTTTGATCAAGTGAATTTAAATTAACCGCGTTCTACTGCTCCAAGTCGGGTGCTTCGATGCCAGCACTGCCGTACGGCGGAGGCACGCGTGAATCGAGGCGCCCTATTACAAGGTTTGTAGAACCAAGTTGCCCTATTCCACGAGCGTTCCAAGCGGAAGGTGGAACCTATCTAGAGGAACGTTTCGTTGCTGTGGCCGTTTGACTTTGTATGTGCCGCCAGGTAGTGCGGGTAACAGCAGGCGACAGTAATCTGAAGTGAATGCAATATTTCATTTGCTTTCGTAAAAACGAAGCATCCGTAAAATTTTTATTAAAGGAACGCTGCAAATATCATACATGTATTGATTTTCTGCCTTATATTTGCGTAATGTCTTGTTCTTGTTCAACAATGTTGAAAAGTATGAACATTAAAACCGGACTACGCCGTTTATATTTGGCTCTGGGTATTTATTTATTTATTTATTTATTTATTTATTATCCCAACTTATTTGTGACCCAGCTGCCCTTTTTAACTTCACCAGCATAGCTTAAGAAAATATTTTCTCAACCCAAAAGTGCCTATGAACTATAGAATTTTGGCGCAGGACACGACCAGACGTAGAACCACTCCAACACCCCCACCCCCCATCTTCTTAAACGTAAAAAGAAACAGCTCAGCGGAATTTTATGCATGTGAGCTACACAGTTGTTGCTTAAATGACGCGAAAACAATCTATGGCACGCTCAAGGGAAATCTGTGCGTATGGCGTCGGCATCTCTAGCAAGAAGCAAGAAAACGGCTCCTCCAATGGCCGATGGCGCAAAAACAACAAATAAAAGAATAAACCTTAAAGCGGTTCCACTCAATGTGAAAGCTATCGAAAGTTCAGAGCAGTTATTCGCTATAATGCGCTGCAGCGCCGTTATCGTCAGTAAACAACCCAATGCAATTCAGATTTCCCGCCTTTACAGCGCTCGCGCGCCCCCCGCCTGAAATTGCGCCAAAGGGAGTTCTTTGCTTTTTGTGCTTGCGTTTATTCCCGCACGTGAGGCCATTTCACTGCCACTTTTTTTCGCTTACTATCGTAAAAACTAACCCAACGAGTGTTCCTAACTAAATGAAAGCGTGCGCTGCCGGTGAATTACGTATATTTTGCCTCAAACGTACTACCTACAGTTTTCTTTGCGCTTAACAACGGGGAGATGTGTACAGGACAAGCGCCAACGGTTCACGAGTTGCGTACGCTTGCGACTATATAAACCGCTTGGCTTTCGAAGCCTCTGGGTTACACCGCGACGACAGCCGCAACGACGTAACGCCTTGTTGCTCTACTTGGGTCGGGCGAGCGAGCTACAATAACAAGGGGAGCCACTAAAGTGCTCTGCATTTAATAGAGTAAATTTGATCCCGCGGGAACTCAAACTTAGCCCTTTGCAATACGAGTGAAGCATGCGTCTTTCCACACCTTCCGTACTCCTTCGACTCGACGATCCCACCTTGTTAAGCGTAGGCTTATTACACGCGTTCTCGCTTTCGACTTGAAAAACGTCGATTGATGTATTTTGACGCCTCCTTAGGCTCAATACTAAGGTAACCACACGTTGAAGGTTAGCACAGGCTTGACAACATGCCCGTATTGGTTAGTGGAGATGACAGCTGATGTCGGAATCTAACGACTCTTGCCCCGATTCCCGTTGGGTTACGATGTCAACATACACACAATTCTCACATACTGCGCAAAATGTGTGACCGTTGACAATGACGGCTGTGGTCAGATGCTTGCCGTCCGCTCACCGACTGTCCTTTATCGGTGACATCAACACACCAGAACAACACACTGACGTGTCTAAATAGCACATTCCCGCAGAGGTGTACTGGTAGAGGTCTAATTCTAAAACACAATACTAAGACCAAACGGCGCTGGCTAGCAACAGGCCATTCGCATTGGCAGCTACGCGTCACATTGCTTGCTCTTTGCGTTGTCCTGACAAGAGTAGTTAGCAAAACAGGCCGCTGTGTACTGCAGTACATGTTGCACCACTATGATGTCTAACATAATACAGCTTCATCGACCGGCACCATGGCAGTGGAAAGCGTTGGTCGCAATAGAAAACGCTGAGGGCTGCTCGGCGTCAACCGTAGATTGATCCTTTCGTTTTCACAATCTATAAGAAGTCCGTACGCATTCTGAAGTTTTTTTTTATATTTCAGATTGCCGTAAATACCATTTCAGAATGCGAACGGAACGTTACAGAATAAGTATATTAAGCAGTGCAAATAACACTATAGTTGATGTAGCGGAGAACATAGTAGCCAAAAAAGGACTATACTACTTAAGTAAAACTGACTACCATGTGCCCTCTGAACAACACTTTAAGTACTGGGCTTTCCATTGACCTACGGGCCATAATAACCACGCTCAAATTTCTGGCTTGCAGTAATCTGTTGCTACCTAATTTTGATATTTTTGTTGTTCCCGGTTTTGGGTTCATGTTCTTCCTCTTTCATGCAACATATTCCGCCGCATGTACGCAGCAGTGCGTTTTGGGTAGAGTAGCTATTTGCCCTATTTCCCTTTATTCTCTTGTTACATTAATTTTGAAAAAAAAAAAAAAGAATAAACATCGCAGTGTGCTCTTCTCATTTGACGCACTTATTTCCCTTTGATATATTCTGCCCTAGTTGCTTTGGCTTTCGCAAATTACGTTCACTAACTGCTTGACTGTCATTTTATATTTTCCCTAACGCATGTGTTGGCAAGTAACGTTTTTGATTTGTGCGTATAAGTCTCTTTAAATTTATGTGACAAGACGCAGTGCCTTCCTTCTCGTGTTCTAAGGCTTACAGTTTACCTTTCACCCCCCCCCCCCCCCTAGTGAACGCTTTTAGAGAAGAAATCGCAACCCCGTGCCGTCTCTTCAAATAATGATCAGCTTGCGTTTTCTTTTTTACAAATGCATGATCGTGCTTGAAAAATACTACGAGCTCGTGAAAATTACGCCGCTTACTTTCAATGCGACTCTTGTTTTCGTTTTTATTTCCACTAGTGTTTCGACTTTCATTCACACTGATAACCTCAAAGAACATTTCTTAAGGTAAAATTTATCAGGTAGATTTTCATGAAGTTAAAAAACCGTGGCCTTCCCGCTCTCCAAAAATAACCAAAAGCAAATAAAAACGGCGAGTCTAAGAAAAGAAAGTACGAGTTACAGACGGCCCTGAATTCTGGTGTGCTCAGAAAGCAATTACCTCACATTCCAATTTAATTTGTGGCAACGGGGAAATAACCTACAATGAAAACAATGAGAACGACGAGAAGAAATATTTGCTAGAAAAATTGGTAGTTTGTTGCCTGGCTGTTGGACAACGGTATTTAACCATGCGGAAGATTGGCCAAGAAGCTGTGTACCGAATGGATCTGACTGCATGCGCAATCCTCTATTTCTTTGATTTCGGCAATGGGCTATTAAACACCCGCTGTACATTTGTGTACCCGACGGGCTCTGGACTCAGCTTTTTTCGCAATAATATTGTCTCTAAAGGCATGACACCCGCAAACGTTTTGAGCCTGCAGATGGCTAAAACGTGTGCATACACGCGGACTCCCAAAACAAAGTGTTTTTTTCGTGTTCGAATAAAGTATAAAAAACAGCGACATTCAGGTCTGCTTTGTTCTCTTCCAAAAACTAAGAATGAAAATGTCGGCATGGGAAGTCCCGCAGACCTTGCCTTGACTCGTGGCCTAACCTCCTATGCTCTGCTTCCTGAGTCAGCTATCGCTGACAGTGGCCAAAAAAAAGTACAGAACAAAGACACATGAAACTGCTAATTTAGTTGTAGGTTTTCTACGGCTGTGGAGCGTGGCACCGCTGTTATAAACCTTATCACCTGGCGTATAGCGTAAAAGGTATTCATTTTGGAGACATTCATTGCAAGCGCCATGCATCGTTCTGGACAGTTTTAAATGCAGAGCATTTCAGTAACTCACTGATGTCACCCGCGTTGACGTCCGTAGTCCGCACCGTCGTTGTCCCTACTATATAAAAAAAATACTATCCGGCGCCCGGTTTCGATCCCTCGACCCTGCGGGTGGAAGGCAATGTACATGGTGCTCTACCCACTGCGCCACAAAGCCGACACAGAATGGGAAGCTACGAACGCGCCTTATATCGTTGACTCATTCAAATTACTGCTGACGAGCGCTCTCTCGTCAGCAGTTGCCACAAGTGCAACAACATTAAGGTAACGCAAACTACTTAACGTCGTGCGCCCCCGGAAATGCTCTGCATTTGATCGTGCCCCTCGCGAGGGGGATGTTTCACTGCGTCTTCTCTCGGTCGCGGGACCCGTGGCGCCATCTGGCGGAGGCGCGGCACAACTCGTAGCACTTTGAAAAGATGCGGCGCCAGCCAGCTGTGTGTGTGCGTGCCGCCCTTGTACAAATGGCGAGTGCATTGGCTGTCCACAGAGCAAAGCATTCGTGCAAGTAAGCCGTTGCAGTCAGTCAGTCAGTCAGTCAGTCAGTCAGTCAGTCAGTCAGTTAGTTAGTTAGTTAGTTAGTTAACAACTCCGCAAGCATTTGCGTTTCTTGCTTTGTAAACAAAGCGAAACACGCAAGAATGACAAAATTTCCTTCACTCATTCAAACTACGTCAAGAAGCTGCTGATACAACGCATTCACTTTTGGTCAAGAACCGCAATTTCCACATTCCCTAGAACAATCGCGTAAATGAGTGTCTGCATTGTCAAGTGTTCGTTTTCGGATGTACACGCATGTACCGCACTCGCACTATCCTAATGCACGTGTGATTGTAACGCGAAGGTATGTTTACAGAGGAAAATTTAAAAAATATATAATACGCCGTATCTACCGCGCAGATTTAAAAGGTGTGATACCACTGACCTGCACAACATATTTTATTCTACTGTCATGCCAAGAAATCCCAAGAACCAAAATAAGCGCCGATAAAAAGAAGGGGACGACGATAACCAAGACGCGCGCTGCAAAGTAAGCTCGAAACACGCCTAGAGTACCATCATAATCTGCGTCTTGCGGGGCCATTCACCCCCACTCCGGAGCTGGCCAATAGAAGGCTGCCAGCGAGAGCGGCCAGCGGCAGACGTGACGCCGAGAAGAAGAACAACCGGTCGGAGGGTGGAGCGTGACCAGGATACACGGCGGTCGGGCGGCAGGACCCGTGCTGTGCCCCAAGATGTCCTCCACCACAGGCGCAACCTCCAGGACATCTCCTTCGCAAGGAAGTCGTCTCGCCGGGCATCGGTGGAAGACTGCGACGCCCCAAGAGAGCTGCATTCGCTACGCTGCAACGGGAGCTCTCGAGCGCACTCTAGCACTGCGGCTACGACACATCACCTGGACGTTTCCACACCGCAACACCAGAGGCATTTTTTTACCCGAACTGGCTGCACTGGTGGAAGCAGTGCAACATATGTTCATTTTTTTTTTACTAGTTGATATCCTCAGTAGCACACTGTTCTGCACGACACTGCACTAATCTGCACCAGTTCACGTAAAAAAAAATGCCCCTACCACCAGTGCACCTCTGGGGCGCGGAGCAGGCATGTACTGCGTCCTTTCTTTTCGTTTCCGCACTGTGACTCTTTCCCGTTGGGTTGAACTCTGCCATTTTCGCCGAGGCTTAGCCACGCTTACCTGTTGATACTGTTGCATCTGTGTATCCGTGTCTGTTGTGTTTACTTTGCTTGGGTGTCGGGTAATATGCGAAGTCTCCTTCACTGAGTTTCTTTCTTGTATTTATTATTGTTCAAGAACGTGACATCGAGTCGAGCAATTGGTGACAGCAAACATTCCTTGTGCATCTAAACTTGCTTTTGCAGCTCCTCCTGGCATAAAACTCAAGCGGGTAACACTGAACGCCGATTTTGGTTCTGGGCCCGATTGTAACGCGCACGCAAACTTTAAACTACATGTAGCAAAAAAAAAAAAAAACACGTGGGCGTTAGAATCTTGAAAATACGGTACGTCTGGGACCCTCAACCAACCCTACTGCTCCTTTCATTCTTCATTTTGCCTTATTTTTCTATTTCAGTTTCCAGGTACTCCTTTCGACCTCTTTCTACTTGGTATACTTTGCTGGTGAAAGTTGGATTCCCCTCACCTGTCCTTTTCTTACCAGTAAAGCTCTCCCCAAAAGCACCGAATCAAGCGCTCAGCTTCCCGAAACCTCTCCGCACAGAGCGAGGTGTAAGCAGCTTCAAACCTGAAGTCAAACTCATGACGATTGCGTCTCATTTGCTCACCATCACTGAAGTATAGTCGAAGTGTGTAAGCATGCAACAACGCCACAGGATCCATCATATCGTTGCACTCTTCCACATTTTTTCTGTAGAGCTTGCGAAGCTTGAAACCGCCATAACTCCTGTATACACGCAGATCTGCGATGACGGCATCAGCGTTTAGTGAGATGTACGCGACCACTCAGACGCTGCACTACGTCCATCATGTCAGTTCAGCAGCCGCAGTCGTAAACCGTAGGCCCCCCGGGGGACCACTTGGCAGGCCATGAATGCTGCTTACAGTGCTTATACGCTCGAGCGGCATCGCACATTTATCTAGCTTGTGGGAAGACCGCGAGTGCTAGCTCTTCTGGGTGAGGCTGCTGTTATTCATTCTTCACTGAGCACTGCCAGCTGACGCTAAACCAGTGCCGGTTTGCTTCACTAGCATGCTACAAGCCGAGACAACCTGTGCCGGTTCAGCGAACTCGCCCGAAAGCTAGCGGCGACGGTGGGCTCATAATGTAGTAAACGTTCTTGGGCTATACCGCTCAATGGGATAAGATATTTACCGCACATGACTTCTTACGCTGAACTTTAGCGACGAAAGCTTCTCGGAGAAATGTCGTTGTATTACCGCTCATTAGGTGAGCTGTTGGGAGCCAGCAGCAATTTTTGTCCCCACTGGCCGTACTTTCAGCGGGCTGAGAGGAGAACATCACAACTAGATGTTCTTTTAAATAATTTTGTTGGAAGTCAGGTGGCCTGAACGAATCCAAAGTACTTCTCTACAGCCACACTCATGACATAATTTTCACAAATAAGTTTCCAAAGGCCAGTAGACAAAAAACGAACCAGGAATCAGCATCATGGGCATGATTTTCCAATATTTTCCCACGCAACACAAATAGCATGCTCAACGTTGACAGCCTAACTGCATTTTTATCACGACAGCCCGCTTTCCTTTTTTACAGTTAGTGTTGGTGACACTCACAGTGAAAGCTGCTTAAAGCGGGGACGCTCGGTAACGCGTCTTTTCTAACGCCGAAGGGGGTGACGCCGGCAAGAGCGTTGACCATGGATACCACGAAACATGCAACAAAAGAGAGTGCGGGACCTACTGTAGGCTAGGTAGTACTACTTTGGGGGATGCTTGGATGCACCACATGTATAGGACTCACCCATGAGGGACCACCACTTGATCTGCCACTAGGAACGGAAACGTTGAATATTAGCAGGTCAGGAGAAAAAAGTCGTTTAGCAATTACACGCGAGCTAATTTAGGTAGTGTGGGTCACGAAAAGGCGTCTCTATTGCACTGAAGGAAGGCCAAATGGAAAGCAGCCCGTCTCAGGTAAACTGGTGATAAAACGGCTGTTATGGCGATGTTGTAGGTTTCTGTCCCTATGTATTCCATCCGCAGCCAGTAGTTCACGCACATGGCCCACAAGCCTTGTGCCTCAACTAAACGTCAAAAAGTGCACCCAGTAGCAGCAGTGCTAAATCGGCTGAAACAGCAAAGCTGTGGTTTTGTTCTGTCGGCTCATAACTCAGCGGGCGCTCACCCGATAGCGGCAGCGCGGTCACCTCGCAAATGCTACAGTTCGTCAAGGCAATCGGCAGCTAAACGCCAGCGGTGGGAGGCTCCCTCTCCTCTCGCTCCCCTAGCCGGATAGAGAGAAATCCCCCGGCGAGACCACTGCGCCATCTATCGGTGGGTCTGGGAACCGTCGGTGGTTCCCAGGACCACCAATAAAGGCCGCCGGTGTGCACGGGATCCTGCTCCAACCCCTGCGTGATGCACGACCTTCATCTGACGTACGAAAAGTCTACACCTACGACAAGAGCTCCGCTGTTAAAATTTACCGCTTGGGAACAGCACAAACGACCGATATATCTTTTGGTGCTTTAATTGCACTTTTGAGGACGTGTTTGAATATTTATTTACTTGCGGGATTTACATGATCCTCGCGTAATGAACATGCGCTCGGCATCAGTGCTCGGCCACTGGAAAAGCCCTGTCTGGCACATTTGGACAGCGGGCGACACTGAGTTGCACAAACGAGTTCCGAACGAGTTCTCGGTGAACTATTTCACAAATCACCTTCCACAACAAAAAAAATAACGTTTAATTTGCAGTGTGTACCGATGTTATTTACATATAACCAAGCGATGCGACGGGAAGTGGGCCCGAAACCACCGCCCCCCGCTTATGAATGCCGCTGCCTTGCAATGCTAGGAACAGACCCACAACATCCACCTGTCTAACTAACCAAACATCACCGAAAATTCCGACATCAGGGGTTGAATCTCCCCATAAATGTTACCAAAACCACCTCGCCAGAATAAATGTACAAATTCCAAGCAATATTGTGCAAGTGACTTCTGTCTGCAGCTAAAACACTACCGGAAAAGTAGGCTGCCGCAATTCAATAGGAAAACTAAAACATACCACACAGAAAAGTCTAGGAAGGTAATTCGCACTTCGAAACTGCTAAAAGCACACACGGGGTTAAATGGACATTAATGCTTTCGTGCTCCCACCTCGTAACAAGTGCGTAGCTGTCCTCCGTGCAGTTTCCACTGCGTTAGGCTTCGACCGGGCGAAGTTGACGGAATTGTGCGGTGAAAAATACCCCAACGTAGAGGTAATAGTTCCCCTCGAGCCGTCGTGCAAAACAACGCTTTTTTTTTTGTTTTTTTCTTGTATTGTGCTCCTACCGAGCCGGCTTTCGAACCTTCTTTGAGAGATAAAAGATGATATTGTATTTGTCTTTGTAGTAATAAACAAAATGTGCGCTTTAAAAAAACAGTTCAACTTTTATTTATTCATGATGATGATGGTTGTATGTTTATGGCGCAAGGCCAACTGGGGCAAAGAGCGCCAAAAAACTAGTCATATATGAGGGGTGAAACCTTAAACACTAAGTAAAGTCAGCAAAAACAAAAGTAAAATAACAAAACGACAATGAGCATGGCTGGTGTATATGGCCAGATTTCATTATGCGTGATAGGAAATTAGGTTTAAAAACTTGACGTCGGACAAATACTCAAACACACGTTTCACGGAAACAATGGCATCGTCACCTAGAAAAAACGATGGATGTAGGGGAATATGCTCTCTGTAGAGTTCTCTGAAGTGTTTGTGTCGTGTTGTGTGAAGTGCCGTGCATGTGATTAGTATGTGCACTACGGATAGGGCCCCTCCGCACCTGCTGCACTGGGGTGTAGAAGATCCCGTTAGCAGATACGAGTGCGTTGCATGGGTGTGCCCTATCCGCAGCCTACCCAGGGCGACTTCCATGTGTCTGTTGCGCGAGTCAGCTGTGTACCGTCCCAAGTGTGGCTTTATTACATGTAGTTTGTTGTCTGTCTGTTCGTCCCAGTGTGCTTGCCATGTTCTCCACAGGTGTTGTCGTATGTGTGGCTTGAGGTCTGTGTAGGGTACCGTTGCAATGTCCATAGTGTTCCTGAGTGCAGCAGCACCGGCCCTCTCGTCTGCCAACTCGTTCCCAGCGATCCCTGCGTGTCCTGGGACCCAGCAGAGGACCAGCTCATGCTTTTGTGCATACACGGACATGATAGTGCTGAATACAAGATTAACTATGGGGTTTTTGGGGGGCTTGTGCGATGACAGTGCGCGAACAACACTCAAAGAATCTGTATAAATGATGGAATTGGGAATTTGATTTTCAAGAATGTGTCGTACAATCAGTAAAATTCCATACGCTTATGCTGAAAAAATTGATGTGTGCACGCTCATGGTTCTGGCTGCATTGAAATTAGGACCATGAGCAGCGCACGACACCATACTGGAGGTTTTAGAAGCGTCACTATAAAATTCTGCACATGTGTATTTAAACTGCAAAGACAGAAAGTGCTGCAGTATTGCAGCTCGTGGTACACGATTTTTGTCAAATCGCATAAAAGAAAGGTCGCACGACACAGGGCGAGCTTGCCAAGGTGGTAAACTGTTTGAAAAGGATGACCTGTACACATCTAAAAACAAAGCACTGAGATCCGAGGCTCGCTCTCTCACTCTAAGTGAAAAGGGTAGAGGAACGGATGGGCGATTTGCAAAGAGCAGAGATGTTGATGTATCGTTAAAAACAGGATAAAAAGGATGATTATTCAGCGACGAAATTTTAAAAGCATAAAGCAAGTCCATGTACGTTCGTTGGTTCTCAAGGCTCCACTTATCACACTCGACATAAAGACTCTCGGCAGGGCTAGTGCGAAAAGCACCCGAAGCAAGACGAAGGCCCAAGTGTAACACTGGGTCCAGAATTCGCAAGGCTGTCTTAGTCGCCGACCCATACACCACACTGCCATAGTCTAAACGAGACCCAACCAACGCAGTATACAAGCGAAGCAGGAGTTCTTTGTCGGAACCGTAGGATTGGTGGAAGAGAACCTTAAGTATATTCATTGTTTTGAGACATTTATTTTTAAGTTCCTTGATGTGGGGAATGAATGTGAGTTTGTGATCAAACACAACACCTAAGAACTTGTGCTCCTTGTTCACAGGAAGCGACACGCCATTAAGATGAATGTCCGAGTCCGGATGGACCCCGCGCTTCCTGAAGAACACAACGCAGGAGCTATTTACAGGATTTAATTTAAAACCATTCTTGTCTGCCCAGCCGGCTAGTTAATTTACACCAAGCTGTACTTGACGTTCGCAAATTGACATATTGCATGATTTATAGGATATCTGGACGTCATCTTCATACATGGAATAAGAGATTGTAGGTGGCAGTGCCTTACCAAGAGAGTTCATTTTTACTATGAAGAGAGTGCAGCTCAACACGCCACCCTGCGGCACGCCATTTTCTTGCACGTAAACGTTTGAGAGTGCGCCACCAACTCTTACTCGGAACGTTCTGTCTGACAAGTAACTGACAAGAGCGTTCAACATGTTACCCGAAACACCAAATGACTTGAGGTCCCTAAGGATCCCATAACGCCAAGCGGTGTCGTATGCCTCCTCAAGGTCGAAAAACACAGTCAAACAATACTGCTTGTGCGCGAAGGCATCCTTGATGTACGAGTCAAGTGCTAACAGTTGATCGTTCGTCGATCGCCCCACCCTGAAGCCTGCCTGGCAGCTCTCGAGAAGACCGTTGTACTCAAGGAAGTACACGAGCCTGCGATTTATCATCTTCTCGAAGAGCTTGCACAGGCAGCTCGTCAGGGCAATGGGACGGTAACTCTAGGGGGATGACGGGTCCTTTCCCTCCTTCAGGAAAGCTACAACTATAGCCTCCTTCCAAGAGTTTGGAATGTGCCCCGAAAGCCATATCTTGCTATATAGGTGTAAGAGTGTTAGAAGAGTGTCTGCGTGTAGGTGTTGTATCATTGTATATTTAATGTTGTCTGGGCCTGGAGCTGAGGGTTTACACGTGCTCAGGGCAGCCCTCAACTCATGTAATGAAAACAGGGAGTTGTAAGAAGTGTGTGATTTGTTGTTGTGGGGTAGTGAGTTCTTTTCACTAGAGTCTTTATACCTCAGGAAAGTGTTCGTGTAGTGTGCTGAACTGGACACGTGTTGGAAGTGTTGTGCGAGTGTGTCAGCCTGGTCTTCGAGTGTGTCCCCTGAAGTGCTGACCAGAGGCAGGCTGTGAGTTTGTTGTCCTTTGAGTTTGCGTATTCTCGTCCAGACTTTCCGTGTGTCTGTGTAGGAGTTTATGGATGTTATGAAGGAACGCCAACTCTCTCGTTTTGACTCACGGCGCACACGTCTTCCTCCCTGGGAGCTGTTGAGGCTGCGGTGGGGGGTGACTCTGATATCAAGGTCTGCCATGCGGGTTTGGCTGATGAGAGTTGTCGCTTGCTGCTGCGTGTTGACCTCAACTAAGACCTCACCGGTTCTTAGTTTTTTAGCATTGTACCTCTTGCCAAGGATGGCTTCAAGAAACTTGGATACAAGGAATACGGATTGTGAAGAAAGAGGCTTGGATTTGTCAACAGATTCAACTATCAGAAAGCGGGGGTAGTTGTGGGTTTCGGAGAGTTGATGGCAGGAAGAGGTGGGTAAGATGCTTCGGTGCGGACCCTTTTCAGGGTCCGATCATGTTTCGAGGGGGTTTTTGATTTACCATATGGCATAGGAAGAAGCAGGGGACGGGGGTACTGCCTTCACTCGGGTTACCCTGATACCGAGAGAGGTCCCGGAGCTCCCTGCCTGGTAAACAGACAGGGAGCCTATCCGCCGGAGCTTGACCTGGGCTCCGACGGCCACCGTTTGAGGTTTCTACCCTTCACCTTAAAAACACATCACCACGGTAGGTCACAGCTTATGTTGGGGGGCTCGGGGTCCGCGGTATCGCCAGTACCGTCACCATGAATACTCAAGGTGCCCCGTGCGGGGTTTTATTTATTCATTCCTGCCTAACCTCAAGCATGCCCAGGGTTGAGCTCGCGCCAAACTATGTTGGTATGTATAAGCCATGAGAAACCCGGTTGCAGTTTGGAATGTTCTCTGCCAACAGATACTCCCTCTTTACGCACACTACTCTGCCAAGAAAGTCTGTCTTTCTTGCAGCGGTACAGTTCCCGAAAACCGAAAATTGGGTTTAAAATTGAGGCTAGAAGCTTCAAGGGGTCCTAAGATATGCTTAAGGTTTCACCTAGAATTACTTAAAATTTTCTAATTTTTTTTTTGCACTGACCCTACACGAATTCTTAGGAAATGGCAAGAACGTACGTTTTTAAGTCTCCCTTTAAGTATAGTATACGCGGCAATAAAAAAAACTGGTTGCAAACATTCGAAAGGCCGAGACCATTGAGAGTAATTAGCTTTGCCTAAGGCCCAAAGGGAAGCCAACTGCAGCATGCGTGGGTAAAAGGAGTCTTTGCACAACGCAGACTATCCCGTTAGGGAAGAGCCAATAAAGATGGTAATCGGGAGTCGCCCATATGCCAAGCAGCGGGTATGTGCAGGAGTAGCTCGACTTGGGAGATTGAGAGTTAATTAACGTGATCACGTCCCATCGTAGACGAGCCTCTTGGGCATGCAAACACAAGTGCACAGTTCGAAAGCAGTGGCCTGGATTCCACGCGGCTCTCAAAGTAATCAAAGGCAGATCTTAAGACAAAGGCAGAGCCCAAAGTCAAACATAGCCACGTGTATTAGCAGTCCAGGGGTACGTAGTTCTACGAATAGGATCCAATAAGAATGCTGCTAGGACCAAAGCGTATAAGCTGGGAGCCATCACACGGGTGCCTTGAGTCAAGCACCACCTCGATGGTATTGGCAATGTAAGTTCAATGTGATACTTTTTTTAGCTACCTTAACGAGAGAATTTTGATTTGTGTGTCCCTCGACTCAACGACCCGGGTAAAAGAAAATGAGTGGAAGTACAGTTAAACACAAAATAAATATACCGTACTTACCCGATTCTAACGCGCACTTTTTTTCCGGAAAAATAGATCAAAAAATAGCATGCGCGTTAGAATCGGATATGAAACCGAAACTGCCGAAACAGCGGAAATTGCGTCCCACCCATCGCCATCGCCATGTCAAGATGGCGCCAAAGCGTTTTGCAAAGATTTTTCGGACGCAGGAAGCATTAAGGCAGGCTTTTCTATCGGCGTTCACATAAATCGTCAAATCGTTCCACTTGCGCGCTTGATAACAGAAGCGGCAGCAGCGGCTCTCACGTGTTCAAAACGAGCGGCCGGCTGAAGCGTGGGCCTCTGGAGAAGCTCGCGGGATGGGCGTACGAGGCGTGGGCCATGATCCCAGCGACCATGGTCGAATGTTCGTTCAGAAGTGTGGCATCGCGAATGCGCTTGGCGGCACCGAGGACAAGATGTTGTTTTCAGCGGAGAGCGACGAGGAGTGAGATGAGTGAGATTACTTCGGGAAATAAATCGCCCGTTTCTCTCGCATTCGTTTCTCGTGCTCACAAAGTTCCCTGCGCGTTACAATCAGAGGTGCAAGTTTTTTCGTTTTTTTTTGCCAGGAAAATTGGGTGCGCGTTAGAATCGGGGGCGCGTTAGAATCGGGTAATCACGGTAGGCAAGACCACTCCGAACAACTGAAGCTTCTGGCACGGATCATGCATGTCCACAATACTCAGCACAAAAGAAAAAAATGTTCACGCGTGCTCCACCAACTGAGCTCACCCGGAGTCCGGCCGTTTGAGACGCGAGCTTTCCTTTGTTGCCGTACGGCAGCATTTTAGACCAATTAACGCGTAGCATTCTTTGCCCAGTACCCCGACAGCCAAGACCGTGTAACGACCTGCATTTGCACAAAAATGCATGTTTCGCGAAAGTTTTAAACGATATCGTTATGATAACGTAAATTAAGATAATTGGTCGGACGAAGTTTCGAAAATACTAAAAAATGAGAAAAATATTAGGAAATTACGGAAAATGGCAAATCGTATAGCGACCTGCATTTCCACAAAAATGCAGATTTTGCGAAAGTTCTACTTATATTCATTATATTAGCGCCAATCGGCAGAAATATTATTTTGAAACACTAAAAAATAGGAAAAATAAAAAAGTTATTGAAAATGCCGAAGCATGTAACCCCTTGCATTTCCACAATAATGCACATTTCGCAAAAGTTCCACTTCTAATCGTTATAATAGCGTAAATGGAGATAACTGGTCGGACAGGATTTAGAAAAACCAAAAAAACTGGCTGGGAAAAACGCACACTCAAGAAATGTGGCATAAGAATGCTCCGCATTAGTACATAATTTTCTGATTTTCTGCAGAATTTTTTATATGGCAATTGATATACTATAACCTTGAGCTGCTACTATTTGTTCCTACACATATTAGTTGTGCGCAATGGCAGCGTAGGCTGTTCCAAAGTTTGAGACGGGATAAGAGGAGTTTGAGGACCAGTCAACAGCCCATCGCTACTGGATGTGGTAGGCCATCCCTTCGATGTTTTCATCGAGCGGTCAAGGTTGCGCTATCACAACAACGAAGCTTGAGCCCTCATTTTACATTACCGCTCTGCTCCTCTTTACTTCGCATCCTAAAGCGTGCACACCCAGTGCATGTGGTCTGTTTGCCGGTAACAATTCGCTAACATTCAGTGTCTCAGTCATCGTGACTGCCACTAACAAGCTAAGCCCAGACTAGCCTCTATACAAATCGGGGCCGACTCAGTACGCATACGGTCACTATTGCTGCCTGCCCCTCTAGCTAGCGTTAGTGTGCAATCACCAGGAGAGTCAACTACAAGTAATCCTTGCGATCTGAAGCCTGGGCCCGTACTCTGAAGCCAGACACAGCGCTGCGTACAAAAAAGTTAGCACACACCCAATCAGGTGTATCGGAAAACGTTCATAGAACGCCTATTCAACCATTTCAGTGAGTCAATAAGTTCAATAAGGCAATTAAAATATCTAATAATTAACTATATATATTGGCTAGTAGGTCATTCGCAGGAGGTGAGGTTCGTAATCACATTCGTAATCACAATGACGCACCTGAAATTGGACTGGCCATTGAATAAGAACTGACAACCGATAGACAACCAGGGTAGCAGAGTGGATACCGAGAGACGTGTCTACAAAATGGGGGAGGCCAATCAGGCGACGGAGGTACGAAATGAGGAAGTTCGGAGGCAAAGGATGGACTCGAGCAGCGCGGTACAGGAGGGGTTGGAGGTCAGTGGGAGAGACAATCGTCCTGCAGAGGTCCTAATTAGGCTGCTGTTACTGTTGTTTTGGACAATGATGGTGATATACAGTAATAAATGAAGGATCGCTAGGAGCCGATGAAGTTCTAAAATAAGCAAAGCATACGACACTTGCTTTGTAATTAGAGGCCGGCAAAGCTGCGCTGCCGTCGACGGGGGTACACGGGCTAGGGTTCTCGGCAAGCCAGCGCCTGTGCTGGTTTTTTGACCCCAATCCTTGCAACGTGACATGTAAAAGCATAATTAAATAAATTTGAATTTGAAGACAATGGCATTAGTTTCCGACTACTTATGCGTTAGCGAAGAGCTTACGCAACTAAAATTGGTACCCATTGTGTAAATGTACTGCTCAGCCCATCCAATATGAAAACACCGTGTAGAACCTGCCGTGCCAGCACTCAGAAAGCAGGAAGGTGGCTGGGGTGCGTATAACCGTCACAAAGCTCTGTATTGACAGAACATAAAGGAAAGAAAAGCTTTCTTTCCTCCATGTCACAGAACGACGCCAAGCTGCCCTGTGATTCAGAGATTCCGTTATTAGTAGTTAATGAGTGTCACTAAATTCGGAACTTTGCGTTGGCGATAAAACCAACCGAAACACACACACACACCCACACAACCACACACCCAACCACACAAACGCGCGCGCGCGCGCACGCACGCACGCACACGCACACGCACGCACGCACGCACGCGCACGCACACACACACGCACACGCACACGCACGCACGTTGTTATTAAACGTTGTTATTAAACGTTGTTATTAAACGTTGTTATTAAACCAGGTAACGTTGTTATTAAACCAGATGGAAGGCCAGAAAGTTCTTTATTGTGCTTCTTAGAGGCGCCAGAGCGCTATATCTCTCTCGTGGGAAAAGGAATGCCTATAATTTCTTAGAGGGAAGAACGTTGCGTTGGAGAAGAAGAAAACGGAAGGGGGTGGTTAGTATTCTCGTAGGTTTCAATGACAAACGCAAGGCTTGCGCCATTGATGTTTTATACAAAATTGTTTATTGCGTTGCCATGTTTTGAACATATTAATTTACCTTAACGGGATGTCTGGTTTTAGTTTGAACTCGCATGTTTTGCAGCTCAATGCTCGAGGAAAAGTAACGGTATCTTGAAAGGAAGTTGCGCAAGAGAGATTTGGAGGCTAACAATGAAAATATTTTGTGTTTACACTCTCGTTGCTTCTTGTACTGTTCTGATTCTCGTTTCCAAAGAAAATAACAACCGAACTTTAAGTCGCTTTTGTAGTTAGAGCGGGGCTGAAATTCCTGCCAGGAATGGTTGAAAGTAGTGTGCCTGAGAAACTGCAAAAGGGGGTAACGTGGGCCAGTCGGTACATGAAAAAAACAACGCTAAACACAGGACAAAGGCAAGACTGTCCTGTATTTAGCACTCAGCTGTCAAATTTTAACTGACACTGTTTACGCTAACGCGGGAATAAGTACCATAAGGCATCGTACCGCACGCACGCACGCACGCACGCACGCACGCACGCACGCACGCACACACACACACACACACACACACACACACACACACACACACACACACGCACACGCACACGCACACGCACACGCACACGCACACGCACACGCACACGCACACGCACACACACACACACACACACACACACGCACGCACGCACGCACGCACGCACGCACGCACACGCACACGCACACGCACACGCACACACGCACGCACGCACGCACACGCACACGCGCGTATGCGCGCACTTGGACGCACACGCAAAGACAATCCCAGGCACGCGTGCACACACACACATATCAATGAGCGTTTCACCAGCTTCACTCCCCCCCCCCCTCGCACCCGGTGCACAGAAATAAAGAACGTCAAAAGCCAATTTCCTGCAAGCAGGATACAAGGGTGATCGTGCAAACAAGGGCATTACGGTCATTCGGCCGAGTTTGGGAACGGCGGCATCAAGTTAATTGAGGACACGTCATGTGGCTGTTTTTTTAACGACGAAGGGCTGATCAAGGCAACGCCTTCTACCACTAGCAGAATGCACTAAAAACACGCTTGCCGCTTTCTCTTTCTTCCGATCTAATCGCCATCATTACGCCGTTCTTCAGTGTTTACGCTTACCGCAGCACAACGACACGCCGTTGCAGCAAGCATCCGTGTTCGGGGCACATTACAAAATGCTATCAAAATGAAGTAGGAGATTCCATTATTCTATCCGCAGGTTTACAACAGACAGCGTACCAGTGGTTCTGAACCATTTAATGACACTCTTTCACTACCTTCCCCTCAAGTTGATGGTGCTTCACCCGTCTATTACTTTAAAACACAACGGAATGCTTTCGGCAGCTAGGCGGCGATAATGATGTTCTCAGCCAGAGTGTAGGTTTGAGTTTTTGAGTGCAGAGTTTACAAGTACTACCACCGCAGAAATGCCCTGAAGGTGACGTTGCTGACAGATGTGAGGTGTGGCAACCTAAACACGATGCTCGGAATACTAACACGTTGTAGTCCCAGCGACCATCACAAGCGTTGTACAGTGGTGGCACTTAAAGCGATTGGGGTCGGGAGCAAGACATAAAACTTGTGGGACGCTATGACGACTAGAGCGATCTCTAGGTACGATTAAGGCGCTTTCCAGTACTAGAGAATAAACTTTATGCATGCGAGTTTGCAGCAAAATATGCAAGTTGTCTGCAACTACGGTTTCGTGAAAATAAACAGGAAGGAGGTCTTTTCGTCTTCCCAAGAAAAAGGAGGAGCGTTTTACTAATTTTGTCTGCGTTAATCGTTTTTTTATTACCTAGTTTTTTTCTACTTCTCTCTGAACATCAAGCGTTGAAAAATATGGCTATGACGCCAGGCACTACTGTTCATGACTGCAGCTTGCTGCGGGGCAACAAAGCAGCTGTTGCGGGATTCATGCACAATTGAGAACTGCAATAAATATCACCTTTAAATCTTTCATGGACGTGAAGGCCCAGATAACAGAAAGAAAGCAAGGGGAAGAGACTTTGCAGAGCGTGTTCTGCGTTGTTTGTGTCCCACCGGGATTGCTAGAGAGCGTTTCCTGGACGCAGAAACGCAACTAACAAAAAATGTAGAAACATGATGCTCCGAAAGATTGTTTTTATCGCCGTCTTTACAGTTTTCCTGCAGACAATCTGTGAGCCATCTGCAGAAAAGCGGAACGCCCGACCACGCTTGCGGAAAAACAAGTTTCCAGCAGGCTGCCAGTCACTTAAGCGAGATTCTTCGCGAAAACCGAAGGCGAGAGAACAGAAATAAAAAAATTTCACCATCTTCCCGTAGGGGAACCCTAAGTAGTATGCGAAGCAGCCATGGGGTCGACTCACGTCGACTGCGTTTAGGTTGTCCGCAGACATCATGCTCACCTCGTCTATGATCACGCATTTCACGTTGCGGAAGGCCACGCGGAAGGTGTTCAACTGGCTGGCGCTGAGGCCTCCGTCCTTGTTGGGGCCGGTGGTCTTCCGAGAGAGCTTGAAAGCCGCGTGCACCGTGGTTCCTCCCACTGCCACAGCCGCCTTTCCGGTGCTCACGCAGATGACGAACGCGTTGTAGGCGGTGTTGCTGCCGGTGTTGCTCTACCGGTTGTAGAGGTCCATGGCAAGCCGGATGACGAACGTCTTGCCGCAACCGGCTGGTCAGGTGAAGAAGACCCGTAACGGAGGTGCTGACGGCGTCGTCTGCCTGTGGATGATCTCGCGCAGTAGCTGATGTTGTTCCGCGTTTGTCATCCTCACCCAGTTGTAGTAGTCGTACCGGTCCGCGATGTCCTGGCGCTTGCGGACGGCTGCGCACGGACTCGCGTGTTTGATCAGGCGCACCAAGTTTTGGCTCGGGATGAGGTGGCATCTTCGTGTTCCGGGTAGACGATCACGGCAGCAGGAGGTGCTGCTCCTTCTTCTTGTTCTTCTTCTTGTGCCCTCTTCTCCGCGCCGCTGTCCGCGGTGCTGACACTGGCGTTGACGCTGGCGTTACAGGTGGCGTTACCGGCAGCGTTGCCCGTGGCACTCATCACGGCGTTGCGAGAAGAGGTTCCCATACGGGAAGATGACGACGGTCGTTAAACGCGAAGCTATCTCGTGACAGATTTTTTGGTTGGCCAATACCTAGGGGCATCCTGCCACAATCATCATCAGCGGTGCCTGGAAAGGCATGCGCAGTGGGGGTGTGGACGCCGCACGGTGGAGGGAGGGACATAGCTCCGACCACGAGATGCTTCGCATCTAAAAGTTAGTTGGCCCCATAAAGCACGGGCCAGAGTTTCAGAAGTTGTGGAGCCTGGGAGCTTGTTTGCTTATGTGTTTTGCCTGATTGAAAAGCCCATGAAAAGCCAACTGAAGAATGTTATTGGAGAAGTTACTGCTCAGTTATGGAACACATTGCAGCGCGTAGGTTGACGAAGACTAATAAAATTTAAGCAGTTTCACACAGCGTGACGGCGGTCAAGTGCGGAGCAAGCAGTGATTCGCCATAGGGGCTGCGGCGTCCTCTCTTAACTAGTTTCGGTGTCTGTCCGGCGTTGATAATGAAAATGGCCAAGATAGGGCGCTGTTGAGGCGCCTTGAAGGGCGGCGGAGGCATCGGTGGACGCTGGACGTAGACGGTGAACGTAGACCAGCGTTCCGCGCGACGTTACGGGCGACGCGGCAATCTGTATGTCCCTTACAAACGCTCAAGTGAAGAAACCACTGCAGTAGCAAGTGTTTAAAGCTTCTCTTTGCGCTGATACACTCTTTGCGAGGGATCCTACCATTTTTAAAGCACAGCTTTACTAGTTTTATCCAGCGCTTTCGTGGAGGATGCGCAAATGACCTTTTGACCGGAAACACACCCCCGGCGACACACCGCGTGATTCGCCGGGCCAGCTGCTGGTGCCTGCGGGCGCCGACAGCGGTCGCCACCGGCGCTGCGGCCGAGGCAGCCAACACCCCCGCAACCTACCATGCATGCGGCGCTGGGTTGTTTCGGGCGACGCGACTCGTCTCGCACCCGGAGAAGAGGAACGGTGCGGTCTCCATGAATGAACGCCGCGTTCGCCCGGCCTCCTCCTGCGAGCATTGCACGGAACCGAACGGCTTTCAGACGTGGTCGGCAATACTGTTAAATCAAAGGTCAACCAAGCGAAACCAAGACTCAACCAGACTAAGGCATGCTTTTGCTATGCATATCCAAGGTTAGCGGAGCTAAGCCACATTCATTTTTTGTTGACTTACTACAGCTGCGGCCGGTTTCTCTACTGTACAAAAACAACTACATGCACGACAGTTTTTCGAACGGAAGGGGAAGTAATGCTTTAGACTTTAAAATGTTCCAACTCCATTCAAAATATACGTAATATTCGCTCACAGGCAGCACACATGCCGACGGCTTGCGCTGCGCTCTTGAAATTCCAGCCTTACTTTTAGTGCGTTTTAACTCAAGAATATATCCTTTCTTAGCTTTAGCGCGTGAGGGTGGTTTTGGCTCGTGGAAAAATTCTGAAGCGTGCAATCGTAAACAGCTGAGTCCCTAAATCATGCACTGCGTGCTCTGCGGGCTCTGCGTGCTCTCCTTTCATTGAGACATTGCCACCTTCCGGGCGTCCAGATTGAATAAATTGTTTTGTACAGAAAAGTTCAAATACGGGGCGCAATATCAAATGAAATATTTGTTCAATATTTGTTATTCAATTTTCTTGGGTACACTTGTTCTCAGTTCCTTTTTTTTTCTGTATAGAGATTCCTATTTTCCTCGGGAAGTGTAATCACGAGCACCAAATTTCTGGGAGCGTAGGAAACTGTAAAGCATGGTCCGCTTCTGCTTTGCTGCAGTTAAGCCACCATGCGATGTTCATCCTTACATAAATATCGACTGCGTTGTTATAAATATTTTTTTCTCTCTGTATTGCTGTATCTTATTGCTAAGCATGCATATTTGATTTGAACATGTCCTCTGGTGTGAACTCCTCTGTTGTGAACTCCAGAGGTTCAGGAGCCCTCGTCAGGCACTCAATGCCTTTAGCTCCTGCGCCTTCAGCAGCAATTGTAACAACCTCTGCTGAAAAAAAAATAAAGTCTTCTTCTACAACATACAAGTACGAGGCCGAATATTCCAGTGAAGTCTTTAAACTTCTTGCCGTTCTAGTTTCTTGGGAATTCTTAATATTATTTTTATATTGTCCTCACTGCTCTCCACGTGAGCATTGACCGACCCCTAAACCCGATGTGATACCTGGTGCTCTAACGGAGGCGAGAACGGGACCTAGTGGTGAAACCCTGTAGACACACCTGGGCGTTCGCACAGTTTACCGTACTTACCCGATTGTAACGCGCACCTGATTTTCCTGGCAAAAAAAAAAAAACGAAAAAACTTGCACCTCCGATTGTAACGCGCACGGAACTTTGTGACCCAGACAACCGAATGCGAGAGAAATGGGCGATTTATTTCCCGAAGTAATCTCACTCATCTCACTCCTCGTCGCTTTCCGCTGACCACAGCATCTCGTCCTCGGCGCCGTCAAGAGCGTTCGCGATGCCACACTTCTGAACGAACCTTCAACCATGGTCGATGGGATCGTGGCCCACGCCTCGCACGCCCATCCCGCGAGCTTCTCCAGAGGCGCACGCTTCAGCCGACCGCTCGTTTTTAACGCGTGAGAACCGCTGCTGCCATTGCTGTTATCAAGGGCGCACGTGGAACGATTTGACGATTTGTGTAACGCCGATAGAAAAGCCTGGGTGCCTATGCTTCCTGCGTTCGAAAAATTGTTGCTAAAGGCTTTGGCGCCATCTTGAGATGGCGATGGCGATGGGTGGGACGAAATTTCCGCTGTTTCGGCAGTTTCGGTTTCGTATCCGATTCAAACACGCATGCGATTTTTGGCCTATTTTTTCTAAAAAAGGTGCACGTTAGAATCGGGTAATTACGGTAGTTGGGCGGCAGCGACATGCAACTCCCGCTGTCCTTGCACCTACATGCAAATACACTGTAGACGAAGAGAGCGGGAGCACACCGCCAAACTAATGAAGAGCGAACGTTGCTCGCAACGTAAGGGTCTAAGCATCCTGAAGCGCGTTCAGTAGGTTACAAAACCTCTTCACATTGACAACTCTCAAGATGTTCTTCCAATTTCTCGATTTTTTTAATGGTCCAACCGAGCTTTGCCGCAGTGCCTAGAAAAATCTATGTATGGCGCAGATCTTGCAGATTTTGTACATGTAGGGAGACGTGCACCTGCATCCGCGAGGAGTACTGGGATTGCGATGCGGATCCTAATCTGCGCTGTTCCTATAATGACGATGGTGATGTCACCACCACAGTTATTTTACAGTGTAATGTCCTCGTCCGGATGGTGAAAAGTGGGATGAAACTGTACCATCCTGATGATGTAAGGTAAAATTACGCTCCCGCCCACGGTCCCTCTGGGGCTTGAATGTCCGTCGTGGGGATTACGATCCTGGGATGCCCATTGCAACCCCTGTTCGTGCAAGTATGAGTGCTCACTTACATGAGCTCTTCTATCTACGGTGAAGGAGGGCTTCACTGCGAGACCAGCACCTTTTCCATTCAGTGAAAAGACCGGCGCCGGCGAAGACGAAGGCGTCGGAGTCGAAGCCCTGACACGCCTCCTTATCTGCACACTCCATAACTGCATGTCCCCATTCCCAATCACACGACGCGTCGCAGGAAACTGGAACGTCAGGCCGGGGAATACCCGCGTTTGTAGCTAAAGGGCCGTACCGGGACATACGGGCATTCACTGCCTATTAAAATTTTGAGGTTTGGTTTCTGGCCACCCTCAACCAATGGGAATTTCGATGACAGGTTCTGGCCATGCTGATTTCTGGATGTGGCTTTGGTTTGCCAATTGATTTACCTGAAGCGTGAGCGATGCTAACGCATTAATAACCACCAGAGCTCCTTCCACACCGCCGCTCTCATTCGCCAGTCACCTTGGTAAAGTGACTTTGGATTATTTGTTTTATTTGTTTATTTATTTATTTATTTATTTATTTATTTATTCGTCTGTTTCTTGAAATATTAATTACCTAAATAAATTTTTACTTAATTAATTGTCGTCATGGGTGCAATGGCAAACACCGTCTTAGTTCATACCAGCAGTAGTGCATTGCCCACTGCGGCTAGATAACCTTTTGCAATCACTTGCTCCCCCTAACGTCTCACATTACCTGAGTAACTTTGCTTGCTTCTATACTGGCCTATGATTTTTTTCCAGCCCTCATACCTGTTTTTTGTAAAGGTGCCCATCATCGTGTCCTTCACTAGCATTTCAATGAGCGGAATATAGTTGCGAGACAGACGTGAAGAATCTACAGTGAATGCAGATTAGAAATCTATTAACAAAGTATTCCAACTATACTCAAGGACAACTTTCTGTGGCAATGCGAGTCAATGCTGCGGAGCTGAACCATGCCTTTTCGCGGCGCACCGGGAAGTAGGTCAACAAAAATAATTGCCTGGCGGTAACCTTAGCAATTCAAGAATATACAGTTCTTTTGTTTTAGACATGAATTGATAATGCCACCAAATACCTAGCCATAACAAATGACACAGACAGGATTTTTTTTTACATTTCCGCATATTTTTTGTTGCGGCTGTCGCCGCTGGCATCGCAAGGTTCCTTCCCGAAACAAGAAAAAAAAAAAGAAACAAAACATGGTGGGCAATGGTCTAATTAGTGTTCCATAATGGCGGCGATGGGAGCAGTTTGTGTTGCATAAATGGCGGCGATGGGAGCAGTTTGTGTTGATTTTACGCAAACGGCGAAACCGCTTCCGCTCACTGACTAGCCAAAGTCACTGTTAATTATTGATAGTGACGCTGGCTAGTCAGTGAACGGAAGCGGTTTGGCCGGTTGAGTAAAAATCAAGACAGACTGCTCCCATCCAGTACAGTAATCCTCGCTGGTGTCGTTTCGCAACTACAACTGATCAGTCCTGTCTTGATTTTACCCAACCGGACAAACCGCTTGCGCTCACTGACTAGCCAGCGCCACTATCAATAATTAACAGTGACTCTGGCTAGTCAGTGAGCGGAAGCGGTTTCGCCGGTTAAGTACAATCAACAAAAACTGCTCCCATCGCCACCATTATGCGACACGAATTAGACCGTTACAGACATGGTGTTCCTGTCGACGGCTTTCGGCAGCTCGTCACGTCATTCTGCGCATAGGATTTGTAAAGGTTCGGTGTCTAAACAAACGAAGCGAGTGGTTTGCATAGTCTACGCCCAAGTGAGACTGATGCAACCGGGACTCTCCGCGTTTTCGCAATCAGTTCGGTTCGCCAGTTTCCTGCCGTAAGCGAGGGTGTGCGTTAGCATGAGTGCATGCTATACACGGTTTAAAACTTAAGAACGGCAACGGAAGTTGCCGCTGTGCCTCATCACCGCAGCCGGATGTTGCTCCGCGCGCTGCAAGTAGTGCGTTTACTGGCAATATTTGGAACATGGCACGAGAATTTTCAGTGAATTGTTGTACTTAATATGCTTATAAATAACTGCAGCGATGACGAACAAACTACGCGAGAAAAGGCAGACGATATCACGCATTCATACCAATATCCTTTCAAAAAGCGCGCTCGTTGACATCCGGGCCCGTAGCTTAGGCGGAGTGACACCGTGCGTGAACTATTGCTGTTCTTACCTTGTTCCCGAGTATAGCTCTTTCGGTATAGCGCGCTTCACAGTAAGTACGCTTTACATGCAGGGGGCGCTGCCCAGTTTAGAGGTCCGGAAGAGTTTACAAATCGGTGAATTCCGTCAAAACTGCAGCGCTTAATAAATTCACTTCTCTTCTGAACGATACAGAGTCCACCATCTGCCTCAAGTTGAATGGCAAACACCATCACTTCTTCCAGCCCCTGAAGAGGCTAATCAGGATTGTATGGGCTCCGGCACATCACGGTATCCCTGGAAACAGGCGGGCGGACGCCATGGCTCGAGAATTGACCCACCGAGCGGGCGCCGAGAGCAGCGTTGCCGAACCCGAGCGCATGCAGCCCTTGACCTCTTACACAGAAATCACCCAGCACTACAGGCTGTCGCGTCAGACATCGCTCCCCCCCACAAATCTCTACCCCGAGAGCACGAACGTCATTTACGTGCTCTCCAGATGAATAAATTCCCCCATCCTATGCCGCTTCACCTTTTCAACCGACAGAACTCCGCGCTTTTTCCGATTTTTCGGGAGAACCCGGAACGCAACGCCAGATTGTCGGAGGGTGTGACCAATCCCCACTGATTCTCTCTCTCTCTCTCTCTCTCTCTCTCTCTCTCTCTCTCTCTCTCTCTCTCTCTCTTCTCTCTCTCTCTCTCTCTCTCTCTCTCTCTCTCTCTCTCTCTCTCTCTCTCTCTCTCTCTCTCTCTCTTTCTCTCTATTTCTCTCTCTCTCTCTCCACGGTCTGTATGAGTTCTCCATTTCACGGAAGCTCGCACAGCCGTGTCCCGTCAAAGCGCTGGCTTGTGTTTACAAACAAATGAAGCGTTTATAAGGAGATTCCAATATCCCTGCATGCTCGGTGCTCGTGGTTCAGCGCACTCAACCACGGAGCGCGTGCGAAGAAATGAACTGTATAAAATGCGAATCGGTGACGCCGAAACTGAAACCGAAACCAGTTTCTTGGGAACAACTTTGGCACAGTAACACAGGGCAGTTAACCTCCTCCTACCCCCGTAACTTTCGCTCCATTGCTACAGAAAGTTGCCCCCGAGTATAAGTCCGAACAGTCAGCAGGCAAGGAATCCGATGCAGCTTCTGAAGTCTGTCTTTGACGACCTCTTCCTATTCACGTCGGCTTGCCTTGTGCATCCCGCTGTTGCGGCGCGTACTCATGTAGCCGGCGCTCGATATACTGACAACCACGTGATCCAGTTTATTATCATGCTATGGTTAAATGGTTCAAGAGGTCAGTCACAACATCTTTTCCAGGTTAGAGCTTGAGTGGTCTCTACGACAAAAAAAAACTGCACTTTTTGGGTCAGACAAAAACAACATACAAAAAGCCGTTTTCGCGGAATATTTTAAACTTTTTCTCCAAACTTTTTTACAAAGCATGCAACGTACACAGCAGTATTTTATTCCTTAGACAAGAACGCCCGTGATAACTTCTATAGCCAAGTGGCTTCAATTCCTACCCTTTTACTCTCTCTCTGCGGGAGTATCCACGCGGTAAATTTACCTCCACAACTTCGCTTGACAGCCTACCAGCGAGCCGCAGCTGTTGAGCTCTCATTATGCCGCACGAGTTTCCATAGAAACGTGCTTTCTCGGTATCAAGCGTACCTTGAAACTTCGTTTATAGCGGGAATTCGTTTAAAAGCGGGAATTGGTCATGACAAGTTACCGGACCTTGCTTCATCACTGAGGCTGGAATATGCCTTTGTCTTTTTTTCTTTTTTTTTTTGCGGGGGGGGGGGGAGGCTTATGTTGTGCCTGTTCTTTTCTTGTGCGTGAGCTTGTCGTGTGCGTTTTTTCATTAGCGTATACAGCTTCATATATAAAATTGTTTCGACACCATACGTACAAGTCGACAGCTCGGTTATTGATTCAGTACATTACGCGTATCAAGACGCTCTTGAAAGGATCTTATCTTCTGTATGCTTTTGGTCTTAATCAATTGGTCATGGCTAATCAGTGTGCACAGCAGCTGAGTGCTTTAGCGATCTGCTCTGCGTGTGTACCGAAAAAGATGATGCAAAGTTCGTTGAGTTTGCCGATGGCATGTGAAATACGACCTTTCGCAGGCACAACTCACCCCATTCAACAACACATGAGTGACTGACTGCAGAAACAAGGACCCAAATTTAAACAAAATTAACATAGAATGCACAGCGTAAAGTCGAATGGTGATCACGTTTACGTAAAACTAAAACTCGATTCCAGATTCCAGAGACCAAGAAGATGGGGGTGGGAGGGAGTAATCATTGCTCGCCAACGTCAAGAGCAACAAAAAAAAAACAATAAACGAGGAAGAACGACCATTTTCGTACGCATGGCAATTTCTCCCGATCCCTGCGCCCCCCCCACCCCCTTTCCTGACGCGTTTTCTACTGTCGGCATCTACGCACCAAAAAGGAAAAGGGAAAGTAAGCGCTGTGCATCCGCTTAGAAAACGCGCTCTTCTTCGGGTTTGGAAAAATTGGGAATATTAGGATAGTGGCTTTGCGAAATAAAGACCAAGGAAATACGGACTGACATACGTTGGATTGTGAGCGGTGGAGATGGAAAAAGAAGGATATGCAACGATGAATACCCCGCCCGGATGCCGCGGTTCCACCGACCCGCGTACACGTTCAGCGAGCGATCGAAGCGTTGCCTTCTGAGTACAGCGTGACAGAAGGGCAAAAATAAAGATAGGAAGAACTAACCCAAGTGCGCGATTTCAACGCCAGTGTAAGTGGACAGTGACAGTGACATTTACCAGTAGATAGAATCCGTTTCTGAAAGATACATACAATCAAGAGAGCCCGGCATAAATATGAAGTTTTTCCAGGTGGAGCAACTGTTTGTTTTCTTCCGTGCAAAAAAAGTTGGAAAATATTATACCGGTATATAGATAACAGGATGAATTGCGTTAACAGGGTCCGAGTGAGTAGGCCGTTTGAAGGGACGCAGTCAATACGGTAAGAAAAAACGAACATAAATCATCCTGAAATCCATACGAGAACCCCAAGAAAATAGTGACAGTATTTCAATGTACAGAGGATAAACGCAGCGGAGGGTGCCTTGCCGGCCACATGTTAAGTGAGTCATGCTCTAGTAACTAGCGACTGCGGCGACATAAAAGGACAATAGTACGCTTAGGCGCACTCTTGTTCTAAAAAAAATAAAATATATACCTTCTCTTTAAAATTAAACGCCACTTTGAAATCAAACCGGTCTGCAGTTGCTTCAGTGGCTTAGTGTTTCAGGCGTTCTGCTGTAGAGCCTGAAGATCCAGGTTTGATACCAATTGTGCCGGGCATTTTTCGAGTGCAAACAAAAAAACAAGAGAGGTCATGGGTCGAGTATTCAACGTGTAGTAAAAATTACCACGCGGTCAAAGTATTCCTTGGTCGTGCGATACGGCACGCCACGTAAATTATTGGAAGCAACCTTGCGGAAAACGATAAAGATATGAATTTTGATATCTTTTACCATACAATTCTGCAAGAAGACGACCATTTTTCAAGAAAACCAGTACTCGTTGGCCATTAAAGAATGGAAGTTTCTTTTCGGAGGATGCAGAGAAGCTAGCAGCACATAGAAGAAACGCCAACGTCACGTCTGTGTTTTTTAACACAACAGAAGAAAACCTCTCGAAAGAAACACGCACAGCGCGCAAAACAACGGGACGAAAGACGGAGGGATGTACAACACAAGCGCTGTGTTGTACATCCCTCCGTCTTTCGTCCCGTTGTTTTGCGCGCTGTGCGTGTTTCTTTCAAGATGATTTACCAACTCGCCCAACTTTCGGTGTTACTTCAAAAGAAAACCGCGCGGTTTGAAGTCATATTTTTTTTTACCAAATTCGGTGTCTTACAAGTGTGCAAACCTCAAAACTGTTAGCAATGGTAGCGAATAGAGTTCTCGCCGATGCACGGTCCGGAAGTTTACTTTAGTCCCCGGCATAGTCAGCAAAAAACAGCATAGACTCGCTGGAGCCGCGAGTGGGGCAAAATAAGCCGCCGACTACCCTAAACCGCCATTCGATGCTTCGGCAGGCACTCGCTCGTCCGTTGTTGCTGACTGTTTCGACGTCTGTACGTCAGCGATGTTACAGTCCACATCGCTGGAATCGATTTGAAAGATCCAAAAGGTTTTAGGAAGATTCGCAACCGCAAGTGAAAAGGCCTTGTGAGCAGGTATTGAAGAAAAGATTCCCCCCGTATTCGGTTGATGTTTTAGTACAAGTGCGCCTCGGGCGTACGCGTGCGTCCCAAGTTTGCGGGTGGTTTTGTGGCAGACAACACTCGTATGCACAAACCTTACCTACTGGCCAGGCATAAAAGTACTCGAATGATTTTACAAAACCCTTTCTGCGGCTGCATTGCGCTGGTCCAAGCGTACAACTTTTCGTTTCAGCAATCATGATGCGTTCTTTCACCTCTGCCGTTTGTCCGTTCTTTCGTTGTGACCGCCTATTTGCTGGGAATTCCAGCCTGAGCCTTTGAATTTTGCTTCAGTTCCCGGGAGCTGTAACAGGCAGCGAAAATATTACCTGGCCTCGCCGAGAACAAAAAGGAAGCATTTTCTCTTTCTGACGGCAGTGCGGGGTCGGCGCTTACAAGATCCCCATAGAAAAGAGATGTCGCAGTGCCTTACGGTTAGTATTGAGTTAGGTTCTCGTGGGTGGAACCAAAAAAATTTTTAAGTGCGAATGCACTTCTTAAGCGAGCCTGAAGCGTCCGCCGCCGTCCGCATTCCCGCCGCCGTCCGCATAGCAACAGCTGCGGGTGCGCGCGCTCCTCGTCTTCCTTGGCAACGGTGGGAGATGGGCGCGCGCTGCCTGGCCGCTGACATGGCACATACCCACGTGGGTGATTGGCCAGGAATCTCCTCGTCTTCCTTGGCAACGGGGGGAGATGGGCGCGCGCTGCCTGGCCGCTGACATGGCAC
>NW_027526225.1:93044268-93280259 GCF_048455015.1 Haemaphysalis longicornis | reverse complement strand
TACTGACCGATAGATGCCTTTCTGCAACAGATATATACCGAATATACAACAGGATCGTGATACTGTATTATGTGGGCCATGCTCCATTTCACGCTTTCCCTTTTATCCACTTTGCTGCCATTAGAGATCAGGCTGGCGTGGTGGTACAGCGTGTAAAACGTAATGCTTTACCGGTATTTAGAGTCTATTCCTAATCAGTGCATGTACTATCTCACTGGAACAATAAAATGCTCAGGTGGGGCAGTTTAAACGTTTGCTGCACAGATCGGACGTGCAGGAACAACAAAGACTGATTCAGCAGGCTCCCCGAGCAGCGCAAGCACTCGGCCACCTAGAGTAAGAAAGTTAGCGAGATCCCAGAACTAAAACTGAGTACACGCTCCCCCCCCCCTTCCCCCCGTACTCTTGGGTTAATTATATAAAGTAATTAGTAGTTTTGTACGTCATTTGACCTTTCATCTCCCCTCCCCCCCTTTGCCTTAATATTATCTGCCTCCTACCACCCGTCTGCTTTCTTATGTCTGTCTTCTTACATGCCTTCTTATATCTCTGTTCTCCCAAATACCCTTCTCACGTTCGCTTTCTTACTACTTTTCCTTTCCCCTAATTTCTGGTATAGCCTACTTCCGCATTCCTGAGTTTTCTGAAAGATGTGAATGTTACGTAAAGGGTCGAAACAATTTCGAGAGAATTTCGTTTCGAAAAAGTAAGAGGCTTTGCGCATAAGTTTTCTTCAAAGAACGCAGCTGATTTCGTAACGAGTATGATATGAGAAGACTATGATAAATCTCTCCAGCTACAAAAATCATGCGAAGAAAAGCAACAAGTAAACAGGAATTGAACAAGGACATGGCGAAATTTAACGGGAGGGCGGGTATGCGCTACGCTTTAAACTTCCATCAAATATTTAGCCCGGAAGCATCTAACATAAAATAGACCTGCAACCACGCGCCCCTAAGGGCGACATGGCTATCCCAGAGCTTTCTTCTGCCACAGATTTCTACTACCAAACTTAAGGTTCGTTCTTTTATGTTTTGGTGAATACGGCAAGTAAACATTTCTAAGGAAAGCGGCAAAAATAAAAAAGGAAGCTTCCTCAAAAAATGTGAAAGCCTGTCCCTTCGGAAGACGACAATCCCTTCCCAGCCACGCGATACGCCCCAATAGGTTTGAGTTAGACGAGCGCATCGAGAAAAAATTTATGTGGAATGAATACACGCCGGCGTCCACTTTAGAACCAGCGGCTGTTCGCCTCGGCGGCGGGAAAGGCAAGCATGTCGGCGTGGGTCCCGCGACAGCTACAGGGAGTTTCCGCGACCAGAATCTGCGGCGGTGCCCCAAAACCATGGCTCGGGAGGGCGCAAGTTTTTAGGTACCGAGGGTTTACGTCGCGTTAAAAAATGCGGTTGATTCCTCTTTCCTAGGAGTCAGCAAAACACGGCAGTGGAATGTGCCTTCATAAGATCAGTTGAATGTCTCTTGTGCATCGATATGAACTTGCCCATCGCTATTTATATTTCGTCGCTATGGCACTGTTAACAACTGAACGTTAGACACTGGATAGCACGCGCCGGAGCATTGCGTAAATCCGACTTAAAATACAGGCGCTCGTAAACAATGCGAACGAAACCGAACGGGTTTTCAGAGAATCATTTGGTGAGCTCACGGTCCGCTGCAGCGAAAGGGACATGATTTGCGGGGCTGTCCTGTGCTTGGCGAGTGACTCCCTTCTAATGGGTCGCTTCGACAAAGGTGCCACCCCTTATGCCCTGCTCAGCGGCGTGCACGGCAGACGTTTGCGTTGCGGCGAGCTCAGCTTGTGGAACACGAGAGGCAGTGTTCGTAGGTTGGACCGTGAATGTGAGAACGCGTTCAGCTTCCCGGCCCGTGTCTCCCGTCGCAGCAAGGCAGTCACGTCAGCGACATTCGCCCGAATGCGTAGTGAGAGAGAGAGAGAGAGAGAAGAGATTCGCTCGAAAAGAGGAAAAGAAAGTAAACTGGGGATATTTTTGAGCTCAGTGGGGAGCACACCTGCATAAAACACAGTGCGCGGGGACGAGGAAGAGGGGTGAAAAACTATGGAGGATAAGAGGGATGTCATAAACGAGATGGCGGCAACGAAAAAATCCCGGTCCATCTCCGCTAACGTGAAACATGGGGAGTGGTGAAACATACACTGTGTAAGTGTATTCTTGGCGCCTTGGCGTTTTTGCTAACGGTGGTGGAACTGTTGGGGGTAGAGGAATACATTTTGGCTGTAAACGTCTCTTGTCGTCGAAGCAGAAAGCTCTCTAGCGCGAAGAGTAAACAAGTGTGCCGGTGTTTTATTCGTATGCGTCATGAAGCGCTGTAGTGCGAGGTGTAAGCGAGTGTCCCGGTGTTTTTTTTTTTTTTTTAGTGCGCGTTACGTTTCAACGCGAGGCGTAAACGCGTTTACGGGTGTTTTAGTACCGTTACTACATGAAACGACTATTACGACAATGATTACGATGATGACGACCACAGGCTTCGCCCTTAAAATTGTGGTCTACAAAAATGGCGTGGACAACTGTCGTCCACTTGCCGCATTGGCTACAGCCGCATGGTGAGTCCGGTTGCCTCGAGAGAGCCCCGGACGGAACGCGTCGTTGCCCCAGTTTTCTAAGACGGGCCATCACACCCGGAGAAGTTGGGGGCGGAGGAACAAGTTACGTTGCACTACCGAGGCGCCAACTGTGGGCGCTCATTAAGATTCATGCTGCAATACTTCGCTTCGCCTCTCCTAGACGGCAGCATCAGCTGAATGGAGCAGGTGATAGGAAAGAATATTAGGCGCATTCATACAGCAATTTACGCTGGAGTTTATAGCTCAGTTAGTACAGAGCTTGGCCCCTCCCATTGCGAGCGCAACCGCGTCGATGGAACTTCTGGCGATGTGATTTCCGTGACCGATATGACGTCAGTGAGGTCTTGGTGCATCCCGGCATACAATACGTTCGTGTTAAAATCGCAAAGCGAGAGCAGGAACACAGTAAGGGGAAAAGAAGAGTAGCTGAGCAGCGTCAATCAAGGGAGGCGCACCGGCCGGATTTCCTGTAGCACCTCTCACACTTGAGAGCTTCGACAACGGGTTTGGGCACACGTATACGTTGCGGGGTCAGAGGAGGAAGGAAGTATGGAGGGACGCGTAATTTACTTCGGTATAAAGCGAGAGCCAGACCTCGACATTCTCCACCTCTCCCTCATATTCGTCGGGAAGGATGGGCTGTCTATAGACCCCAAGCTAAGTAGCTCCAAGGCAGCTGCTCCCGCACGGAGAAAAACACGGGAGGGGGGGGGGGATCTGAGAAGGGGAAGAAAACCTATGAAGACCTGTTATGAAATATAGAGAAGGGCAGGGCTGCAGGCTTGTGTTTATGTGGACGAAAAGGCGCACGCCATCCTCTGTAACAAACGAAGGGAAAGCGGGCGAGATGGCGGCTCCGAGGTGAAGAAGGATGTTCGGCACACCACCGCGCGTCACTCGCCACGGCAATAGTCCGGAATACTTTTCCCAAGATAACACGCTAGAGGTTTTCTCAGCTCAGTTTAAATTTACCGCGTTCTACTACTCCAGGCCAGGTGCCTGGATGTCAGCGCTGCCGTACAGCGGAAACACGCGTGATTCGAGTAACCCTACTACAATGTTTATAGAAACACGTTGCCCTGCTCTACGTGCATTCCAAGCGGAACGTGGAACCTATCTAGTGGAACTCTCGTTACTGTTACCGTTTGATCTCTTAAGATACCGCCAGGAGACATAGAGGCGCGGGCAACAGCAGGCGACGATTTTCTGCTGTTGATATAGTATTTCATTTGATATCGCATAAAACAATCATCTATGAATTTTTTTAAATAAAAGAACTCTGCAAATATCACCTATGAATCGATTTAGTGCCTCATATTTGCGTAATGTCTTCTTCTTGTTCAACAATGTGGACAAGTATGAAGATTGCAACCGCACTTAGGTTTTTCGGTATGGCTGTGGGTATATGAGACTTGCGCAGATTCAATTTCACTTTGGCCGGGTGGCGGAATCGAGTTACACACAGACAGACAGACAGACAGACCAAAATTTCTGGTTTTAGGTAGCAAAAAAATACTATCATATTTAACAATTTGTAACAACAAAATGGAATAAGTTACATAATTTTCTAATCTATTTACTACAGAGCAGGAAGTGCACTGGTTCCTCCAAACAAACTAACGAGCTTCTCCACTGGTCAGCTGCTAAATTTTTAATGGGGCTCTCGCCGCCCTTATAGGGGCGAAGCCCCTGAGGGGTTTGAGCTGTCGGCGTCTCATGTCGTCGCAGTATCATGTAGTCACGATACTAAAACACCGGGACACTCGTTTTCCAACGCATCGCGTGAGAACGCTTCGTGCATAAAACACACCAGACTTACAACAAAGCTGTATACCTCTACCCACCCAAGGGTTTCATACTTGTGGGCAAAAACACAAAGGCGGAAATAATACACTTGTACACTGTATGCTTCGCCCCTCCCCAAGTTTCACGTTATAGAGATGGCACGGGATATTTTACCAAGTCTTGGGAATTCGCAAGACGGTTATTGAGGGTAAGAAAGTTCACCAAAAAAAAAGCGACTCGGGATTGTGCCAGACAATAGGGTTCGGACCTCGGCGCATTTTTTTTTTACAATGCCGGACTGCGTTTCGCATTCTGCGTCACTGTGGTAGCCAAGCTATGCTACTGGTGAATTTAACTATCCTTTTTAAGTTCCTCAGAGATGACGATGTCAAGTGGTATAGGATGGTATAGCAACGTGATGGGAAGCCTAACACTACGCAGCGCGATGGCAGAATAAAGAAATGTGTGTATGTGTGTGTGTGTGTGCGTGTATATGTGTGCAGGTGTCCTTTTTGCTACTCCTTCTTGTCCTCTATTTTTATATTTATTTATATGTCTAGTGTTTCGTTTTTTGTTTTTGTTTTCTTTCCCCTTACGTTGTATATATGTTATTCTTGCCCATGTGTTATATATTTATGTTAGCCCTCTACCCTATCCCCCTATTCCTATGTACTCTTTCCTCCCTATCCCACCTCCCCTACACCAGCAGGCGTTCCGGTGTCCGCCCCTAGGCGAGACAATTTACGCCTGTTGGTGGACCTTCCTTTCTTGTTTTTGTGCAATAAATACATACATACATTTCGATCTAACGTGTAGCCGGTAGCGCACGTGGCTGAAGTTGCGAAAACGGCTCGACCTGGGAAGTGAAGGCTAGTGAAAGTGTCTACGTCCTAGGAATTCTACTTTCTTACCTTGAACGCGCAGGTTCTCCCCCAAAAAAGTAGAAATAAAGGCTCCACCATCTGGAAGGATAGGCAAGATTGAGATGCCGTGAAGACTGGAAAATGCGCACTGTTGACGGCGGAAGTTTGGCCTTCACAGTGTGGGCTCTGTGGCCCATAGAGATCGAATCTCAGGAGGCGATACCCGTAAAGTGCACGCTGCTGCCGCGCAGCCAAAGCTGTCGCAACGCTCTCAAACGCCCTGTTTTAAAATAAGAGAACGTAGCTGCGCCCTAAATATTATACTGGGTAGTAACAAACCTTGCAGGCACTGAATTCCTCGGAGTTGTTTAGGTTATTGTAAAAAAAAAAAGTGATGGACATTTTAAATTTGTGTTTAGAAACACTACAATATAAGCTACTAAACAAAATCAGACCTGTATCCGAAGAAAAAGTATGACTCCAAGAAAACCTAATTCCACCAGTGCCATCTGACCAAAGTAGCGAAGTGTGTCTGAGTGATCAATGATGGATGTGATAAGGATGGTACCAAGATTGAAAAGGAAAGACAGTGAGCGAAATGTCGACATAGAATATCATGCGTCTGTAGACCCAAGGTGACAAAAGTATACAAAGTGGGAAAAAAACGGAGGGGGGGGGGGCGGTTGTCTTGATCCGTGGCTCTCGAAGGTAAGGACAAAATCTTCAAACTCTCATGAAGTGGTGGACAAATTGTCTTTCAACACGAAACTTCTTTTTAATTTTTACATCTTGTTTGTAAAGTTAACGATGAAACGACATGTCAAGGCTACTCAACTATGTAAAAAAAGTTGAAGAACAGTGAGTTTAATGAATTCAATCAATTAACAAAAATTGAGTTCACCACAACGTCGTTTCTAATGAAGCAGCCAAGCTGGGGATCGCCCTTGCGGACGTTTTGTTTCGCTATGGTTTTCTTCTTGTGCGTAAGGCTACAGAAGACTTAGCGGCAAAATTTCATACAATTTGTTTCGAGACGCCTTCGATAACACAAGATGTTAGAACCGTTTTGTGCAATGATACTCCCGCCGTAGATGGCTATGTTTCAGTGTGCACAAATGGGGAAAAGAGAGCTTACAAAAGCCAACCTCACAGTAATCTTCTTAAAGTCGCCTTCACATAAAACACAAATGAAGTGCAAAAAAAAGCCATGCTTCCATGTTGAAGAGCAGTGTTGTTTACGCTTTTGGTTGCGGCGTCACTGAACCGAAAAAAATACCAAGAAAATGCCGAGCACGCGTGAGCGTGCATCCCGTGATGTTCCTTGTAACATGGAACATCAAGAGATGCAGGGGGGGTGGGTGGGGATTGCCCGGAATCGCGCGTAAGGAGGGCTAATGCAACCGCTACACAAAACTAAATTAGAAACTTGGGCATTTGCATGAAGAAAGAGCATATACACAAGAGAGGATTGGTTGCGCAGTCAACAAACAGAAACTCGCGCGCCACCGGTTGGCTGCTCCTCATGTCACATGCCGCACTAATATTGCCGAGACTTCGCTAGTTAGCAGCGCCGCCAAGCGGGTCTATCTCTATAAAATGCGAGTAGCTCAGCCTTGTTAGCTGTGTGGGCTTACTCGGCGAGGGAGCACTCGATGACGACTTTGCAGCGGCGGACGATGAAGTATACGAACGCTGAAGAGGGAACTAAACAAAGAAAACACTAAAATACTTCACTTCGCGTTTCATTCGGTCTTCTCATGACAAGTGCCATTTACATACACAGGGGAACTTTTTCACAATGAATATATGGTGCTCATCGAATTTGGTTAGTGAGACGAACGCAGCTCGGCTGTGAGATCAGGCTTGCACCGTTGTGCAAGCTGGCATACATTTTTTTAGGGGCAATATAGGCCGTCGTATATCAAAATATGGAAGCCATAGGAACTTGTTGTGTATTTTATGATTTTTGTATTCTGGGTACCGCTGTTCATGCGGCCAAAATACCTGTTACAGAGTGAGCGTGATTCGATGTCAGCACAGACGGTTATCAGGGCCCTCATTAAACAAGCTCCGCGGTTACGAGAGGCTGGTAAACTTCACCGTCAGCTCGGTAATAAATGACGAAATGACAGACGAAGTTCTTGGGAAGGAGGCTCAAAGCATTCGTGATGGACTCCACAAATACATGTGCTTTGTCTATCGGTGGCTCCAACTTCTTGGAACAGAAGTTATAATAGTAACCGAGCAGTGATTTAGATACCATTAAGAAACACAACTGGTCGTTGTTTTTTAATTGAACAGCTGTTGAATTATTTCGTTCACAAGTCGCAATCACTGTAACCGGGCCTGGTGATGTAACTCTCTTTGTCATTTCCTAACATGCCTCAACAAAAAACTTTCCTTTGGCGTACACTTTTAACGGTACTTCATATCTTGTCAATGTCTGCTTTGGCACGTCGGAGCGTATGAATAACGTATCAGGTCACTTCCTGCGTTTTCAGGCAAGGTAATTTATTTTTAGATGCGAACGCATCTAATTCACTCGCTTTGTCCCTGCATCCATCCGGCGTTGTCGGCGTCCACCCCTCCCCCATTCTCCTCGCCGCGCCAGCTGCGCTCTCCGCCGCTCACCCCCTCTCCTCTCTGATAGCGAACACACTCTCTCGCGAGGGGCATTGGATTGGATTCGATTGGCTTGGCTTGGCTTGACTTGGCTTGGGTTTGGATTGGATTGGATTAAAGTGGATTGTGTTGGATTGTGTTGCGTCATAGCCGCGGCAGACGCACTGGCGCCGGCGCGTCTCCTCACCGTTATTCGCGCTATAAAACGCGGTGCCTGCGCCGCTCCGCTCCATCGTTCTAGCGCCGTTTCTCCGCTATCCAACGCTGCAACGTGAACCCCCTATGGGTCGCATCTACACAGGGGTTCCCGCGAGGGGAGGTGGGAGTTTTTAATAGTGCAAGAATTCTATACTGAATTAGCGTCGTCAATAAGGGGCGCTAACAGTTCCAAACATTTGCTTTCCGCGAGGTACGAAAAAAAAAACCAGTGCTCCGTGCGTCGTCTTCTGTGTATCAGTCCCTCGTCTTGTGCTTCGCTTCGGCACTTCGCTATGTACCAACTCGCCCAAACTAAAACTCTGCTGAGTATCGCAAACTCAGGGCAGACCGGACGCACTCGGAGCTGCTGAGTGCGTGTTTTTTTCCTTCCCAGAAAACTGTTTCTTTGCTGTGAAACACGTCACCGACGTGGAACGAGTGACAGTCCGGGAACGATCAGATGTACAAGGACGGCAAGTTGGTCTAGTTAGTCGAGACTGATGATTTAGAAAAAACTGTGCGAGGAGGCATTACATAAGAAGGAGGGATGAGGAGACGGCACTCAACTTACAGCTGAAGTTTATTAGAAACCAACACATATATACTATATAAAGCACTCTGAACGACCACGTTGCCTCATGCGATTGATGACTGAAAATAGACACACGTTAAATCCGTTGAACAAGCGCACGTGCTCATGCCCTATACCATACAACCCATTGGGCACCTTAACCTGACAAAAACTCAAATCGAATGTCTGCCAGCGGAAAGAGGAGGAACGTCGGTGTACCGCGAGAGGAACATCACTCAGAATCTAACAAAAACGTTTCTGTCATGTCCAACGTGCAAAGACTGTCGCATGGATAAAGAATGTAGGTGGGCTGTACGGGGTAAACATGTTCTCGGCGTTAAACAAGTTAGGCCGAGTGAGAAACAGCGTTGATGAGAAGAAGAACACTGTTGATAATGCGGGTACCCCATTCAAATTACACAGTTGTACCCAGGAAGCAAGATAGACGCTTTCCAAAAGCGCCAAAAACCCGACGAAGGAGCAGACGCGCATAGATAGAGATGGGCGCTGTTCCAGTGTGTCTATTCCTTCGCAGTATTTGGTGCGGTTAGAAATGGTTTCAACATCGTCAACAAGCTAACTTTGACGAGTGTCCTGCTAAAAATATACGCTCAAGCTATTGAAGGAACCTTTGATGAAATCATTCAAGCCTTGCGAAAATTAAAAAAAAAACAGTTTGGTTTAGTGTTTGTACAAGTTTTAATTTCCAATATTTCGTACTTTTTTCTCTTCGGTAGCCACATGTTACTTAGCAAATAAAGATATCTCGGCGGCTCCTCGAAAGGTGGCAGAACGCGTAGCGAAAGCACGGCCTCTGAAAAATACATGTCCTTGTATAGAAGAATACTCCCGGCACACAACGAACAGACCCCCCCCCCCCCCACCAAAAAAAAAAGCCCAAAATAAATATAGTAAATCCAATGAAAAACCTTCTCTTGATTTGTATTGCTTGCTGCCTCTTCAACTTTCATCTATTCCTTCTTTTTTTCAAGGTTTGGGGGCGGAGTGTTGTTGCGAATCGTCGCTACACTAACTTTAAGCTTTTCATCTGTAGTGAACCTAGCTGCTAGCACGGCCGACCAAGGAGAATGAGCTAAATGCAATACACTAGCGCCGCTTTCGCGACCTCCGTAGCGGGTTGTGAAGATGCCTCCAATCGCTCTTTGTGAGTACGTATTGATGCAAGATTAAAACAAAGAAGATAAACAGCAATTAATGGTGAAATTGTGCAATATCCACATTTAACCCCAGTGACGGCAGACTTGCTTCTTCCTGACATTTTCAAAGTTACCAGAAAATGAAACTGGGAGCATCCAAGTTCACTCTGCAATAGGACGTTGGGTCTCTCGTTAAGTATAGCTGAAAATGTCATAAATTGATGCAGAGGGCAAATTAAATAGTGTGTCTCATTTAATTTCCGCGTCCTCGTCGGTATCGAGCTGTGTTTTAAGTACTTCAAGAAGCCAGCAGCATTAAACGTCGTTGCTAAAAACATTTTGGCATTCTAGTGTACCGTTTTATATAAAAATATTAGTTGTTTAATAGCGATTACAAGACCGTTTCTTCGTGAACCGGTGCCTTCATGTATAACTCTTCCTAAGCCGCTGATCATGGCACGCGCGGTGTTGCAGCTACTACGTTCACGCACTCGCCGCGCGGAGGTCAATCGCTCGCGTAGGCGCCGGACGAAGAGTATAGGATCAGCGACCCTATCTCGCGGAGAGCCTTACCTAACAATATGAACAAGAACAAATTACACCATCTTCCCGTAGGGGAACCCTGAGTAGTATGCGAAGCAGCCATGGGGTCGACTGAAGTTCCCATTAGTTTTCAGTTCGTCGTTTCCGTTGACGTTCAGCTTCGCGTGCCTTGGTTGTATCAGTAGCTTCTTGGCGTAGTTTGCTTTGATTGATTGATTGATTGATTGATTGATTGATTGATTGTAGGGTTTAACGCGCCGACGCAACGCAGGCGATGAGGCGCGCCGTAGTGAAGGGCTGCGGAATAATTTTGACCACCTGGGGATCTTTAACGTGCGCCGAAATCTCGTACACACGGGCGTTTTTGCTTTTCGCCTTCATCAGAAAAACGGCCGCCGCGGCCGGGAATCCAATTCTTGACGTGGTTTGAATGAGTGAAGGACATAAGGCGCGTTCGTAGCACATGTTCCCATCTCGGTGAGCGCCACGTGCCTCCCGTTGCGGCCAGAGAATCGTGGGATCGAACTCGGGCGCCGCCTAACTATTTCTTTTTATAGTGGACTGCGCTGACGTCAGCCCAAACGCTGATGGGGCTGAAGATACGCGCATGTGCAGTAGAGTGCGGACGGCGGACAAGGGAGGGAGAGACACAGCCCCGAGCATGAGATGCTCCGTATCTAGTAATAAGCAACTTGTAAATGCTGTTAGCAGGAGCAGCAGCGTACATGAGGAGATGCCTCCCGCGTTTGCTGAGGCGACGGGAATTCTTGCGGGACTCGGGTAAGACGGAGAAGGGAGCGCCTTCTGTGTCTGGGGACAATTTCCGCGTCCGTCGAGCTTCTCGACTTCTTTCGGGGCGGTTTGTAAGAGGCGACCACCGAGATGATGGTGGTCAAGCTCAAGTGAACGCACACTTGGCTTGTCGTTCAAAGCGGAGCAGCTTCCGCTTCCTGCGTACTGTACGCCGGTTCCGTCCGTTTCTTTGTGCCGAAGGGCGGTTGGAACTCCGGGCACGCAAGATATTCCACTATATCAGTATCGTCTAGGCAGCGTGTAGTCGTGTCGCCAGGGAAGCGTGCACAGCCGAGGAGACCCGAACTTTCGATATACTGAAGGAGGGTAACAAAAAGACATCGCAGGCAGAATTTACCCCCAATGATTCTCTTCACAAGCAAAGCATTCTTTCTTTGAAGCAAAGTTCACCTGCGTGTGTCAGCGCGTGTGCTGTGCGCCTTCCATTACCTGCATCTGATGATTATGTTTGGATGTTAATTACGCAGGGCCAACTAGGGCAAAGAGCGCCAAAAAGTGCTTTGATGAATAGGTGACTATTAAAATTGGTGAGAGTGAACACGAATATCAGCAATTGAAGCCCATAAGGACGGCTGGTGTACAGGGCCATGATGAAGGCCAAGAGCGGGTAAAAGATAAATAAGGTGGCTGGTGTATAGGACCAGAGGTAATAAAACTAAGGGTGCTATGAGATGAGCTGTAGGAAGTGAACCTCTGACAGAAACTTAAAGGTGCGCGGAACAGAAAACAGGGCATCGTCCCCTAAGAAGTATACATTGCCTGCATATGTTATGCTGTATTGGCAATCATTCGTGATTGAAGGCCAGGCAGACAAATAAAATGGCATTTAAAACAGCGGGATCAGTTTTCCGGAGCCAGGGAAAAAATCGCCAAGGGACAAAGTTGATCACCATTATTAGAGTAAATTACTGTTATCATTATAATAAGAAAATCTTCCAGGTCATCTTCCCCGTGTTTCCTGCTGATAATGCCATAATTATTTCATAAGTCGAAAGAAATCTCGATAAGTGGAGCAAAATTATTTCTTCTTTTGCCGTCACTGACATTCAGAATGTTGTGAATTTATCGAGAGTGCGCACATGCATGGCGTGTGTTTAGCTTCTTGAACGTGGAGTGACAAAATCTGTTATATCCCGGCTGGCTAAAGAGCTGCATGACCCCATCTACAAAAAATACTTTGAAAAGTTGTACGATTTTAAGGGCGAAAACTATACCAGAGCAAAATAGATAGTTTTTCAATACTTGTGCGCGAGAAGCTGGAAAGGAAAGGAACTAGAATGCACCTACCCACTCAAGAAGCAACATAAACAGCTTAGAAAGTCCCAGTCTCTAGTGTGTGAAAAACACAAACTGAATCCCTTTAGAACTACGCTATCTAGAACACACTGCTACGACTTGATAGAATTGCGCAATTATATGACAACTACACTGAGTAGGCAATTGTCACACGTAATTAATGATGCTTTATGAGGCTGCCGACATTTCAGAACGAGCAGACGACCGAAAATGCAACTGCTGGATTCATACAAGGTCCAAAGACGCGCACATCAAAAAGAGACTCTGAGGACATCTAAGCACTTCTTACGACAGGTGAATGCAAAGGCATTCTACTACAATCCGCACTATTTCCACGCCACAATGTGTATTCTGCTCAGAATTTGCCACACTGGTTCTCTTTAATTGTATTTGCACCTAAAGACGGTGAATGGACGATGGAGGGACGAAATAAAAAAAATCAGAGGGAACGAATGAACTTAGTCAACTTAGGGCAGGAAGGTTTGAAGGTCAACGTGAACGGGTTTCGTCCTGAAGGTGACCTAAAAATGATGATGATGATGATGGTGGTGGTGGTGTTGGTCGTGGTGGTGGTTGTGACGACGACGACGACGACGATGATGACCGTTCGACTTCTCATTGTCGTTTTACCTCTCGTCTTCACATGAAGAACCACAATCCGTCCAGTCTAGAGCGAAAATGCCGTGCCACCCGCTGCTCTCCAAGCGGTGGCGACGCAGACGCCGGATGCTGGTTCCTCAATCAATGGGCGATTTTGTGCTCTTGCAATATGGGTTCACGTTGTGTTTTCGCAAACCGAACCTACAACTCGGCCAGGAGTAGCAACTTAGGGAGCCAATTATTACTTTAGACCCCCCCCCCCTCCCCGGGGATCTTTCAAGTGTTCCAGAATGAATCTCGACCTATGGGCGGTTTGTTTTGCAAACTGAGCATCTAGTTTTCACGAGCGCAAGTGCTTAGCCACTGAGTCACCACGGAGTTTGGCTGTCTCTTTATTGTCACTTGCTTGAATTGGTAGTGCAAAAAATTATGTTCAGCACTCGCTATAAAAACCCACCGGCGTGTGGTTGCGCTGCCAAATAACGCGAAGGGGAACCATTCTGAGGTGTGCTTCACGGACGGAAGTGCTTCAACCATTTGGAACAGGTCGCAGACGAAAGTGGCGCCGCCGTGTGAACTCGTCGTATTTACGGGACCCTCTTTGCCCAGGTGTTCTCTTTTTCCTGCTCACCGATCAATAGAGGAAACGAATGTGGACAGAGGTGTCGGGGTATTGATGAGCTTCAGAAATAACACAACACAGCCCTTTACTCCCCCCCTTTACTCCCCAAGAGACCTTAAGTACCTTCCGAGCAGTGGGCTACGAACAGATCTGCATGCATTGATAGCGCTGCCACTCTGGGAAGACTCTCCAAGTTCTTGAGCAAGCGTCCGCCTATAAAACCTACGCCAGGTTGAATGTATCGATGATACGCTCCTTTGAAATCGTCACTGAGGGCCAAGAGCATTTCTGAGACCTTCAGCTGGATGCGAGCCATTTCCCTTACTTACTTTTCAGCTATCTCCAAACCACGCCCCGGTGAAATTGCTTTGGTTAAGTTTATGAGTGTACGTGAGCCCTCTTCACTGGTGACTGAGCTAAGGCGCTGTGGCCTTAGGGTGCCCGTTGGACCTTTTTATTGCGCCTCTTGTGCTCTTCCAGAAGAAAAACAACAGAACACAAGAGGCACCGATCAAGTTACTGCAGCAGGGACTACGTTTGCTTCCTTTCCTGTGCAATCTGTTGTAATAAGAACAGACAGACAGAAAAAATAAAGGGCTATAAAGTAAAATAAAAGCCCAAACCATACCACATTCGTATCACGGACGCCAATTAAAAATAAACAAACTTAACCGAAGTCAAAAAGAGTTTTTAAGAGACAGGAAAACAAGTAAGAAAGAAGAAAGATCTATCACGCGAAACCAACCCAAGGGAGGGGAGGCAATCAGCGATATTTTTTAAACGATTATGTGAAAGCTCAGTTATAAATCAACATTTCGTTCTTCATACATGTGATCTTGATATGCAAACATATATGCAGTTCAAGTGCTTCCTCGATGGTGAAATATTGTGCTCAATGTTGACTCCTCTTGATGAGTTAATCCTTCTTCCGTCTTCGTTCTCTGCCGTGATCGCGATATATACCAGCTAAAAGATAAAAAAAAGCGACAAACACACGTCCCATTGTCGTTCATTCAACCTGGCAAATTCAGGGCAAAAGGCGAAGTGTGCGCCACTGAGAACAACTGCAAAAGCAGTCGATACGGTATCCTAGGGCAAGGAGCCCCTTCCTGCTACGCCGCTGGTGGTGGTAGCTGTAACATAAACATTGAAACTGCTGGGTATGCTTCAAGTTGGTTACGAAGGAGACCGCATCAAGCTCTCTTGTAGCGGTCCTCTGTTACGAAAACAAGCAGAATAAGCTATGCATTTCACTTCAATTGCTACACTTCAAACTTTCTTTGAAAAGGCAACCAGTGAACTACGCAACGAGTTATATGACTTCCACTCTGAGCGGGAGCAGGCATTCTCAGGGGTGTTTAATTATTTCGTGCGTAAAGGAAAACAGGCCTGGCGCTGCCGGTCTGAAAACAAAGACAGTCGTCTGCACTAAAAACACGGCGGATTTGCTGCCGCGGAAACAGCCACCACAATCCTGTATGGTGTCAAACGAGTCGTTCCAGTCACTTTTCCGCTGCTACAGTGCGTAGGTACGCGCCGACAGAGGAATCTAAAGAACGTGCGTTAAGCGCTTTTTGTACACAACAAAGGCTACTAAAGAGCTTGTTCGACCACAGGCGCCCCATTGTGTGGGCTATTCATGGCCTATTCTGTGCTTGTATAGCCTTTCAAACAATAGTGCAGGAAAATTGCTCGATATCTTTTGCACAACATAGATTAGGATGGGTTAAAACGGCTCGAAGACTGCGGCAAGAAGAATGGAGGGCACAAAACAGAGGACGGAATCATAATGATGTGGCGGAACCACAGGAACACCATTGTTATTAAGGTGTTTGGAAAGATGATTTACGTTGAAAGGCAAGAAAAATGTTTCTTTTCCATTACGAACAAACCACTGTTCTCTGGCTAATGAAACAAGTGCTGTGAAACAAAATTATGGAATCACCAGTGGAGGACGAGTCCGGGACGAAAGAAAAACCTCCCCGTGGGACCGGTGATGATGATGATGATGGTTTGATTTTATTGGCGCAAGGCCGACATGGGCAAAGAGCGCCAAACAGAAAGCTATTTGATGAGGAGACAACACGAAATAAAATCAGTTAAAAACTATGAGTACGGCTGGTGTAAAGGGCCAGGGTGAAGAGCAAGAGTGGTTAAAAAATAAATAAGGTGGCTGGTGTATGGGACCAGGGGTAAAGCTATGGGTGGTATGAGATGAGTTGTAAAAAGTGAACTTCTGATAGGAACTTAAAGGTGCGCTGAACAGAAAACATGGCATCATCTCCTAAGAAGTATGATGGGTGTGGTGGAATATGTCGTGTGTGTAGTTGAGGGAAGTGTTTGCGTCGTGTAGTGTCGAGTGCCTTACATTCTATGAGGATGTGGATCACGAATAGGGCCTCTCCGCACCTGCTGCACAGAGGTCTTGGAGATCCAGTGAGCAGGTGCGAGTGCGTTGCGTGAGTGTGCCCTATCCGTAATCTAGCCAAGGCGACTTCAGTGTATCTATTGCGTGTGTCGGTGGTGTATGGTCCCAAGTGTGGTTTTATTACGTGTAACTTGTTGTCTGTTTGTTCGCTCCAGTGTGTTTGCCATGTTTTGCGAAGTTGTTGTCTGATGTGTGGTTTCACGTCGGTGTAGGGTAATGTGGTTATGTCTACTGTATTCGAGAGTGTAGCAGCAGCGGCCATTCGATCCGCTGCTTCGTTCCCGGCTATACCACAGTGGCCCGGGACCCAGCAAAGGAGTAGTTCAAATTTGTGGACATACACAGACATAATACCCTTGACTATTAGATTTACAACGTGATTTTTTGAAGACTTTGTTGACGACAACGCCCGCACGACACTGAGGGAGTCTGTATATATAATGGAATGTGGGATGTGACTTTGAAGGATATGATTAACAACAAGAAGTACACCATAAGCCTCAGCCGTAAAGATACTGGTATTACTGTTAAGAGTTCTAGTGACATTAAGGCCGGGCCCATGCGCCGCGCAGGACACAGAGGTGGCAGTTTTAGAGGCGTCCGTATAAAATTCAGAAAATTGATACTTCTGCTGCAAATACAAGAAGTGCTGCAGAATTGCACATGTGGGAGCTCGGTTTTTATCTACATGTGTGAAGGATGTGTCGCATGATACAGGGCGGAGATGCCATGGCGCTATAAAACCTGTTTGAGAACTTTGTATGGTGTCTAAAAAGGAGACAGAAAGCTCTGACGCTTCCTCTCTAACTCTGTAAGAGAAGGGCGCAGAGAACGATGGTCGGTTTAGGAGTAGTGCAGTCATAGACGTATCATAAAAAACTGATGTAAAAGGATGGTGAGGCATTGATGAGATTTTAAAAGCATAAAGGAGGTCTGTGTATGCTCGCTGACGTTGTAGGTTCCATTTGTTGCACTCTACATACAGGCTTTCGACTGGACTAGTCCGAAAGGCACCACACGACAAGCGCAGCCCTAGATGAAGCACAGGGTCCAGCATTCTGAGGGATGTTTTAGTGGCTGACCCATAGACAATGCTACCATAGTCCAGTCGTGAGCCTATCAAGCTGGTAAAAACACGTAAAAGAAGTTGTTCGTCAGCACCAAAAGAAATGTGCGACAGAATCTTCAGGATAGTCAGTGTTTTTAAGCATTTATGTTTAAGTTGTTTTATGTGTGGGATAAATGTGAGCTTTTCGTCAAAGATTATACCTAAAAACTCGTGTTCTTTCTTGACAGGAATCGAGACACCATTGAGATGAATGTCTGGATCCGGCCGGATGCCACGCCTCTTGGAAAACAAGACACAAGTGCACTTCCCTGGATTAAATTTAAAACCGTTGCTGTCTGCCCAACCAGCTAGCTTGCCAACACCAAGCTGGACCTGGCGCTCGCAGACAGACAGGTTACAAGACTTAGAGGATAATTGAACGTCGTCTACGTAAATGGAGCAGGAAATCGATGGTGGTAGCGCCTTCCGAAGAGAATTCATCTTTACAATAAACAAAGTGCAACTCAAAACTCCACTTTGCGGCACGCCGTTTTCCTGCACATGAACCCTAGAAAGTGCAGTTCCAACTCGCACGCGAAACGTTCTTTCAGACAGGTAACTGGCAAGCGTGTTCATCATGTTACCCGACATGCCAAAGGACTTGAGGTCGCTTAGGATGCCATACCGCCACGCGGTATCGTACGCTTTTTCTAGATCAAAGAATACTGTCATACAGTACTGCTTATGGAGAAAAGCATCTTTTATATACGCCTCTAATGGAACGAGTTCATCGTTGGTAGATCGCCCCGCCCTGAAGACCGCCTGGCAGCTGTCGAGAAGACCATTGTACTCTAAGAAGTACACAAGTCTCCTGTTTATCATCTTCTCGAATAGCTTACACAGGCAGCTTGTCAGGGCAATGGGGCGGTAACTGGCAGGAGAGGAAGGGTCCTTCCCTTCCTTTAGGACAGCCACTACTATGGCCTCCCTCCAAGAGCGTGGAATGTGCCCCGAAAGCAATATTTTATTGTATAGGTGTAAGAGTGTTTCAAGAGTGTCTGGGTGTAGGTGCTGTATCATGGTGTATGTAATCTTATCTGCGCCTGGAGCTGAAAGTTTGCACGTGCTCAGGGCAGCCCTCAACTCATAGAGAGTGAATTCAGAGTTGTAAGAAGTTTTTGATTTGTCTTTGTCGTGTAAGGGCTTTTTTTCTGCAGATGTTTTGTGTTTCATGAAAGTGTTTGTGTAGTGTGCTGAACTAGACACGTGTTCGAAGTGTTGTGCAAGAGTGTTAGCCTGGTCTTCCAGTGTGTCCCCTGTTGTGCTAACCAGGGGCAGGCTGTGTGTCTGTTGTCCTTTGAGCTTGCGTATACGTGTCCAGACTTTGTGTGTGTCTGTGTATGAATTAATGGATGTGAAGAAGGTGTGCCAACTCTCTCGTTTTTCCTCACGGCGCACACGTCTTCCAAACGCCTTGGCCCGTTTGAACAAAATAAGGTTACCCGGCGTGGGGTACCGACGAAGGATACCCCACGCCTTGTTCTGGGCCTCTCGCGCCCGCCTACAGTCCTCATTCCACCACGGCCTCCTCTGGTTGCACGGGGCACCAGATGCGTGGGGAATGGACTTTTCGGCGGCGTCGAGGATGTGTGCCGTGAGGAGTTGGGTAGCTTCTTCAACGTGTAGGTGTCTTATGGATGTGTGGTGTAGTTTCGATGTCTCTGAAAATGTGTTCCAGTTAGCTCGTGCTTCATTGAACCTATTATGGGAAGATGAACTGCTTGGGCCTTTACCTATATATGTTAGTGATGTGGGGAAGTGGTCACTGCCATATGGGTCCGTGCCCACACCCCACTCCAGACATGGAACTAGAATTGCCGAACCAATAGCCAAGTCAAGATTTGAGTATGTATTGTGTCCTATGTTATGATATGTAGGCTGTTTATTATTGAAAAGGCATGCTCCAGAGGATGTAAGAAACCTCTCTATCAGGCGACCCCGGGCATCCGTACGAGAAGAGCCCCAAAGAGAATTGTTGATGATGATAGTTAGAGTTTTTTGGCGCAAGGCCAGCTGGGGCAAAGAGCGCCAAACAAAAGTATCTAAAATAAAATATAGGCTACTAAAGCCAAAATAACAATAAAATCAATTAATGGCAATGGTGATGGCTGGTGTATAGGGCCAGATATGATTATGCGTGATAGGAGATGAGGTTTAAAAACTTGACGTCGGACATATACTCAAACACATGTTTCACGGAAACAATGGCATCATCACCTAGGAAAAACGATGGATGTAGGGGAATATGTTGTCTGTAGAGTTCTCTGAAGTGTTTGTGTCGTGTTGTGTGAAGTGCCTTGCATGTGATTAGTATGTGCACTACGGATAGGGCCTCTCCGCACCTGCCGCACTGGGGTCTAGAAGATCCCGTCAGCAGATAAGAGTGCGTCGCATGGGTGTGCCCTATCCGCAGCCTACCCAAGGCGACTTCCGTGTGTCTGTTGTGTGAGTCAGTTGTGTACCGTCCCAAGTGTGGCTTTATTACATGTAGTTTGTTGTCTGTCTGTTCGTCCCAGTGTGTTTGCCATGTTCTGCGCAGGTGTTGTCTTATGTGTGGCTTGAGGTCTGTGTAGGGTACCGTTGTAATGTCCACAGTGTTCCTGAGTGCAGCCGCACCAGCCCTCTCGTCTGCCAACTCGTTCCCAGAGATCCCTGCGTGTCCTGGGACCCAGCAGAGGACCACCTCATGCTTTTGTGCATACACGGACATGATAGTGCAGAATACAAGATTAACTATGTGGTTTCTGGGGGGCTTGTGCGATGACAGTGCGTGAACAACACTCAAAGAATCTGTATATATGATGGAATTGGGAATGTGATTTTCAAGGATGTGTCGTACAATCAGTAAAATTCCATACGCTTCCGCTGAAAAAATTGATGTGTGCACGCTCATGGTTCTGGCTGCATTGAAATTAGGACCATGAGCAGCGCACGACACCATACTGGAGGTTTTAGAAGCGTCACTATAAAATTCTGCACATGTGTATTTAAACTGCAAAGACAGAAAGTGCTGCAGTATTGCAGCTCGTGGTACACAATTTTTGTCAAGTCTCATAAAAGAGAGGTCACACGACACAGGGCGAACTTGCCAAGGCGGTAAACTGTTAGAAAAGGATGACCTGTACACATCTAAAAACGAAGCACTGAGATCCGAGGCTCGCTCTCTCACTCTCAGTGAAAAAGGCAGAGGAACGGATGGGCGATTTGCAAAGAGCAGAGATGTTGATGTATCGTTAAAGACAGGATAAAAAGGGTGATTATTCAGTGATGAAATTTTAAAAGCGTATAGCAAGTCCATGTACGTTCGTTGGTTCTCAAGGCTCCACTTATCACACTCGACATACAGACTCTCGACAGGGCTAGTGCGAAAAGCACCCGAGGCGAGACGAAGCCCCAAGTGTAGCACTGGGTCAAGCATTCGCAACGCTGTTTTAGTCGCCGACCCATATACCACACTGCCATAGTCTAAACGAGACCCAACCAAAGCAGTATAGAGCCGTAGTAGGAGTTCTTTGTCGGAACCATAAGATTGATGGGAGAGAACCTTAAGTATATTCATTGTTTTCAGACATTTATGTTTAAGTTCCTTGATGTGTGGAATGAATGTGAGTTTCTGGTCAAACACAACACCTAAGAACTTGTGCTCCTTGTTCACAGGAAGCGACACGCCATTAAGAGTAATGTCTGGGCCCGTATGGACCCCGCGCTTCCTGGAGAACACAACGCAGGAGCTTTTTACAGGATTTAATTTAAAACCATTCTTGTCTGCCCAGCCGGCAAGTTTCTTTACACCAAGCTGGACTTGACGTTCGCAGATTGACATATTGCATGATTTATAGGATATCTGCACGTCATCTACATACATGGAATAAGAGATTGTAGGTGGCAGTGCCTTACCAAGAGAGTTCATTTTTACTATGAAGAGAGTGCAGCTCAACACGCCACCCTGTGGCACGCCATTTTCTTGCACGTAAACGTTTGAGAGTGCACAACCAACTCTTACTCGAAACGTTCTGTCTGACAAGTAACTAACAAGAGTGTTTAACATGTTACCCGATACACCGAATGACTTGAGGTCCCTAAGGATCCCATAACGCCAAGCGGTGTCGTATGCCTTTTCAAGGTCGAAGAAGACAGTTAAACAATACTGCTTATGCGCGAAGGCATCCTTGATGTACGAGTCAAGAGCTACCAGCTGATCGTTCGTCGATCGCCCCACCCTAAAGCCTGCCTGGCAGCTCTCGAGAAGACCGTTGTACTCGAGGAAGTACACGAGCCTGCGATTTACCATCTTCTCGAAGAGCTTGCACAGGCAGCTCGTCAGGGCTATAGGACGGTAGCTTGAGGGGGACGACGGGTCCTTTCCCTCCTTCAGGAAAGCTACAACTATAGCCTCCTTCCAAGAGTTTGGAATGTGCCCCGAAAGCCAAATCTTGTTATATAGGTGTAAGAGTGTTAGAAGAGTGTCTGCGTGCAGGTGTTGTATCATTGTGTATGTGATGTTGTCTGGGCCTGGAGCTGAGGGTTTACACGTGCTTAGAGCAGCCCTCAGCTCATGTAGTGAAAACAGGGAGTTGTAAGAAGTCTGTGATTTGTTGCTGTCGCGTAGGGACTTCTTTTCACAACAGGCTTTATGTTTCAGGAAAGTGTTTGTGTAGTGTGCTGAACTGGACACGTGTTGGAAGTGTTGTGCGAGTGTGTCAGCCTGGTCTTCGAATGTGTCCCCTGTAGTGCTGACCAGAGGCAGGCTGTGTGTTTGTTGTCCCTTGAGTTTACGTATTCGTGTCCATACTTTCCTTGTGTCTGTGTAGGAGTTTATTGATGTTGTGAATGTACGCCAACTCTCTCGTTTTGCCCCACGGCGCACACGTTTTCCTAACGCCTTGGCCCGTTTGAACAAGAGGAGGTTTCCCGACGTGGGGTACCGACGAAGGACACCCACGCCTTGTTCTGGGCCTCTCACGCCCGCCTACAGTCCTCATTCCACCACGGCCTCCGCTGGTTGCGCGGGGCACCAGAGGCGTGGGGAATGGACTTTTCGGCGGCGTCGAGGATGTGCGCCGTGAGGAGTTGGGTAGATTCTTCAACGTGTAGGTGTCCTATGGATGTGTGGTGTAGTTTGGATGTGTCTGTAAATGTATTCCAGTTAGCTCGTGTTTCATTGAACCGATTATGGGAAGATGGACTGAATGGGCCTTTACCTATGTATGTAAGTGAGGTGGGGAAGTGGTCACTGCCATATGGGTCAGTTCCCACACCCCACTCGAGAAGAGGAAAGAGAACTGCGGAGCCAATAGCCAAGTCAAGACATGAGTATGTGTTGTGTCCTATGTTATGATATGTAGGCTGTTTATTGTTGAAAAGGCATGCTCCAGAGGATGTAAGAAACCTCTCTATCAGGCGACCCCGGGCATCCGTACGAGAAGAGCCCCAAAGAGAATTGTGAGCATTAAGGTCGCCTGTTAGAATGTACGGTTCGGGCAGCTGGTCAACCAGCGCCTCAACGTCAGAGCTCGAAAGTGTAACATCAGGAGGAATGTATATGGAGCATACCGTTATCAACCTATTAAATATTATTAAGCGTATTGCTACAGCCTCAAGGATAGTGTTTAAAGTGACAGGGTGGCATGCTAAGGATTTCCGGACGATTATGGCCACACCGCCAGAGGAGTGTGTGCAGCCATCCCTGTCCTTTCTGAAGACCATGTAACTATTCAAGAAATTTGTGTGCTTGGAATTCAAATGTGTTTCCTGAACACACATAACACTTGGCTGATTAGCATGCAGTATTTCGTATACATCGTCAAGATTTTTAAGAAGGCCTCTACAGTTCCATTGAATTATGTTTTCTCTTCCCATTATTTAGTGTGAGAGCTACTGGAGTGTGTGTGTTTGTTTATGTGTCGTCTTTCGGGGCTGTGACTCTCGCCTTTTTAGGCTTGTCGGGAGGCTTTGGCGTCGGGACGCGTTCCTTGCACTGCGTTGCAGGCAGGAACGGCCCGACATCCATATGGTCGTCGGATGTCCGAGGGGTGCCCGACGGACCGGGCCCCCCGGACTTGGCCCCCCCTCGGGAGCCCTTCGTTTGAGCCGCCACCGCCGAGGGCGTCCGGAGCGCCAGAGGTGGCACGGGCGGTGCGGTGGCGGTGGGAACCGGTGCAGGGCCCTTGGTGTCCATCACCTCGGTACCCTCCAACGCACTGGAGGACGGGGAGACAGAGGCGGGAGCGGCACCGGTCCCGACGGAAGACGTTTGCACCACAACCGCTGCTGCCTCAGCAAGCGGCGTGGTGGCGGGTTGGGCTGCCTGAGGCAACCCAGGGGGGGGGGGCGGGGGAGGGACCAGGTCAGACTCGCTGAACTGGGTCCCTGTGGAAACCAGACGCCGCTCCGCCCCCCGGTGAGCCGCGTCGGCGTACCTCCCCAGAGGGAAAGAGGCGAACCTCTTTCGCGCCTCTGGGAAGTTATGTTCTCCGTGACCTTGATGTTAATTATCTTTTTTTCCAATTGAAATTTTTCGCACTTGCGGGAGTACGCTGCATGCGGACCGCCGCAGTTCACACAAGTGAGGGTTTCGGATGGACAGTTGTCAGTCGGATGATCGTGCGCCGCGCATTTCGCACACGTCGTTCGGCCACGACAAGAGGTTGTACCGTGCCCGAACCGCTGGCACTTAAAACAGCGCCGCGGATTCGGGATGTACGGACGGATGGAGCAACGGATAAAACCTGCATTGATGTGTTGTGGAAGAACTGCGCGGTCGAAAGTCAAGATAATGTGCTTAGTGGGAATCTCCTTGTCGTCTCTGCGGATAGTGATGCGTCTCACGGCAGTGACGCCCTGATCCTTCAAGCCGGCAAGGAGATCCGCATCCGTTTCGTTCAAAAGATCTGTCTCGGATATCACACCCTGGGAGCTGTTGAGGCTCCGATGGGGTGTGACCCTGATGTCTAGATCAGCCAGTCTAGTCTGAGCTAGAAGCTTCATGGACTGCTGCTTGTCATTTATTTCGATGAGGAGTTCACCAGACCTTTGTTTTTTGCACTTATACGATTTTCCTACTATGGCTTCAAGATACTTGGCGATCAAGAAGACTGACTGAGATGCAAGAGGGTGGGTTGGATTGAGGGATTCCATCACAAGAAATCGAGAAAAATGGTCCGGTTCAGGAAAGGTTAACGACGGCAACGGAGGAAAGGATACTTCGGTGCGGCCCCTTTTCAGGGACCGATCACGGTTGGGGGGGGTTTTAGACAATACCATAAAGCATAGTATAAAAGCAGGGAGACGGGGGTACTTTCTCCTTTGACCTTACCCTGGTAGTCAAAGAGGTCCCGGAGCTCCCTGCCTGTCTACCAGGCAGGGAGCCCATCGGCCGGAGCTTGACCAAGGCTCCGACGGCCACCGTTTACGGCTTCTACCCTTCACCTTTAAACACATCGCCACGGTTGGACACGGCTTATGTTGGGAGCTCGGGGTCCGCGGTGTCGCTGCTCACCGTCACCATGAATACTCAAGGTGCCCCGTGCGGGGCCCAAAGAGAATTGTGAGCATTAAGGTCGCCTGTTAGAATGTACGGCTCCGGCAGCTGGTCGACCAGCGCCTCAAAGTCAGAGCTCGAAAGTGCAAGATCAGGAGGGATGTAAATGGAGCATACCGTTATCAACCTATTAAATATTATTGTGCGGATGGCTACAGCCTCAAGGATAGATTTCAAGGTGACAGGGTGGCATGCTAAGGATTTGCGGGCGATTATGGCCACACCGCCAGAAGAGTGGGTGCAGCCATCCCTGTCTTTCCTGTATACCAGGTAACTATTCAAGACATTTGTGTTTTTGGAATTCAGATGTGTTTCCTGGACACACATTAAACTTGGCTGGTTGGCATGCAGAATCTCATGCACGTCGTCAAGATTATTCAGAAGGCCTCTGCAGTTCCACTGAACTATGTTTTCTCTTCCCATTATTATGTGTTCAGAGCTACTGGAGTGTGATTATTTATGTAGGGTCTTTCGGGGTTTGGACTCTTGGGAGGGGCTTTCTGGCCTTCTCTACTGACCTGGACGTCGCAGCCCGTTCCTTCCGCTGCGATGAAAGCCGGAAGGGCTCGACGTCCATGTCGTCATCTGAAGGCAAGGGGGTCCTCAGCGGACTAGGCCCCCTTGACGTGGTACCCTTTCGGGCATTCTTTGCCTGCGCTGCCAGTGCCGAAGGCGTGGGAAGCACGACAGGTGGCACAGGCAGTGAGGCAGAGGAGGGGGTCGCTGCGACTGCCTCCGTCTCCATCTCCGTGCCCTTGCGTGTGCTTTGGGCCGGTGGGGAGGATGCAGTGGATGCAGCGGCATCCCCAACATACGTTGCAACCACAGCCGCTGCTGGGTGAGCGAGCGGTGCAGAGGCTGGTTGGGCTGCCTGCGGCAACCCTGGGGGGGGCGGGGGCGGGACCAAGTCTGACTCGCGGTACTGGGTCCCCGCCGAAACCAGACGCCGCTCCGCCCCCCGGCGAGCTGCGTCGGCGTACCTGCCCAGAGGAAAGGAGGCGAACCTCTTTCGCGCCTCGGGGAAGGTGATGTTCTCGTTTACTTTCAAGGCAATAATCTGTTTCTCTTGTTTAAACTTCTCACAACTTCTGGAATAGGCAGCATGCGGTCCCTGGCAGTTCGGACAGGTGAAGTGCTCAGATTCACAGTTATCGGTTGGATGATCTTGTGCTGCACATTTGGCGCACGTCAGTTTCCCACGACAAGAGTTTGTGCCGTGGCCAAACCGCTGACACTTATAGCAGCGGCATGGATTCGGCACGTAGGGTCGGACCGGACATCTAACGAAGCCTGCGTTGACCGACTCAGGAAGCGTTGAGCGGTCAAACGTCAAGATGATGTGTTTGGTAGGAATGATTTGATCGTTTCGGCGTATGGTTATTCGCCTCACTGCCGTCACGCCCTGATCATGGAGGCACTCGAGCAGATTGGCTTCAGTTTCACTTATAAGATCTGGATCAGAGATCACGCCTTGGCAGCTATTAAGGCTGCGATGAGGTGTGATCTTGATGTCAACATTGACCATGCGCGTTTGTGAAAGGAGGTTTGCGGACTGCTGTTTGTTGTCTACCTCAATCAAAAGTTCTCCCGTTTTCAGTTTTTTAGCCTTGTACGACTTTCCAACAAGGCTTTCAAGATACTTGGAGATTAGAAAGACGGACTGGGAAGTGATTGGTTTTGTTTTGTCAACAGATTCCATGATCAGAAAGCGCGAGAAATTATCGGGCTTTGGGAGCGAGATTGATTGCAACGCAGGAAAAGGTACTTCGGTGCGGCCCCTTTTCGGGGGCCGATCACGTCTGGGGGGGGGGGGGTTTGGAAAATGCCATATGATACATTGGAAAGCAGGGAGACGGGGGTACTTTCTCCTTTGACCTTACCCTGGTAGTCAGAGAGGTCCCGGAGCTCCCTGCCTGGTAGACAGGCAGGGAGCCCATCGGCCGGAGCTTGACCAAGGCTCCGACGGCCACCGTTCGTGGTTTCTAACCCTCCACCTATAAACACATTGCCACGGTTGGATCCAGCGTATGTTTGGGGGCTCGGGGTCCGCGGTATCGCCAGTACCGTCACCAAGATTGCTCAAGGTGCCCCGTGCGGGGGGGACCGGTGATGATCTTGGGCAATGCATACCAGTAACGAGCGAGTGATGTAATAAGGTGTGGCAGGGCCGATAATGATGACCATCTCCGTTGCTGAACACTAAATGGGAGCAAGGAAGAATGAAGACTACATATCCGGCGATAAAAAATTCAACCTGCGGAGTATGTACGTGCTCTACTAGGGATATTTCACGAAAAAAGGACTGGGTGCAAGACTGTCCAAGAAGGGCCATTTGAGCCGGTTTCCCAGACAGTGGGTATATACAAGCGACAAAGAAGGTACAGTTTTATCTGCAATGCTAGCACCAGTAAGAGGAAGGCTCTGCAAGAAGAGAGTGGTCTGTCTTTTGTTCCCAATATTTTTGCGCTGCTTGAAACGTCGTCGTTTAAATGCATGGTCAACTTTGTTTCAATCTCTGTTCAAACTCGCGCGTGCTAGGCTCCTGCGAGTGTTTCATTCGGTAGCACATACAACATCTGCGATCATGGCTGCCTCGTGTCGGGACATCATTTATTTGAGACATGTGGTGGACTTTGCGAGTAACTTGGCAGTGGGCTTGTTCCGACCGTGAGATTTCTAGGACAAGGGTTATACGTGAAGATGTGGAAATATCTCGAATTGACAATGTCCCGAAGCAGGTAGGTGCGACAACATGATTTCTCTTTCTGCGAGCGTGGAACGGTGATTCATTATGTTTTGAAGTGTTCCTCAGCCATCTTCGTGTTTTCATCAAACTATACAAAATATCTGAAAAGTGGAGTTTTATTTTCGCATTTTCAACTCAAATCTACAGGCGATGTTTTCTTGAATTTGAATGAAGTGCTTACGCGTCGTCTTCGTTGTACATTCTCTCATCTTTAATACGTTCGGTCGAACGGTGGCATCCTATTGTGTACTTAGCACGCTGGCGACCTCCTTAAAGACCCTAAGACACCATTGTAATTGAGTTTTCAATTTGAGTGAATCTTCTTACTTTTTATATATGCTTGTTTTCATTTGAAATATAAGCAAGCAATATTCGGAATACGGCTTTCCCCACAGTTCAGGAGAATCGATGTAACCTAATATTATATCACATTGTGGCTGCGACTGAAATAAGTTTCGACAAAGGTCTGCCGTTATTAAAGATAATAAAACGTTTGAACTGATAGTGCCTTAGAACAATGCGGCGGGCTTCGGGCACCGTTGTGTTACAATTCTAGCTACAAACCACCAAACGCAGCACGCGACACGCATGCCTCGTGAGTAACAAGTTAGCACTGTTCCGATTCTTTTCTTGGGCGATAATCGGGGCGCTCTTGTGCAGTCGCGGATGCACGAGCGGGCGAAAGGGCCCAGCGACAGCGAGGGTAACGCACCAACGATTCCAGCTACGGGGACGATGATCCGCCCAGGCCACGCGTCACTGACGACACGGAGGCTTCGAACGAGGGAACAGGAATGCCACTCACGCAGAGTGCGAACATTGATGGCGTTGTCCTGAGAGAAAAAAAGAGGAGGTTTAAAAATACTTTCGGCTGGCGTACCCGCAAATTTTCCCGCCGTTTTTTCGGGGGGCTACCATGGTTGCCAGACCAGGACTGCCCTCTGTTGATTAGCTCGCATCATCCGTAAAGGCCGCGGATCTGTCAGCCCGCTCTGGTTACAAACCCCTGCGCGCTCGCGCCGCGGGCTCGAACCCGGGTTCTTTTTTCGCTTCCCCTTTACGGACTGCCTTAACGGGCCCCATACGTTTTTAGTACCTCCCGTGGCGACGAAGCGAAAAAAAACAAAAAACTCCCGGACTCGAGCCCGAGCCCGCGGCGCGAGCGCGCAGGGGTTTATTACCAGAGCGGGCTGACAGGTCCGTGGCCTTTACGGATGATGCGAGCTAATCAACAGAGGGCAGTCCTGGTCTGGCAACCATGGTAGCCCCGCGAAAAAATGTCGGGAAAATTTGCGGGTACGCCAGCGGAAATGCTACCAAATACCGGAGTCTATGCTGTTATTCCGCATTCCGTAGGTAGCTCCGCAGTCGAGAACATTTCTACGGAGTCTGAGTGATCGAGTGAAGAGCCTATTTCCGGGCATCTTGGTAAGCCCACAGGGAGTTTTTTGACGGCGATGGCAATAATTCGCGTTTACAGAGGTTGAGCTCTGCGCACAACCCCTGTGCCCGTCTGTGGGGCAGCTTCTTCGCATAGCTACCGCCACTGCGATCGTAAAAGTCGGCATCAGTATTTGTCAGTGCGATGCGCGTATCTGTGCCAGACGTGTATGTAGGCATGTGTCCCTGTACAAAAACGTGTTTACTGCACAGTGTAAGAGCCCCAAATGTCGCCGTCGAATATGACAAAACTAAGATAAGATAGTAAGATAAGATAGTACCGTCACTGAGGCACGCATGCGAGCAACGGCGGCGATTTTTGTGTTTATCAGTGTTGCGAAGTTGCTGCTCCTGCGGCCTCACCGCTAATTTTGACACTGCCGAAGACGCAGCAACGCGGCATCTACGGACACCCTTCTGGAGCTGAAATTCTGCGAAGTGCGTTATCTTTGATTCGCGCTCGGAACGACGCCAGACGCGCGCAGCCACAGAGCACGCATCACAAGCAGAGATTACCGCATTTGACCGGCAGAAAATGCATAAACAACAAAATGGCGGTGCCCATGAAGCGTCGCGTGTAGACAAAGGTCACGTGATGCGAACTGACCAATGATCATGCGGCGGCACGGAACAGTAAGAGAAAAGAGTGCCGATACTCTGTAACGAAAGCTAGTGACAATAGGCCAAACCTTACAAGCAAATACACCTCCGCGAGATCCTAGAGTTGTCCTAGCTGTCAATTGTCCTATAATTTGTCATGGCATAGTTTTAATAAACAAAGAGTTACAGCAGTTTTCTGTAACCGTACTCCCTCCGTAGACAGCCACGTTCAAGAGACGGGAAGTTTGTAACGTGCACAACTTCACGGGGCGCTAGCTGTGAGGGCAAAATAAAAGCCGGCGTAATAATGCAGTTGTCTTAGCGACCAATTTGGCATGGTTGTTTGTAAGATACGTAAATATGAAAGCTGAAAGCTACAGCTCTCGATCGAGCGAGTGCGATTCTTTATAGACGAGATCCGATAGGCGCACACAATTTGGCCAGAACCTAGCGCCAGACAGCTTCGCTGTAAAACCTTTAACGCCGAAACAGAAAAACCCTAAAGCCATTACACGCAATGTCAAAGCTGTCGGAAGTGCACAGCAGTTATTCGACATAATAGCTTCTAGCGCCGTTATCCGCTCACAGCTACCACACAATGCAATTCAAATTTCCCGCCTTCGCAGTGCTCGCGCGCCCCCTTCTGAAACTGCGCCAGCGGGAGTTCTGTTATTTTTGTGCTTGCCTTTCCTCCCGCACGTGCCAACGGTCCACTGCAACTTTTTTTCGCTCGCTATCGTAAAAACCAACCAAACGAGCGTTCCTAACTAAATGAACGCTGGCGCTGCCGGTTAATTATGTATATTTTGCCTCAAATGTACCTGCAGTTTTCTTTGCCCTAAACAACGCGGAGGTGTATGACAAGCGCCAGCGGTTCACGAGTTTCAAACGCCTATGACTATATGACGCCTATGACTATATGACGCCTGGCTTCAGAAGCCTCTGGGTTACGCCGCGAAGACATCTGCTATGACGGAACGCCGTGTGGCTCTACTTGGGTCCAGAGAGCGAGCTGCGACAACAAGGCGAGCCCCTAAAGTGTTCTGCGCTTAAAACGACAGCGTAGCAAGGACAGCCGAGCCAGTTATGGCCTGAGACACGTTATACGAACAGCGGCGTATGCAAGTGCGGGGAGTAGTCGCAGCAATCCGCTGAGGCTTTGGGGCGAAAAGCACAGCTGGTACTTGGTCCAAGGAATTCTCTGCGGGGTTGCTGCTATTGGCCGCTATTGATATTGAATGTTTGATGTTGAGTCGTGGTGCAAAGGCTAAGCGAAATTGAGCCCATCCTTTTTTCAGAGGGACCTGTTTCCAAGTGCAAAAAAGGCGGCGGTGTCCTGCATTGTCTCAAGTCACTTGTTCAAACCAAGGAGGCAGGCCGGCTGAGGGTTGGGAATTTTTACGGAAAATAAGATGCATTAATATTGCCATGTTTGGTACAAAAATTGCGGCCTGTTGTTAATTAAGCGCTCACATGTTCGAATCACTGCACTCATCTAAGCAATGACGAAAGAGGGCGAGAAGACCTCTCTGAACCTCACGCACCCGGCGAACAGAAACAGCAGCGAATCTTGCACGGTCCGTGAGTTTCGGTTGCGTCCAACAGCCTGGGAGCATACAAGCTGTCACAGGTCACGTCTCGGATCAACAACAACTCGGTGATGGAAAGCCAATGAGCGGCGGGTGCGCGCTTCGGTGAGCATGAAGCGAGCGTCGCCTCCTGGAAGGCTATGGCCTACAAACCGCAAATACGTACGAGGTAGTGTGCATGCTTGCGTGCGTGTGTATACGTATAGAAACTTTGTGAGGCGTGAATAAAGCGTTGCCACGTCAGCCCGTGCTCTAATGTGACTGGTTTCTGACGAATTCAGCGTGGAGGCCTCAATTGCTGTTCTGGATTTTACTGTGCACTATAAGTAATGGGTTTTGCTACACAGCTGTTGATTCGCTTGAGAGGGCTAATTTAAATCGATAGACAAAGAAAAGCGGTGGCCAGTACATTAAACGGACCCTACGACAGTTTCGATAAGCTCTTCCACTCTTTCCTTCGCGTCTGGAAGCACTGCAAAAGCTATAGTTATCGGCAGCACAGAACAGCACTGCGTGATTTGCTCGTCGCACCAGATACGCTTTCTATTTCTAGTTTGTTTTGTGGCTTTTTTTTAAGTTGCTATCAAAAAGCGTTCATTGCTGCAACTGAACGAAAACCGGCCAACAGCCGCTGAATGGCCTTAGTGACGCAATTCGCGCCGTCGAAGAACATCAAGACCGGGTAAGAGAGTAAAATCTTTTGAGCGATTTTACAAGTTATCTGATGGGAATAGGGCAGTAATTTTTGGCTGAGGTACTTTGCGACCCCCTAATATAAATACTGAATGTTGCGTTACTACGTTGTGTAAGCATTTAGGATTTCAAAAAAAAAGTTGAAAAAAAGTCTTGCAGGGTCTGTTTAAAATTTGGTCATTCGGGATAAATTTTTTTAACACTGAGCCCCCTTGGGTGCTTCTCTCGCGTGGTTGATGATGGTTTGATTTTATTGGCGCAAGGACGACATGGGTAAAGAGCGCCAAACACAAAGTTATTTGATGAGGAGAAAACACGAAATAAAATCAGTTAAAAAACTATGAACACGGCTGGTGTAAAGGGCCAGGGTGAAGAACAAGAGAGGTTAAAAGATACATACGGTGGTTGGTGTATAGGACCAGGGGTAGCTTCTCTCGCGTGGTGGCCTTGAGTGTTGATAACGTATCTGTTTAAAGAAACGAATGAAGCACTAGAGCAGTCCGAATGGTTGTCTCCGAATGGTTGTCTAGCAGTCATATTTTATCGGAAGGCCGAATAACTTTCGCGACTGTTATCGTGCATCGAAATGGCTACGGGACCCGCCGCGGTGGCTCAGTGGATAAGGTGTTCTGCTGCTGAGCACGAGGTCGCGGGTTCGATTCCAGGCCGCAGCTGCCGCTTTTCTGATGGAGGCGGAAAGCAAAAACGCCCGTTTGTACGAGATTTCGGCGCACGTTAAAGATTCTCAGAGGGTCAAAATTCACCTGGAGCACTCCATTACGGCGCGCCTCATCGCCTGCGTTGCGTCGGCGCGTTAAACCCTACAATCTATCAATCGAAATAGCTACGGGTACATTCTTGTGCTCTCAGTGCCTTCAAACAAACGTCATCATTCACCCCTGTTAATCTTCAAACTAAAAATTAAATCATTTATGTTGACTTCCTCCGTCTGGGTGTTGTCGCCACAAATCCCGTGAGAGCAGCGAAAGTTCCTCCGACGGGATTCACCTTGGAAAGGCGGTTTGATGGGTCGTTAAAAAGCGCAATCGTCTTGTTTCCTCTGAGAGAGTTGTTCATTAGGGTGTTTTAGGCGGTGGCATTACCCCCATTTTCACTCCGCTAACAACCAGTGTTGTACAGGTTCCTCTAGAACAGTAATGAAAGCTCGTTCCTTCTAAATTTTAAAACCAGTTCCCGTTACAAGTTCCTTTATTGCGAAAGGAACGCGTTCCTGTTCTACTTCGAACATTGGAACGTGTCCTTACGTTAACGTTACATTTCATTTTTTTTTAAATTAAAATATGGTGTCGGATTCCTGAAGCGAAAAAAGTGAGAAATAAAAAAACTCATATCGAATACGTATAATGTAGGAATATGAACACCTCCGGCACCAGTTCATCTAGAGATAAAAAGAATCCAAAGAAACGCTTCTAAACGATTTTTTTTTTCAGGAGCACCGGACAAACTCCAGACATGTGTAACTTCGATTTTGGTGCTCGTCTATTATAGGTGCAACACATGTGACACATCCGACTTCGGTATTACAGATGCGCAGTAAGGTTACTGCGCTTCAGATATGCGAATAGAACGTTACTCACATGCAGGAGCGTAATTAAATGCCTTGCATTAAAAACCGCGTTGAAAGGTCCCCTACATAGGCCCCTAAAGAATACATAGTACATAATGAATACATACATAATACATAGGCTCCTAATGAATGCTGATTTAATATTAGTTTATTTAAAATACTTTACAGGCCCCTTTGCGGGGAATTTCGTAAGGGGGTTACAACAGTGAAGCTTTAAGGATCATACAGCACCAATTTGCGAGTAACAAAACACAGGAAAACAGGTAATGACTACACGGTTAGTAATCCAAGTTTAGGTCGGAAGACGACAACAAGAAAAAAAAAGCCAACAGTGTAGTCACACACGAAATCTACGCGCAAGAATGACAAAGTATGCCGAACACAATCAGGGTAGTAGATAAAGGAAACAACCTAAGGTAGCCAAGTATGTAAACACAACGGACGAATCAGGTGTGGTGGTTAGAAATACGCGTAAGGGAAAAGCACAGGAAATAACACAGATCCTAATCACGTGCGTACGAACATTTACACTATTAATATATAGTCCTACTCAAAACGCGAAACTATAAAGTAAATGAAACAACCCCTAATAAATAAAAAGTAATGAGAAATGAATGAATGAATGAATGAATGAATGAATGAATGAATGAATGAATGAATGAATGAATGAATGACTTTATTTCAGGGAGGAGGCTATAAAGCCCTGTGGGTAGGGAATGGAAAGTAGGATAGGGAAAGTTGTAGTACAACTAAGTAATGTTCAAGCCTCACTGTAGCGGTCACTGTAGCTGTCTCTCGAGGTTCCGTTGGAGCAACACACACACACTGGCCTTCCCCTGAGGGGAGGGGGTGTCCGGCATAGTTCTTGATGGCACATTACGGTTGGTGGGGCAAGACGGATGCGCACCGGTGTTCATTTGTGACTGGTGAACTTGAACAGGTAGTCGGTCAGCCATTAAACCATCTTATAGAGACCATTTTTTAGGGCAAAGTCTGTGATTTTTTCTAACATTTCTGGGTTGACCCTAACATACTCGACATGCTCTAACTCCGACGTCGGAACCGTGGCGCTTGCTAGCAACTGCGTACGGCCGTCTGAGAAGGCTGCACATGACCAAATAAGGTGGAAAAGGTTGGATTTCTCGTTGCTGCCACAGTGGGGGCACCTTGGTAAGGAGAGACGCCTTGGGTTCGTCCACTTCGATATCATATCAGGGGTATAGGCCGAGTTGGCATAAACTTTGTTCGCGAAGACCTCTCCTGTTCTTGGAAGGGTCTTTAGTGGTGCGAGGAAACCTGGGGGTGAGGCCTCGGCTATCCGCTGCTGGCTGAGGGCTCTAGCTTGACGAAGTTTTTGTTGCCAGTGTTGTTGAGATGTGCTCGGTGGGTCAGATCGTGCTGGAGTGGTGTCGAGAACCGTAGGAGGATTTAGTAGAAAACAACAACAAAAAAAAAAACGTGCCGTGGTACAGAAACGATACATGCTTCAAGCAGAAAAAGTAAAGTACATAATAAGGTTACAGGATACGGCAGAAGAGAAAAAAATGTAGAATGAATAAAAAAATGTAAAAACATTTAGTTGAAGAAAAATACCCGACTGCATAGTCGCAACTAAGTAGAGTCCCTTATTTGAACTCAGAAAGAGTTGCACCTTCATGTTGGTGTCAGACAGCCGAACCCGTTTTCTCGTCAACACTTCCTTGGCAGAGTTGAAGAGCCGTTCCATGGAAGCGCTGGAGGGTAATGACTTGTACTTAACAAAAAGTTGGTTCGGTCCCTCCAAGTTCTTCATCTGCTACAGCGGGTAGTCAACTGGTACCAGCAGGTACCGCGACAGCTCATCCTGTGCCTCGGCTGGAAAGGTTTGCGGCCCAAAGGAAAAAAAATCCTCGGGCGTGGACGAGGTGACAAAACCTGCGCTGGATGGCTCGGTCACCACAGCCAGCTCTGTCTTTATGTCGTTGGTCGCCTGTCTCGCACAGAACTGACTGGGATTCATGATGGCTTAAACCTTGGGGTTAAGCAACTGGGGACAACGAGCTTGATCTTTCCTTTGAGGGGTGTAAACCTGCAATCCCGAACAATTCCCGTTGACCCGGTGACCCTGCAATCTTGGTGATCCTTCGGATGACCTCCCAGTGAGAGCAACTCCCTCGACAACAAGGCACCCGCAGCTCGCGCTCACTAATGTGGTACATACCCCTGGCAATATACGGTGGTTTCACAAGGTACCTGCAGTGCCGCTAGGACTAGGGAACAATTCTATCGGCCACACGCGCATCCTGACCTCCAGAGACAAAAGATGAAAGGTGAAAAGAATTCCCTCGGCTGCTCTATTCACCCGTCGAACATCACGTAACCTCCACCGCCATGAAAGCAAGCACAAGCTGCGGCCTGCTGCGAAGTTATTCTTCTGCCTTTGACCTTCAAGGAAGCACTTTCCTCTTAAGGGCGGGCTAATCGACCAGCTTATGGGGCGAGAAGCACACTAGCAACTTGAGTATTTTTGTACTCAAACCATGGTATCGAAAACAACCAATTTCTGGCGATGTAATGTTTGCAGAACGAACACCGCTCCTGCCGTTCCTTCAAAAACCTAACGAGTTACCGTTACAGTTTCACCGACCCTTAATAGAACGGTGGCATTCATCCGGCCCCCCAAAAAGAAACTAGTTCCAACTTCCAAGAACGCCGTTCCTTGGAATGCCGTTCCGTACAAAACTGCTAACAACCGACAGAACACAGTGATGTCACCGGGATTACACCTCTTAAACATCATATCGCTCGGAATCAGCCTTTCGGCTAGGATAAAGCAATTAAAAGCTACAGGGTTCTTTTTTGCTATGCCCTGAAACCCGTAACGTCGAAACAATTAGACGGGTTCTGATTGCGTGGCAACAAGAGCGTCGTAGGCACTTCCTTTACCCGACATGACAAGATGTGCACGGGGTGCAGTTTTTAGAAGCTAAGCGAGAGCATAGGGTCATGTCGGGTAGCTGGAAAACTGCGAAGCTACATTCGAACTTATTCTACTTGCTGCCTGTACGGCTGTCGGCCACCGGAAGAAGTGTTGTAGAGAAAGATAAATTGCTAGTTGTAGTCACAGAACTCAATACTGAAGCTTTTTAGATGCGAAGCATCTCTTGCTTTCGGCTCCATCGTCCGTCGACCGTCGTCCGTCCGTACGCACCTCTCTCCATACAAAATGAAAGAGTTAGCGGCGCCTAGTTTCGATCCCACGACTCTCTGGACGCATCGGAAGGTACGTGGCGCTCTTCCCACTGCGCTACAAAGCCGAGACAGGAGCAAGTGCTACGAACGCGCCTTATGTCCTTGACTCATTGAAACTACGTCAAGAAGCTACTGATACAACGAAGGCACGCGAAGCTGAACGTCAACGGAAACGACGAACGGAAAACTTTTTAGGAGATGTTGAATTTCCCGTGGAAAAGCTGTGGCAAGAAGCGCCACGCGCCTTGCAGCTCAACCAGAGAAGAGGACGAAGAGGGCGGGCAGTGGGGTAGGAGCGTGAGCACGCAATAAAGAAAGACGAGAACCAGGAGGTGTTCGATCAGGTAACGCCGGTGTCGGTCTCTTCGCTGTCTCTACATTTCTCTGTCTCTACATGGGGGTTCACAACGCTCCCATTCGTGCTCCGATAAATGAAACAACATAACGGCAACACAATGAAACCTACACGGAACCCCTATGATGCTTCGCATCCTCCTCATGGTTCCCCACGGGAAGATGGTGTAATTTTTTGAAAATATTGGTTGTTATTTTGGAGCGAAATATATTTAGTAATATTTAAAATCTTTTAAATGGTAATTGTTCGCTCTTATCATTTACACCAAGGTAATTGTCAAGCCGCAAGCCTTTAATCAAGTGCAATGAAGCGCAGAAGCTCTGCTCGCCTTTAGTGTTCATGACCTCTGCTTCGTTGTAAGGTAGGTGTTAATGTATTGCTGCCGTAAAAAACAACTCTGCGCTACAAGCCAGGCCATTTCATCGCATTACACGTCGTCTGCAGAAGTGGCGACGCCACTAAAAGTCAGTTTATCTGATGATGTCTAAAGACATCTTTAATGTCCCCGCCATATTGCTTGGATGTTCGTCTATTTTATTTATCAAAGCATAACTCTTCGGTGCTCCATTCTCTTATGTTGTCTTGGGATGCATTTCAAAAACTTTACATAAAAGCATGACAAGAGTATGGTTCAATACAACATTGCCGTTGCGTGTTTTGTTTTGAAAACACTGCTTCCAGATAGAAGTATTTCTAACAATTACGTAATATGCTATACATAACACAGTAATGTAAAAAATTATATAAAAAATTGGCGTTACGCCTTAAGGATATAAAGTTTCGCGAAGATTGTTGAAAGCGGGAAAATTCACCTTCCAAAAAACACACTCGGTGCTTTCCTTACTTCACGTAAGAGCTCCCTCTGTACGAGGCTGAGTTATGAAAGTTCCGCGAAAAAACCAACACGCCTCTTTTTTGCACTTTCTACCCGTCTTGCCTTTCCAGTGCTCAAGCGATCAAACGTCGACTGAAAGTGAGAGCAGCTTTCGCAACTTCGTTCAAAGTGCGCTTAGGTAATTTTTCTCCGGGCATGCAGAGCCTGCTCTAAGCTAAACGAGGACAAAAATAAACAACTTTTGTCGCAAACTTGGGAATACTCTTGCACGGGCAAGAAACAGCATTGATATTAAACTTCAAACTACGCCCGCCCACCTTTTAAGCGTAATAACGACGCTATCAAATCCCGTCTGTTCAAAAATTGTTTTCTTCTTTGCGATGTCTTTTTTAACACTTTGAGTTTCCGAGACCTTCCCATGACACTTCCTTGTGATGAGAAAGATGCATACATCAGCCCGTTCTTAAACCTTCTTTTGCGTGATAGTATTGACGCTGTTCGTTTCTATTCTTGCACTTGTATTTGCTGCGGTGAAAGCTTGCTCTGAAGCGGCCAACTTTGTTTTTCACCCTAGTGGGACACAAATATTAGTGATTCACAACTTTTGCATGTTAATGCCGTATGCGTGCCTTCCGAAGCCTTCCACTGTAATAGCTTGAACAGGTTGCTACAACATTAGGGAATAAAACGAGAATAAAGGAGGCACAAGAACAATTGCCGAACAAACTGTATTGCTTTTTCTTTTCCTCGCCTTTTCATTCGCTTTTTTAGAAAGCTTGTTTCGTACCCAGTATAACAAGATGTATTAAAAAAGTTTAGCAGCAACGATAGTTTAAAAAGAATATATAGCCATCTGGTATACATGTTAAGTATGCTAAGATAGTTTGCTAATGCAAGTTAACAGTAAGATGAATCGGCTGGCCAGCGGGCACACTGTTTTCGAAAATGAAGCACCAATATGACGACATACCGGAGGAATGAACACAAACGTTTCAAGTAGTCTAAATTCAACGTTTTGATGCATTCTTTATGCCAAGTTTGAGTATGATTCAGAACTTGGGAAACACGGCTCGGTATATTTCAGCTTTTAAAATCTAAGCTAACATCGTTAGTATGACCTCGGATATTACCGAAACGTTAGTTCAGTGTTAAAGTTGAACCTTCATTACGTAAAAGCTGATATTGACCTAAAGGGCTTTCACATAGTGGAATGCAGCCTTCAACGTGCGGAGAGGATAAAATATCTCTTAGCAATCAGTGATTGAAAAACAATGTCTTTGTCTCCGTACAGAATCTCATAATGCACTTAGAAGCGCCAAAGACAATCACAGCAAAGCAAAAATAATTGCAGCAACAGCTGCTGATGTACAGCTTTGCGATTACTTACTCTTTGAGGTCAATACTTTATACTTTCCTTTCTCTAGCTGAGGCTTTAAAAAACCAGCGTGAGCTCGGTATAAGTGTCTGTGCATGTGTGGGTATTTCCACGGATTATATTATCCTTCAGATGTGCTAATAAAGCATACGGAATTAAATTTACCCCCTATGTTCCATCTCCAGGGCATACGTGTGTCATGTGCCCAGTGTGGCAAAAACAGGAAACGCCGTGCATATCTGGTACTGTTTCCAGTTATGCAGGAATCAACACTCCATGAATAGTTTTTGTTTTCTTTTTAGGACCTTAAACAGGCCTAGAAACGCGAATATAAAGCTCGCCATTATGCGTTGTTGACAGCGAACCGCCTATAGGGCACTCATGGGCCAATGGCTGCCCTCAAGCACGCTTTTACACCCTTTAGCCCCTCTCTTCGACTTCCCGGCCCCATGTATATGCAGTTCACAAGTAGTACCTTCACCCAACATTTCAGCGAACTTTCACATCTCTCTGCACCCATCAGTTTGCCAGCCTCATCCGGTTAATTTCTCAAGGCTAAAGTAAAACAGACACAGTCGTATACCATGTCCGCACCAGAGCATACAGACTCCGGAAACGCAGACTTCCAGAATTGGAGAGTGGGCTTGTTTTACGCATAACTGTTTTATTTTATTGTCTACCGAAATAACTTCAACCAACTTTGACACACCGCTGTGCCAATATCTGTAAACAAAGATCCGGTTCCAAAAAATAAATACTTTCAGGACTCGCGCACGAGGGGTCACGATTCCCACCCCAGAAGCAAAGGCGCCTGTGTTCGATTCCAGTAAACTTCCACAGTAAATAACATTTTTTCTTTATGTTTGAACACACATGCGTCAAGCTACTGGCGAAAAAGACATGCCAAAAAATAATACTTAACAAACTTATAGCATAACTGTGGAGGCGTCACGCTTACGGCTGCATTAGTATCGTGGATCAAGCATCCTCGAAAGCAGGCGATAGAAACATGCAAATCTCTCTCGTCATTTCAAAGCTCTTCAGTCGGGTATGATGACATCATGATAGTTGGTCAATTAACCAGCGACCGTGCGGATAAAACTGTAATTCCCAACATTTGCGTTTTGAACATTACTGCTGCAGGCTCTATCGCGGAAGGCTTAGCCGTATTCCTCTCACAGCCAATTTAAATCAGGGCCCGAAGACATGTCTTACGCCAGTGACGTGTTCATGACACGGCTTCTTATTGGCTCAGCTCAAAAGCTTCTCACACTCTTAGAGGAAAGGAATAGAGATTGATGGACGGTTTAAAAAGAGTTTCTGTGAGGATGTATCATTAATGGTCGGAGTAAAAGGATGATCGATTTGTCATAGATATGATGTTTGAGGCATATAAAACGTCCATATACACCATCAGGTGATCGAGGGACCCTTTATTGCATTCTACATACAGGCTTTGGACAGGGCTAGTGCGAAAAGCGCCTCATGCAAAGCGTAGCCATAAATGCAGCACCAGGTGTAGCATCATTAGAAGCGTTTTTGTTGCACACCCATATACGACACTGCCGTAGTGCAAGCGAGATTCCACTAGGGCGCTATAAACACGCAGAAATAGTTTCTTGTCCGCACCATAAGACTGGTGGGAGATAACTTTAGGGATATTCATAGTTTTTAAGAATTTTTGTTTAAGATATTTCAAGTGGGGAACAAATGTTAGTTGGCTATCGAATACTACACCTAAAAGTTTACGCTCCTTTTTAACAGGAAGTGAAACGCCATTAAGAGTAATATCTGGGTCCGGATGGATCCCACGCTGCCTGGAGAAGACAACGCAAGACATTTTTTTCTGGGTTGAGTTTAAAAGCGTTCATTCATGCCCAGCTGGCAAGTTTTTTGACACCGAGCTGGACTTGATGCGCACGGATGGACATATTGCATGATTAAAAAGATACCCCGACGTCGTTGAATACGAAATTGTAGGCTGCGATGCCTTCCCAAAGGTGTTCATCTTAACTATGAACAGATTGCAGCTTAGAACTCCACCTTGCGGAACGCCGTTTTCTTGCACATCAACCCTTGAGAGTGCGCTACAAACTCTCACACGAAATGTTCTTTCGGAGAAATAACTAGCAAGAGTGTTCGTCATGTTGCCTGAGACACCAACTGGCTTCAGGTCACAGAGGATCCCATAGCCCGAGGCAGCGTCACAGCCCTTCTCAAGGTCAAAAAACACCGTTGCAGAAAACTGTTTATTAATAAAGGCATCCTCTATATAAGACTCGAGCGCGACAAGTTGATCGTTAGTGGATCGCCTTGCCCTAAAGCCTGCCTGGCAGCTCTCAAGAAGACTATTGTAGTCAAGAAAGTGTAGGAGCCTCCTGTTTATCATCTTCTGGAGTGCTTGGTGTGTCCTATGTTATGATATGTAGGCTGTTTCTTGTTGAAGAGGCATGCTCTTGAGGATGTTAACATAACATAACAAAACTTTATTTCAGAAGGTGGACGCGTCGGTCAGCATGGGGAAGAAAGGAAGGTGGGGGGGGGGGGAGAGTTTAAATGTTACATTCTGCGGTCGACGCCTGAAGAGCGCGCGAAATCCCACAGAGAAAGCAGCGTCTGCCTTGCAGTTGCGGGTTGCAGCGGGGTTGTCCATTCCACAAGCCGCTTGACGCCGGGCGGAAGATACTGTAAACGGAGCGTTTGAAGGCCGGGACAGTCCCACAACATGTGGTGTACAGTGGGCGTGGCTCCTGTGGAGCAAGAGGTGCAGGCAACTGTGGCCACAGATTGCGCAACCTCGACGGCATGGTGGTGACGTTTTGGCACATACGCACGCCACTTGGCCAACACATCATCGGTTAGCGCGGCACCAGCCCGTGCCTTGTGCAGAAGTACTTGTGCGCCACGGGGCAATCCAGCGGGCAGGGGGGCGGGGTCTGGTGGAACCAAGCTCCGCAAGGACTGTTTGGACGCGTGCCGTGCTGCCGCTTTTGCTTCTGAGGGGTCGGGGTCGTATTGTGCAAATGGGACGGGCAACGCCGGGTTGGAGCGGAGTTCAAAGTGCTCGCTCGCGCACGCGTAAGCGGTCTCGCTGCCGATTCCGCCTGCGTGTCCCGGGACCCAGTCTACCCGAACGACTATATTGCGTGTGTCTCGCAGTCTGCGACAAATGGTCTTGATGAGGTCGCAGGTGGTTCCGACGTATGGGGTTTTGCCAAGTCGATCGAGGGCTTGGGGGCTGTCCGTAAATATTGTGAAGTGGTGGTTGTCACCGGGGCCGTAAGTTGCCTCAATGTGCTCCGCAGCGAGAAGAACTGCCGCAAGACGGGTCTGACATGGGCTTGGAGGGTGAAGAAATTGAATTGTGCGGGAAATGCGCATTTGGCCGTCAATACAGGAAAGTGAAACGCGAGATGTTGTTTCATTTAGGACTGCTGTTGTAAAGATGGCGCCGGCTCGGCGGTCTGCGCGTGCAGTAATAGCGGCGCGGTCATGGTGGTTATGGTTTCGGCCACGCAGGCGAGATAGAGGCTTTGACACACGAACCAAGACATCTTCCCAAGGGGCTCGAACAGCCGGCAGTTGCGGGAAAAGCGAATCGATCTGACCGGAAGCCAATTTTTGGACAAGCTGCCCCGCGCGGGTTGCGGCGCGTCTCCTGTTGTGGCCTTCGACCCTCTCCGTTATGATAGCGCGGAGGGGGGGCAGCTGGGAATAGCGGTAGAGTTCTTCCACGCGGGTGTGCCGAGGTAAACCAGTAATTACTCTGAGGCTTTCGCGGTGTAATGTCTCCAGTCGGTCATATTGTGTCTTCGTAAGGGCAAAGCATGGAGCACCGTAGCACGCCTTGGAAGTCAGGACGGCCTGTGTAAGTGTGCGCAGGACCTGCGTTGTTGCCCCGCCGAAGCGGCCTCCACTTCTCTTGATGATATGAAGCTGCTGCTTCCAAACACATATGATTTGCCGGATCCATTCACTGGCCCCTCCGTCTTCGTGGAGTGGTACGCCAAGTATCCGGAGCCACCTGTCGGCAGCACGCTCGATGGGTTGACCATTCAGCGTGAAATGTATTTGTGCCTGCAGATGGTCGAGCCCTCCAATGACGAGGTATTTTGTCTTTTCTGGAGACGGACTCATTCCAGTCGGAGGCAGGCACCTGTCAATGGTATCAAGTCCGAGCTGAATTGTGTCGATGACTTGCTGCGTGTTCAGGGTAGTGCATCGAGGGTCAACCCAGATGGTGATATCACCAGCGTACATAGTGTGCTGCAGGTGTGGAATGTTGCGAAGTTGTTTTGCAATCTTCCGCATCACTAGGTTAAACAGCGTGGGCGAGAGGATGGCTCCTTGCGGTACACCAGTTGTATTGGTGAAGACGCGGGGATGGTTTAGCTCCGTTCTAATTTCAAACGTACGGCCATTTAAAAAGCTTTTAACAAAATTAATTACCCGCGTACCCGCACCACAGTCCTGGAGAGCTTCAATAATGGCACTATGGCGGACGGTGTCGAAAGCCTTTTTGAGGTCGACTGCCACGATCACGGCGGGGATCTTCGTTCGTCGGCGCTTCTTGCCGGTCAAGTTGCGCAGGAGCAGCAGGCTGTCGTAGGTGCAAAGACCAGGGCGAAATCCAGTTTGCCCTTCGTCATAGTACGGCTCTGCGCCAGCGTTCTCAAGAATGTAGGTTAACCTGGTGAGAACCATGCGCTCAAGAAGCTTGCAAAGTGTAGAAGTCAAGGAGATGGGCCTCATGTTGTTGATGTTATTCATCTTTTTTCCTGCCTTAAGAATGGGGTAAACTACTGAGTGCTTCCAGTCGACTGGCAGCTCACCGGACATCCACACAGCGTTTAACTCTGATAACAACTGCATTTTGGCGTCTTCATCCAAGTTTGAAGCATGCGCCATGTCATCCCATCTTTACCGGGCGCGCTCCTCACGTTGATCGCCCCCAGAGCTATTGCCATTTCCTGTGGAGTGAACGGCGCATTTTGGGCCACATCATTCTCTGGTGGTTGCCATTGATACGTAGTCGGTGCCGGGGGAAGGATGTTAAAAACTTCTCTTTCAGGAGACCTCGGGCATCCGTGTGAGACGATCCCCAAAGAGAATTGTGTGCATGAAGGTCGCCTGTGAGAATGTATGGTTCGGGCATCTGGGCAACCAGCGCCTCGAAGTCGGAGCTCGAAAGTGCAAGGTAGGGAGGAATGTATATGGAGCATATCGTTACCAACCTATTAAATATTATTGTGCGGTTCCTACAGCCTCAATCACAGTGTTCAAGGTGACAGGGTGGCATGCTAAGGATTTCCGGACGATTATGGCCACACCGCCAGAAGAGCGTGTGCAGCCATCCCTGTCCTTTCTGTATACCAGGTAACTATTCAAGAAATTTGTGTGTTTGGAATTCAAATGTGTTTCTTGGACACATATTACACTTGGCTGATTAGCACGCAGAATCTAGTACACGTCGTCAAGATTATTCAGAAGGCCTCTGCAGTTCCATTGAACAATATTTTCTCTTCCCATTATTAAGTGTTCAGACCTACTGGAGTGTCACTATTTATGTAAGGCCTTTGGACGCTTGGGCTCTTGGAAGGGGTTTTTTCCTTCTCTGGAGGTTTGGATGAAGGAACACGCTCCTCCCGCTGCAAAGCAGACAGGAAATGTCCCACATCTATCTCGTCATCAGATTTGTGGGGAGTGTCCGGCGGACCGGACCCCTTGAACTTGGCACCCTTCCCGGTGCCCTTCGTTGGAGCCGTGACCGCCGAGGGCGTTAGGAGCCCCCCGGGTGGCAGAGGCGGTGTGGCGGGGTTGGGAACTGCCGCGGGTGCCTCCGTCTGCATCTCCTGCGTGCCCTCGCGCGTGCTTTGGGCCGGTGGAGAGGAAGCAGTGGAGGCAGCGGCATCCCCAACAGACGTGGTTGCCACCACAGCCGCTGCTGGCTGAGCGACCGGTGCAGTAGAGGGTTGGGCTGCCCGGGGCAACCCTGGGGGAGGTGGGGGAGGGACCAAGTCCGACTCGGGGTACTGACTCCTGAGTCCCCGCCGAAACGAGACGCCGCTCCGCCCCTGGGCGAGCCGCGCCGGCGTACCTCCCCAGGGGGAAAGAGGCGAACCTCTTTCGCGCCTGTGGGAAGGTTGATGTCCTCGTTGACTTTTAAGGCAATGATGTGTTTTTTTTTGCTTGAACTTTTCCCAATCCTAGAATAGGCAGCGTGCGGTCCCTTGCAGTTCGCCCAGGTGAAGCTGTAGGATGTACAATTTTCGGTTAGATGATCATGTGCTGCACATTTTGCGCCCGTCAGTTTACCATTATCAAAAACCGCGAGAAATTATCAGGCTTTGGAAGAGAGATCGAAGGCAAAGAAGAAAAGGAAACTTCGGTGCGGCCTCTTTTCAGGAACTGATCCCGTTTGGGGGGGGGGGGGGTTGAAAATACCATATGCTATAGTATAAAAGCAGGATACGGGGGTACTTCATTCGCTTGGGTTACCCTGATACCGAGAGAGGTCCCGGAGCTCCCTGCCTAGTAAACACACAGGGCGCCCATCCGCCAGGGCGTGGCCTGGGCTCCGACGGCCACCGTTCATGGTTTCTCACCCTCCACCTATAAACACATCGCCACGGTTGGATATAGCTTATGTTTTGGGGCTCGGGGTCCGTGGTGTCGCCAATACCGTCACCAAGATTACTCAAGGTGCCCCGTGCGGGGTTCACCTTAGAGTCAGTTCGTCAGCATATTCTTGACTTCAACCTGACATCATCCCTAACTTCATACGAACTCGACCTAACCTCAACCCTATTAGAAGTTGTCGCTTGGAGGCTTAATCCTATGAGTCAATGATGCGCATCTCCGCTCGGTCGAGTCAAGTGGGGTCATGGACGAGTCTTATGCAAAATTCTGCCGCTGCGTCAAATTGTCGGCGTGTGTGATGAAGCGTTCAATCACTAAAAGGGCGCCGTGGCTGCGTCGCTGTTCGAAGGCCCCTTCCAGCATTCCAAGTGTGAGGAAAAGATTTCCTAGAATCTTCTAAAATTACTTCATATCTGGGTTTGCTCGTGCAATAAGGCTTTGAATTTTCTGCTGCGTACATGTGACCTCACAATGGTTGCGAGTCGATTTTGGCAGTTGTACCTCCGTTCCGTGCTACAGTTAATATCTATGAGATGGTCTAACTCTTCATCGACTTCCGCAAGTTTAGGATGTATAGGAAGAGACCACATGATGTACCGTGGATTTCTGGTTGTGGCGCTTTCAATGCTGCAGAACAGCCCTTTGTGGCAAATTTCTTCTGGGCGGAAGTTGAACCCTTTTACTTTATTCGCTGGGTAGTTTTTTCTGAAATTAAAGAAGCAAAGCCATCGATCTTAGGGTGTGTAAGAGCGCGGTCGCTCTCATGGCTTTCAATATCAGTGATCAACCGAAAGCTGCCAACAAGAAAGTAAAGTCCGGACAACTGCTATGTGTTGCACAAAAAACAAAGGTTGGTCTGCCGTCATTAACAAAGCGGAGCTCACGATGGGACTATCAGACAGGCATTTGACTTGTTTCCGTTGCACAGAGCGTATTTTGCGTGTTGAAAAGTCCATATCAGAATTCATAGTGTCGGGGTGTCAGGGATTTGTATACCCAATCTTTTGTAATTGAGGCACCCTTACGGAGATCCAGTAACCCCAATTGGTCTCAACGGGGCAAAAAATGGCGCAGCTTGCACGAGTGGTATAAGGCTGGAGAAACAGCGGAGCGGGCAGCCCCTCTCCATTCGTCGGAAACCCGGATGTTGCACCACATATTTATTTCCGAACTTCCCGTGAAAGTTCTCCGCGACTGGCAGGAGCGGATCGTTTCGTCTGCAGGCCTTGCAGATCTCTCTGTAAAGTAGACCCCGTTAGTACATGATAGAACCCTCGTCCACGCCCGAGCCCAACCACCTCCCTATATATCAAAAGGAAATGCTGTGCTTCCTGAATGCGATTATAGCTAGACGTCGAATTCATAATGCGAGGTACCAGGTTGGATTCCCACCACGTGAAGAGTTTTATTTTTATTTCCAATTGCCTACACACGTTATTGTCTCCCGCCGCTGCTTACCCCGTACCCCTCTGGACCTTGGATGGCCCAATAGTTACTCGGCGGTTTCAGGGCCTTTGATTGATTTAATGCTTCATCCCAGGTTTCATTCCCAGGACCTCCATAAGCTCATTTTTTTGTTGAGGCTTCGAGGGTTTTTGGTGCGACTGACGGACGAAGCTAGGAGTAAACAGTTCTTCTATTATCTTCATAACAGCAGAGCTATTTAAGCTTTTAGTTCTGGCGTCGAGCGTTACTAGAAATATATCCCAAGGAAAAAAATCAAAGCCAGCTTGCACAATGGTGCAAGCATGATGTCACTGTGGAGAAAGGGACGAGCCGCGGAGACCCCTCCCGATGATGCCTTTAATCTAACACACTTCTGATGATGATAGTGGGGCACGAGAGAAAAAGATATCTACTTATTTCACATCACCCCCCCCGCGCGCGACAATGAACGGTTCGTGGCGAAGAAATTGTTGAGTCCATGGAGTGCTAATTTCATGTCCGAGTGGGCCAAAAGAGTTCATCACAGGTCGGCTTCCATCTCCATCGATGGAAAGAATGTCTTGGCTTTCGTTGGGCGAAGACTCGAGACACTGGAGCCCACAGATGCACTCTTTTAAGAATAAATTAGCTGCTTTTGTGTGTCCTCGTTGCAGATATATCTTTCTGTTTCGGGAAGTTATTTTTCCTTGTAGCAGCCGGGTGCACGTGAGTCGTACGCTCGTTGCGGCTCTTTTCAGAGCGCACGGTTCGGCGTCTAGTGTTCTATGCTGTTGCAGTTGTGCGCTTTGAGTTGTGTTTCACTGTTCATCGTCTTGCAAGAAGGTGACGATTCTTCCTTCGTACCCTAAACATTAGCTGGCGCTGGTAGTTATTATCCAGCTGTAGCAAATTAAGAGCACCGCCATTGAGGTGCTTTGGCCTAGAATGATGCATTTTAGCAATGCCGCCTTTCTTTCGCACGTACTGCTTTCTAAGTGCCTTACGTTTGATCAATGGAGCACTAAGTTTATCAGGTTGTAACGAAGATAGCCTTTTCTTTTTGCCGGGAAAATCAGTGTCAAACATCGCGGGATTCATACTTTCGCATTCTCTATTATTGGTTCCTTGGAGCCCTGTTTCTCCTTTACAAGACTGCTCCTGGGGCATCTTCCGTGTCCGATAATCGATGTCAAAGGACCTGGAGGTTTCCTTAGTTTGCGCAAGTCCTGTCCAGGTATAAATCACCGCCTTTTGCTCCAAGAATGTAGTGGTAATTTATTTATTTATTTATTTAGTACATACTGGAGGCCCGGTTTGGGCCCAAGCAGGAGGGGCAATACAGCACATACAATACACGGAAATACACAGCACAAAAATGTAGCCGCACATTATGGCAAACAAAATATCAAACATAGAAACAACAAAAAAAACAATTCATTACACAAATCAAGCAACCGCTAGTTAAAGAAAAAGAACTATACATGGAAACAAGAATACGTAAAAAACCGTTCACTACACAAATCAAGCAACCGCTAGTTTAAAACAAAATCATTAAATTAGATCTATGCTATGCTATGTAATTGTCTGTTTCTGGCGCTTGTTTCGTCGAGAGAATTCACAAGACCGTTGGTTTCTATTGGGGTTATATCTTGATAATCCAGTTTCCTTGTATATCGGCCTTCGTCGGTTTGCGCTCCATGAGTGTGATTTGCATTTGAGGTTTTGTTACTTTCCAAACATCTTGTCTGGTTATCCCGACGTTTCCTGCGTTCGGCGCGAACTCGTTCTTTGAGAGAAGCGATTAGGTTTTCACGAGCTTTCTTTGTTTCAACTATTTTAAATTCAATCTTGGATTTCCCCACGAAAACTAAGTGTCAAAGTTGAATGCGTCTTCAAACTTAACCTCCAGATTATCAATCTATAAAGCACCTGAAACACTTCTCGGTTAATCTTGCGTAGTACTTGACGATGTTCAGACAATTTATTAGCAAGATCAGTCAACCAATTTATTGCTGGTCGTGTTGTCGGGAGAAGGTCTTCAACGTAGCCGATGAGTGACGTGATTTCTTGCCTGACGATGCGCCGCCTTTCGAGAAGGGCCTCCATTGTCAGTTCCAGCGTCGTGTCGATTGTAAGAGCTGCCAAGAGGGCTCAGAAGGCAGACGTCGGCGTCGTCTCCGCGTCGTTCTTGTCTCCTCTCACGGACATCTCGGGCTGTGTCGTGCATATATTTCTTACGGCTGCGTTTCTTCAGTCTTCTTGTTCTTTGGCTGCACCGCTGCCTCCCGAATCGGCTCCTTCACTGTGCAGCTTCATTCCCTATCTCCAGAGGTGAGATGGCGGTCGAACAGAAGCGGAATACACTCGCTGTAGCTCACCTTTGGAGGTCCCTTCTCCCGGGTTTCGCGGCACCAAAATATGTGGAGGAAGGAACGAGCTCCCGAGAACCCCCCCGATGATGCCTTTAATCGAACAGACTTCTGATGATGATACGGGGGGGGGGGGCACGAGAGAAGGATATTCACTTATTTCACAACAGTCACAGCAAAGCTGTGTTCATCTCTTTATGCCAATTCCACGAGCGCCAAAGCAGTCGCCGAGAACCATTTAGCCAATGTTTATACATGGCGCTGGTAAGCAGACGAACAAATCAAATGCAAAGTGAAGTAAATGAGTGTTTTATTTTTATAGTGCACACTTCAGTCTCCGTAGACTTCATCGTTCGCCGCCGCAAGGTCTTCATCGAGCGCTTCCTCGTCGCTGAAGACTTGCACCACTTGTTCTTCTTGTTCATCCTGTTCTTGTTCTTCTAGGCGATTGTAATATACTGTGACAGCGCGGCGCGCTTCCTCATAAGCCGCCTCTTTTTTGGAGTCCTGATCTTCTCTGGTCGCCCTATCCCCCATGACTCCTGTCCCATTCCCCATGATTCCTGTCCCATTCCCCACGTGGGTGCCTGAGTTCGGTATTTTCTTGGCATTTTTTTGCGTTTGGACGGCGCTACCAAGAGCTTAAACAGCTTTGATGTTAAAATACCTTTAGTAAACTTCCGCAATAAAAAAATACCGAGCGCATGTCAGCGTGATACTCGTCATGAGAGCCCGGCGTAGGCCAGGTTTGAACGTGAGCTTGCGCCACGTGAGGAGCTCGCAAATAACATAGCAAAAAAATACCAATCGTACGTGAGTGTGCGCCTCGCAATGATCGCCTGGCGTCTGCCAGCTCGACCTTCGATAACACTCTGCCCAGCGTTCATGGGGTGATCTCCCATGCTGTTCTCCTCACCAGTTTACGTGTTTTTGCGCCTGAAATGGGGAGAACAGACGCCGAATTTTCGATCACCCTGGAAACTTAAATCCAATATCGGTGTCCCGCAACCTCACAATTGTCGGTGTAGACTAAGGTCAAAACTTCCGATGTCGTTCTAATATCGTAGCAAGTTTAATCCTCTCTTTCACCTCAAACTCACAATCCTATTGATATTCCAGGAGGTTGCAAACCGTTGTACGAAAACTACAAAAAGGGGTGCTAAGTGAACGCTTCAGGTTCGTGAAACTGCACGAGCTCCATATTTAAGTACGAAGCTGACACGGTTCAAATTTATTTAAACTGAATTTGCTCACTTGATGTACTGCTAACGCCCAGCTTCCTCTCTGACCCGAACACAAACGCAACATGCTGATTTTTTTTTATTGTTTGGGGTAACGCACCGACGCTTCACAGGCGATTGGGCCCGCCGTAGTGGAGGGCTCCGGATTAATTTTGACCAACTGGGTATCTTTGAAGGGCGCAAAAATCTCAAACACATGGGCTTTTTTGTTTTTAGCCTCCATTAGAAAAGCGGCCGCCGCGGTTGGGAATCGAACCCGCGCCCTCGTGCTCAGCAGCACGTCTTAGCCACTGAGCCACCGCGGCGGGTACAAACGCAATATGATGAGTGACGGGTAAAGCTTTTGTACAACCAAAAACGATTGCATTTTAAAGGACGAAATGAAAGCCTTCTTATGATAAACTCGTATTACATCGTTTATCATAGGAGCGGCGGATCAGCGCAGAATTTCGGTACGTAAGGGCGGATAATTCCGGTGTTGCGCTTCGAAATATGAATAGCTAATAGCTCGTCCCCGAATCATGATCCTAGCCTGCACCCAACTATATGGCGGCACACGGCGCCCGAAAATAGGGAACCCTGTTTGACGACACCCGCCCCCAAACCTGGGTCTCTGTAGGCTAAAAGGCGGAAAGAGGGTTTCGGAAGTGGCGCCAATCGTGGGGTGCTGCGGAAATAGTGGTCGCTCATCGCGTATGCAACAAATGTTCGTCCGCTGCTTCCTTTCTCTGATCGTCTGCAGGCCGCAGGTTACTAACGAACGACCGAGGGAAAGAGGGAGCTCGGGTGTGACACAGGGCCATGGGTCATTCCATTTGGCGCGAAGCAGCCATCACTGGAAGGCGGTTAGGCGAAGAAAAAAAGGGTGAATAAAAGATGGGCGCTTGGTTCTGGGAGTGAAATTTCCAATCTCGATCAAAACACCGTCAAGTTAATAAGATATATAAATACTATATACAAACACATAACAGTACTTACCCGATAAAATGAGAGTATTTGGGGTTGTTTACGTCGCTTTTATATTACCGGCACGGCTAGAGCTTGTTTTTTTCATTATCCGAAAGCCCATATGCATTCTCTCACTCACTTCTGGTAATGTGCCCGTGAAACGTTTTTCTCCTTCTTTTCTCTTATCATTCCCACCCATGTGACTTCGCTTGCCATTTCGGCTGCTGTAGCTAACCACATTGCCGGGTGCTTGTTTTTTTGTTTACATCCTACTTTAAATTTCACGAGAAAAAATATTCAACAGTCTTTCCCACAATGACAGAATTAATCCGAATGTTAAGCCCTTTCTTCCATAAGTACTCAAATGCATTTTCTCTTAAGAACCGATTTTTGACACGCTCCGTTCATATAAAAGCACTAGTCGAACAAGGAGCGCGGACCGTGTATGCTCGCTTGTAATGCTCGGAATCCCAAACTTCTCGCCACTCTAAGCACACCTAAACACGTACTACGTAGGATTGCCTGGCCCGGTTGGACCTGCGGACGGCTTTCTTCAACGGTTAAGGAAAACGCTCTTGAAGTGCGATAATTTCTCCCTCGGGGTTAACTGATCGGTTTTGGTTTCTCCTTATATATCTAGCAAATACGCGACGTCGACTTAAAACCTTTCCTAAGAGCTAGTGCTAAAGACACCGTAGCGCATAGTGAAACAAATAACGCAATAGTCATTTTATTTTAAATCGGATCGAATCTATTAAAATTTGTTTACCTCCTGTGTAGCATGCTTAAGAAAAGAGTCCACGCTCCAGCACATGGTATAAAACGCGGATTTCATAATAAGCAAATGTTTCCAAGTACTCGCGTGCGTAATGCGTCTTGCAAGGCTCTCTGTTCCTTCACGAGGCAGTGGCCCCCGGTTGTGCGGTAATTTGTCTTCCAAGCTAATGGAAAACAGCCATCCGCTTGACATGGCACATAAACGCGTTCTTCGTGGAGCTCGTGTAAACTCCACCCCGCGCGTTAGAGGAATGCGCCGGAAGCAGCGGAAGTCGCGAAAGAATCTGAGCTAGGCATGCTTTTTAAGTGCACAGCACTTTCAGACCGCGTCTTGTCGTCGTAGTTTGCTCGCTGGACCCAAGTAGAGCCTGCGTTTCCCCGTAACCGCTGTCGTCAGGGCGTAACCCAGATGCTTGAAAAGCCAAGTGGTTTATATAGTCATAGGCGTTTGAAACTCGTGAACCGCTGGCGCTTGTCATACATCTCCTCGTTCTTTAGCGCAAAGAAAACTGCAGTTACATTTGAGGCAAAATATACGCAATTAACCGGCCGTGGCCACGTTCATTTAGTTAGGAACCCTAGTTGGGTTGGTTTTTACGACAGTAAGCGAAAAGAAGTGGCAGTGCAACGCCGACACGTGCGGGAGGAGAAGCAAGCACAAAAAGAGCAGACCTCCCGCTGGCGCAGTTTCAGGGAGGGGGCGCGCGAGCACTCCGAAGCGGGAAATTTGATTTGCATTGGGTGGTAGCAGTGAGCGGATAACGGCGCTACAGCCCATTATGGCGAATCACTGCTCTGCACTTCCGACAGCTTTAACACTGATTACGACGGCTTTAATTTTGCATCTTTATAGAGCCGATCGCTCGTTCTTTAATTAAAACACATGATAATACTAACCGGAAAACTTGTCGGCTATAAAAATGGACTCAAGAGATTCACTTCGTGGCAAAGTGTGGCAAGAGAGATATGGTTAAAATGCCAAGCTTTCCCCCTGAAACAAGAGTGAAATTCGAAGTCGAAAATCCAAACTAATTGAACGCGAGCCATTTCTTTCCTTGAGACGCTTGATGTGCCTTTGTTGAGACCCATGGTGATAGTCGGTTCTCCGGCAGTGCGTCTTTGGCGTAACCATTTGGATTTGGACTTTCACGTTGGACTGTAAAGACAGTCACTTCCGACCAAAGAAAGCTTCGCCCTTCAACTATCTTTCCCTTCACCCACAATCATCCTGATGTTAGTTGGCTTTCCTTCAGAGTGATTTGGGGAAACGTCGCCATCACTGTGGCATCGAAAGCTTCACTTTAATAAGGACTTAGTAACGGCTGCGGCAATAGTGTCCACAACGTAGTGTCCATCACTGTTATAGTTTCGATCGCTGTTACAATCATTGCTGCTGTTTTATATTTATGTGCCACTGCTGTTACGTAATGCCTCCCAGTTTGTAGAACTATCTTGTTGTGTTCATTTGTACCAATTGTGAATTTTGAGGCCTTAATTCTTGTATAAACTCTCGATTGATTGATTGTAGGGTTTAACGCCCCGACGCAACGCAGGCGACGAGGCGCGCCGTGGTGGAGGGCTCCGGATTAATTTTGACCACCTATCTTAAACGTGCGCCGAAACCTCGTACACACGGGCGTTTTTGCTTTTCGTCTCCATCAGAAAAGCGTCCGCCGCGGTCGGAAGTCGAACCCGCGACCTCGTGCTCAGCAGTGCAACGCTTCAGCCACTGAGCCCCCGCGGCGGGTTTGTATAACCTTTCGAATTCAGCTTAATGTGTTGTATAACTACGTACCAAGGGCGTACTCTTTCATTTGCTTTCGTTATGAGTGATTTTTTTTTTCTTCATTTCTGCTAATTGAGGGCTTTCTGGCCACTGTCAAGCTGTCTCCAGCAGCTTTTAGCCCGGAAATCCTTTGAATTTTTTTCTGGAGAAAATAAAGATTATCTTATCTTAACATAAACTACACAGGCAGCTCGGTAACTGTTTGTTTCTGGAGGCCAAAATATTTGAGGCTGATTTAATCAGAGTTTGCCACGAGATAATGAAAAATAACTGTCACATAGTGCGTAGCATCCACAGTTGAATCTTCTTCGTCGCTCTTTCCCTTAACGCCGTTGTTCCCTACGATGGTCCAAGAGCGCAGCTGGAACAGCGGAAATAACATACTCCGCAGACCTTTTCTTCGCACAAAAAGCGGTGCTTTTTCACTCTACCAACTCGCCGACGGCTAGTGCGCCCGTGATAATGTTTCTACGGGCGCGTGATGAGCGCGGCTGATGAGCTTGGGAGCGGCCAACGCTTTCTGGTCACGAAAAAGGATTCAGTGAACCTCAATGGCGTTAAAAAGTATATAGCGATAATTGGCATGTTTTATGCGTGCTAATGTCTGAAGATCTTCAATATGCTCTCCGAAGAGCAGCAAGATGTTCTCTTCGGTTTCCCATCATCCGCCACCACCGCCAGTTCTAGAGTTGCGTGTGAAGCTCCCGTGCCTTTCTAAAACTGCCGCCTTAAAAGGACCCGGCAACACTTTCGATAAACGCTTTAACTCTTTTATTCGAGTCTGGAAGTACTGCGAAAGCTAAAGTTATCGCCAGCAGGGAGCCGCACTGCGGGATTTGCTCGTCGCACCAGATACGCGTTCTGTTTCTGCTTTGTTTTTGTAGCTTCAATTTTAAAGTTGATATCCAAAAGCGTTCCTTGCTGTAACTGATGCAAAACCGGCGAACAGCCGCTGTATGGCCTTAGTGACGTAATTCGCGCGGTCGAAGAACGTCAACACCGGGAAAGAGAGCAAAATATTTTGAGCGAGTTTCCAAGTTATCTGATGAGCATAGAACAGCAATTTTCGGTTGAGGTACTTTGCGACCCCATAACCTAAGTACTGGGTGTGTTGGATGACAACGTTCTGCAAGCATTTTAAATAAAAAAAAAGAGTTGAAGAATGTGTTGCAGGGTCCCTTTAAGCCGGTGACTATTGCGTGTGCAAGATCAGCACCGCAAAACCAGCTACTCCACGGTTAGTACCTGCGTGACGGGTTGCTTTCATAACCACGTGCCGGAGGCACAACGGCAAGTATTCTTAGAATTCGTGTATTCATTTGTGCTATGAGCAATGACAGATACTTCTGCACCCCTGCGACCTGAAACATGCGCAAGTCTGGAATACAAAATCATAACTGGCTATTAGCAGGGACCAGTGGCTCTAATGACACCAATTTTCGCGTAATATACAGAGCCGCCTAAGCTCTACCTCAAAAAGCTCCCAAATGGCAAAATAGCGTTTTGTTTTTTGAGATGTGCCCTAGGCCACGCAAGCAGTGTGTCATCGGCGCTGGACACTAAAAGAACGGACACACATTGCCGAAAAGTCCCCTCCCCCTCCTACACCCAGCAAAGCATAGAATGCTGTCACTGTCAAGGAAAACCTTAGGATCTGTGGAGTGAAATCCGGGTTAGAAAGATGAGAATAGACCAGCTTTTTCTTCCGTGCTCAGAGACACACACAGCAGCAGCAGAATAATCAATCCTCGTACCTACTCTCCGCAACTGATCCACAACCTGAAACAGGATGCTCAGACCCCCATCATCCGCCAACGAATCCACCAGCTCCACAGCAAAATGTCATCAAAGGCGATTGTGTCATGGGTTCCTTGTCACACCAGTGTTGTAGCAAATGAACGGGCTGACTTCCTGTCGCGCGATTTCCCGGTTCCATCATCTCACGCCCACTTCCCAAGTGACCCATGGCCCACACGAATGGCTGAAAAGGAGGATCTTCGGCGCTGAACTCGTGCTCTCATACGTCCGTGTTCGGTTCTCCTCCCCCTCAACCTTACCAGGACGGAGAAGGTTGTACTACGAAGGATCCGGCTGGGGGTGTCTCTTACTCTTGCACCTACTTGTGGATGGAAAACACTACTAAAGGCACGTCAACTGTTGAACCTGCGCTGATGAAACGGTTCCGATAGACCTTCACCACCTATTATGAACGCTCCCTGGAACTAAGTGCATTATATGTCTGATGGCAGTAGGCCTAAATGTCCTGCACGACGCCCATTACCATCGGTGGCTCCATGGCCCTGCCTACCCTTCCTTGCTGGACTTTATCCGGGAGGCTAACCTAATTTCCTGTATATAGAGCGGACTCACTTATGTCTACTAAGGCTTGAGGCTATGAAATAAACGCAAACACAACAACAACACAAACACTGCAATGGTGCTCACACGATCGGAGGTTCTTACTCTCGATACTCTCTCTGTGTAACCAACCCGCCGTGCTTGTTGAATGACTACAACACACACGGCCCTCGGCGGCAGAGCAACGCTTCCCGATCACGCCATCATCCCCGCACAAGCTGCCTCCGCGCGAGAGGATTTTCTGGCCGACTCTTTTCGATCGCTGCTCTCCCGCTGGAAATAACAGCTATGACACGCGGCGCCCAAACTACCGCTCGGACTTGGGGACTTCCACGCGTTCTATACAGCTCGCGCGCAAATTGCTGCACAATCGAGAAGCGCTGGAGCGTATGCAAATGGCTAATCCGTGCACTGCGCGCTTCGTTATCCTTTAGGGTGAGTGCGCAAACGACCAGCGCTAACCAATTGTAAATGCCAAATGGCCACGTTAATGTCTCTCGGCAGCCGGTTCGGACGGGCAGTTACTCGAACGTTGCTTAGAGAAATCAAACACCCTATGCGTGTCGTACACGAAGTAGCGTGCGAAGAGAAAACGTGATGCGTGCTCTAAACGAGAACGAAAAATGTGGTGTGAGCATGGAACCAAAAACAAAAAGCTCAACTAAGGCAATTGACTTACTCTTTGAAATAAAACAGGAAACAAGACACTATAAAGAAAAAAAAAAGATTTATCCAGTACGTCGACGACAACATATAAAAGGGCACTCGAACTTGGGAAGTGAGGACACAAAGTTTTACCAAGTGCATCCCAAGAAAAGCGAGAGCAAATGAAAAAACGTATCTAGCAACATGCTTTCGCCTCGCCACGAAAGTGCGGTTATCGCTCCCGTTGCACCCATAAAGAAAGTGTATGCCAACTATTCCGCAAACATTTGCGGTCGCGCAAATATTTGCCCGGCCCCATCATCCTACGCCCAGCTCCCAAGTGACCCAAGGGCCACACGAATGGCTGCAAAGCAGGATCTTCGACACCGAACGCGTGCTCTCATACCTCCGTGTTCCGTTCTCCTCCCCCTCAACCTTACCAGGATGGTGGAGGTTGTACTACGAAGGATCCGGCTGGGGGTGGCTCTTACTCAACCTGCGCGACACACGACACGCAGTAACTACGGTATTTCAAAGCGAAGCTTTAGTGTTCTGACAGATGCCGTCTGTAACGCAAGAACGCTCCGCAGAAAAGTCGAGTTTCTCTGACGATCATGATGAATGATCGGGAGTGAATTGAAAGAAGAAAACAAACGCTTGCAGTGAACAGCAACGAACCTGGGTCTCTCGTGTTCTGAAGCTGGCGTCTGTCCGATTGCTCGATTTTTAAAAGTTCGAAGTGGCTTGGAAAAATAAAACGACAACCAAAGAATCCGTCACGAGGAAGCTTTGCGTTCAATCATCTTCGTCAGTATACGAAGGGGAACATATTTTTTATGGTTGCTGTAACTTTACTTGTTTGTTCTTCCATAACTAGCGACAACCGCTGAAGATCTGTCTGTAATATTATGACTTTGTGATGAGGTCCTAGCGGCGACTGACACCGAATTTAGTGATACCTTCCCATGATGAAGCACCCCTCTACACTGCGTTACTTTTTAGTTCCCCTTGTTACTGCGGATATAGCAGCCATAAAAAGATCATCTTATCGAACACTCTGACCCTTCTTTGTCCCACTTTATTCGCAGAAGGCCAGTAGAACCAAGGCATTTTCATTGCAGTTTGACCCAGACAGGGCGCCAATTTTCGAATATGTTTTCACAAAACACAGCTGTACAGATACGTCGCTCGGGATTTATGAACAAAATTTATTTTTCTGCCAACGTTTTCAAATCCTTGGTCATTCACTCCATGGATAAGTTGAGCCTCTCGCCCTCAGACCTGCGGTTTTCAATCACAGCCGCTTATCGACTCGCATCTTTTACGTTACCGCGATCCAGGACTGACACACGAACCGAATTTTTTTCTTGCGCCCACTATGCTGGCGACCACTCGCAAACGTAACGTCGTTCTGGCGCAGTCCGGAGGGGATAAAAAAGTGACTAAATGAGTGCCTCAGATTTCCACGGATGTCAAAAGCTGAGCGTAGGCGAAAAGCCAGCGCAATTGGAGTGACGTTCTAGCTTTCACCACCATACAGAGATGAGTACCTCGGGGTGGTCGAAAGCCAGGTATATGCATGCTTCCTGGAATAACATAAATTCTTAAGTACGGTGCCTCTAAACATATAAATTTTTATTTGTTTGAGCTTCAAGCTACGTAGGTGCTTTCACAAAGCTGTCTCAAAAAAATACACAAAACTATAAATAAACCTTACGGAATATATAAGTAATATCTGCAATTTTCGTGAGCGATGCAACAGACACCTCCCACAAACCGACACATCCTCCTGCCCTAACTGCTCAAAAAGAAATCGTAGCGCCTTTTCAAGGGAAATAGGGTTAAAACGCCAAGCCTTCTCCACGCAAACTGACTCAAATCAAAGTCAAACATTCACGCTGCCAAAGTCCAATATCTAACCTGCCTAACTCTAAGCAAAAGTTTACTTCTACTCAGCCAAAATCCGAAGCCAACGCCAGCACAGCGAACCCAAAGTACATGCTCGTCGACCTGATTGCGATGACGGAACGTTCATCATTATCAGGAATTTTATTACGAAGCGAATGTGTCTTCCAGTGCTATAACGAATGGTGTTATGTGCGTAAAGACCTCAAATTGTCTACGCGCGTGGTGTAATTGGTGCGCGTTTGCGGAAACACTTGTGGATAGGTAGATTTTCTGCAATGAGTTTTGTCGTAACTACATCGCCGTCAGTAAGGCATAGAAACCTTTGCTTTCCAAAAAAAAAAAAAAAAGGTCTCGCAACCGCTCTTGTACGCTGCAAATGAGGTCGGACGACAATTGATTGTACGGTCCTAGCCCCGTCACTCCCACCTCTCTCTCCTTCCCCCCATCATGTTCTTATCTTTCTTCTTAGCTATTCTGACTAAAAATGTGATAGAGGTACTTACGATGAGCACGCGTTTTCTTTTTCGCACAGACCAAGTGTTTTGGCCAAAGCCTAAAGTCACATTTTCCAGTAGAAAAACGCGGGTTTTAATAGTGTGGTTGGTGTGGTGAGGTGCGCATGCTGGCTAGGAAAATACTGTGGTATTCGTGTTTTGCATGAATTGATTTGGTCACAAGTCAGGGCATAGAGACGGTGTCCGCAACCTGGACATTTTAAAGAACGTAGGTACAGTTTGAAAAAAAAAAAAAGAACGCTGTGAAGTTGCTGCTTATTGGCCTACGTTGATGGGTAAGGTGCTGCTTCGCAAAGAATTACCCCGTGGTTTATGTACTACTAGTAAATTTAAATGGCCGGTTTCTAGAGTGCTCTGATAAACCCTCGAAAGTTGACTGTCCAACTTTTATGCTAACTGAACAAAAAGACTTTAATATTTATTCAAGTTTCAACATGAACACTGTGTCTTCGTGGGACCGAAGCAGAGAGAGGGGTACTAGTTTCATGGAACTGCGACTAAATCAAAGCCGTTGCGGCCAAAGCACCCACCGCATCTCTAACAGAGTAGAAAGACTCAATTAAAACACTCTCAACGAATGATTCTGTTAAAACCCAGCAAGCGCAGTTTCGCTTGAGAGTAACATGCTGTATTCGAAGCACGAAAATAAGGCACAGAATAAGAGCCATCGGAAGAAGAAGTCAGGCGGCCGTCGAAGATCAGAGGAACTTTGTTGGACGAGCTCGCCGATCGCGAAGAGCCCTTCTAGAGGCAGTCGGTCGGGCAGCCATCGCTTCTTCAGCGGCACTTGCAGCCTCCACTGGTCCTTACGTTGCTGTTCCCAATTACATTACCGCACCACAGCGCAGTATTTCGTTGTCTTTTTTTGCAGGAACAGATCTTTTCACTCCTAATCCTTTTGCACGATAGCGCTACTTAGCTAATTCTGCGAAAGAACGGCCGTCACCACAAATCTGCACGAGTAACAGAAAAGCAAGGGTATAAAATAGCGACGGCACACCAAAAAAAAAAAAAAACATTAAAGTCAGTTTTGGGCTACTTAAACCCGGAAATGTCTCTGTCTGTCTGCATGTCCGTCTGTTCATCCATCCCTCGATTCAGGTTTCCTTCCAGGAATTAAAATATTAGTGGAACTGCTGGTTTATACACACTAAGCTTTTTCCAAACCACTAAATGTGGAAGCACTCTTCAAACTTGCCGACATTTTTGAGCCAAAAAGAAAACATTAGTCATATATAATTCTAAACACCGATGCACATTTCGCACTCGCTGTGTTCTTTTAATGAAAAATAAATGCGTGCTGGGCATTGGTGATATCAAGAAAATACATACTGACGGCAACATTTTGTCCCCAAAATACAAAAAAAAAAAGCTCGCGCGATTCCGAACCTCCTGGCAGTGTTTCAAGTTCAACAGTAACAAAAGGTTCCACTAGATGTTCGCAAACAGCAGAACGCGGGAAAATTGAATCGACTTTAGCAAACCTCCTGCTTTTTTGTCCTGGGAGGATCAGAAAAGATGGGAAAAATATGAGAGGCGGCGGGGAAGATAAGATAGACATTTACGTGGCAGGGGAAAACAGACGACTATCGTCTTTCGATGACATTTGCAGGGAAGTCAGCAAACACGTGACCATTTTCCCCAGTGGCTGTGATACCCTTACATAGCAGGTCCTTCGGAAAAAATACGACACAAGAAAGACCGCGGCACGTCCATCGATTCGGCTGCGATGGGTTCCGCAGCCCGCACTGCAGAAATAAGCCTGAGGACACCCAAGCATTCCTATGTGATTGCAGAAGTACGAGTGTCTAATTGAAAATCTGCTACCATTTTCTTCCCCTCGCGCTGTCGAAGACATTCGTAACCTTTCCTATATTGACGTTTTGTTTCGCGATTAAAACTGAACATTTTCGAATGGCTTCGATCTGTCTCATACGCCCTGCGCCGCGTCTCATTCATGAGCCGTGTTATCGGAGAGTTGACTACGGTGGTAAATCGCCCGTGCGGTTTCATTTTTCCGCTTCCTTACTTAAGCCTAAATATGTGGTGTACTCGCACGAACAGCCATCTCCCTCTACTGGCGAGTTTAAGATAGCACCCTGGAATGCCTCGTGATATGGTACGATTCTCAGGAACCCTTTCACAAATTTCGACGCCCACACCCTCCTTTTCACTCGGTGAGCTGCTATGGCTATCGCATCAAAACACACACAAGCACACACGCGCACGCACACGCACGCGCAAAGCTCGCGTTGCTAGGCAACGCCTGGGCTGGCGCACAGCCTCATGGAAAAGATGAGATGGCGAGGGAGGCCGTGACTCCGTCGCGCTAGCCTATTACCAACGCCGTACAAGACAACCTCAACACCGCCAAACGTGCAAAACAACCTTCTTCGACGAAACAACGCCTATTCACCGTGCCGCAACACTAAACCGAGCGACACAGCTTAGCGGCGTATATCAGCGTTAAAAGAATGCAGTCGCTATTGGGCATCACAAGAATCCCCTACGTTCCAATGTAGTATTTTTTTCGCTCCTACGGTAGTGGCCTCAGTTGTGGGATGATGTGCGCACAATATTAACAAATAAAGAAAACCGGTACAAATTAACTTGTCATGAAGGAATGTATGTTTTATTTTTATTTTGTTCGTTGTGTAGATGTCGCCCTGGGTCCCTTTCACCTCAGGTTGTTTTTAAAGACGGTAGCCTTTCTTGGGCTACTTGAACGGGAAAATTTTGTCTGTCTGTCTGTCACTCGAATCAGCTATCCGGCTAATGTGAAAGTGATGCTGCGAATAGTCTTATATACTCACTGCCATATCTAAGCGTCTAAGTCCGGTGATACTGTTCATACTTGTCAACATTGTTGAACAAGAACAAGGCATTACGTAAATATAAGGCAGAAAATCAATACATGGGGGATATTTGCAGTGTTACTTTATTAAAAAATTTACAGATGATTGCATTTTGCGATAGCGAATAAATTACATCAACTGCAGAAAACCGTCGCCTGCTGTTGCTTGTGCTAGCTGTCGTAATAAAAAAGAAATCAAACGGCAACAGAAACGAAAGGTTCCACTAGATAGGTTCCGCGTTGCGCTTGGAACGCTCGAAGAGTAGGCAACGTGGTTTACAAACGTTGTAGTAGGGTGCCTCGACTCACGCGCATCTCCACCGTAGGGCAGCGCTGACATCGAGGCACCTGAGAGGCGCAGTGGAACGCGGTATATTTAAATTGACGTGAGCAAACCTCTAGCGCGTTAATTTGGGAGGAACGAGACGGGAGAAGAACAGCATGAGAGGTGAGCGGGAAAGAGAAAGGATGCATTTACTTGCCAGGGGCGAAAGCCGACTATCGTCTTGCGTCGACATTTGAAACGAAAGGAGCACATACGCGGCCAATTTTTTTCCGTCCGCCGGCAAAGAGCTACGAACGGCTACGGCTACGTGTTTTCAGATAGCTTTACAGTGAGAAGCTCCTAGAAACCTTCATTTTTTCTAGAGGTAACTGTTTTCTTTGTTTTGTTTCTTTTTCTTTTCAGCCTCTTTTTGTTTAGGCATGAATACTAGTTATCTAACTTATCTGGACAAGGGTATTCGAACAGGAAACGTAAAGGCGGCTACAATGGGTGGAGGGTAGAGAGAGAGAGAGAGAGAGAAATAACTGTTTATTAAGGAGTTTAGCTCAAACCCAAACAGGACATGGATACTCCAGGCATTCGAGTATACAAAAGGTACCATACTTGCCCTAAGGAACAACAAGGTTTGATTAAGTACATTGGGACAGCAGCGGCTGAAAGATCGCATGGACACCCAGTAACTACTTGCTCTGTACAGCATACAAGCACACACACATATATATGCATGATTCCTTACAGCAGCGGAATATAGTCCAAAAAAACAACCTATATACATCTATATTCAAGGAAAAAATTAAGAACGACAAGCATTTAATTTACAAAAATATACCTTCTGCTGCTGCGCCCCCCAACGACAAACATAAAAGCAAAGAGCGCCAGCACCACTTAACGTATACTAGCCTGTATGCCCATAACCCAGACAGTTCTGTGGAATATCGCTAGTCTTTGCGGTGATACACGCGCCGGAAGGGCTCCATGTTATGTTTACACCAGATGTTCAAATAGAAACTATTGGTTCCACAAAACTTGCAAAACACAATCCGAACGCGTTTCTCTTCAACTACGGAAATGTGCCGTTCGAATGAATAACCTGCGCTGGCGTCGACGTTCTCGACACTGAGTAGACACACGGGACGTCTCACGACACTTCCAATAAGCTTAGACTGATGACGACGCGTTTTTTTAGCTCGAAAGACGGATTCGAAAAGAAAACGTAATGCTCTGAAGGTTTTCTACAGATCCTGCTAAAGAACGATCGTGAGTGTTTAAAGCAAGAAAGAGGTCTTCAGACATGTTTCGTAGCGCTGACATCTTGGCATATGCTGGTAGTCCCCTTATCCGCCAATTGTCTCCGCTGTTACGTGCATTTTGCGTTTTATTTCCGCTGATCGTTTGCATTTATTTTTCTGGAAACATACATTCGGCATATCGGAGAGTCGTAGTCACCTTGTGTTTCTCAACGCAAAACATTTTGACAGAAAAAAAGCACTCAGCAAGTCGGGCGCTGTCTTCCACGGTGTCGCGTACACGTCTGGCTGAATGAGCCGACATTGACAGACAAGCGAAGGAGAGCAAAACACTGAATTTCCAAGAACTATGAAAAAGAAGTGCTTTCAACGGGTGCTTTCAACTTGACGTCGAGCTCTTGCGCTCGAGTGTGCAACGCGTCAGACAATCCGGTCGTTTGCGCTCGAATGACAGACAGCGAAAGTGACTCTTCGACAAAGCTAATAACTTCTTTGGTATCGGTAATGGGCTGAAACAGGCAGCAAAGATCTCTGAAAATACATTTGTAGCTCTGCATTCGAAGCGATTTCACGATAACAATGCTGACGGTTCGTTGATGTGGTTGTATTTCGTGCTTCTCTAGTAACATTTTTTGTCTTACGTTCCAATTATTGGGTTTGTATATTCGTAACGCCATACGAGGGATCCAAGAAAGTTCAATGTTCTGTTTTCTACTTCTTTCTCCACAAATGTCTCGCAGTAAATTTTCGAAAAGAAAGGACGATTTTCAGAATTCTGCTGAGATGCCGAGGGCAATTACAGTTTTCTTATTAGATTTTATACGCTTTAGTATGTGTCGTGTCTTCACTCAATTATTTGCACAAAAATGCGTCATCAGCCTTCGGTGATTTCGATGTGTGATGGGTGATTTTAAATCTCTTCATGCCTGTTTCTACAGGCTTTTTTCCACTTTCTTTATTGTTCTGAAATTGTGTGAAAGAATTAAGCATAGCTTACTCTTTCTGTGTCCGAAGGCATAAATTGTGATGCTGTTCCTGCGTCGGTAAAACAGCAAATCTTCTCCCTTTGTTGGAAAAATACGGTAGTGTGGTGTAACCAATAAAAGAACGGTATAAAAAAACTCCCACCTCCCCTCGCAGGAACCCCTGTGTAGATGCGACGCATAGGGGGATCACGTTGCAGCGTCGGAGACCGGAGGAACGGCGCTGGAACGATGGAGCGGAGCGGCGCAGGCACCGCGTTTTATAGCGCGCATAACGGTGAGGGGACGCGCCGGCGCCAGTGCGTCTGCTGCGGCTATGACGCAACACAATCCAACACAATCCACTTTAATCCAATCCAATCCAAATCGAATCCAATTCAATCCAATCCAAGCCAAACCAATCAATCCAATCCAAGCCAATCCAATTGAATCCAATTCAATCCAATCGAATCGAATCCAATCCAATCCAATCCAATCCAATGCCCCTCGCGAGAGAGTGTTCGCTATCGGAGATGAGAGGGGGTGAGCGGCGGAGAGCGCAGCTGGCGCGGCGAGGAGAATAGGGGGAGGGGTGGACGCCGACAACGCTGACAACGCCGGATGGATGCAGGGACAACGCGAGTGAATGAGATGCGTCCGCATCTAAAAGGAACGCATACACGATCTTTCTGCGTACTCCGTATCCAAGGTAGGCTAGTGAGAACGATGCGGTTATTTGGGACTATTTCCTTCGTGTGATGACAGGGGTAGCAAAAGCATCGGTCATGTCCGGAGAAAAAACTTCGGCGTAGACGACAGACGAGACGAAGAAAGTGATATTTTGCGTTGCTGCATAAGTATAACCACTTCCAGGTTTTTTTCGCTTCCAAGAAAGCCGACGAAGGCGACGAAGACGCGAGAAACAGAGCGGACCTCGCTATTACCATCCCCGCTTTGTTTGCAGACTTCATACTTTGCCGGAGGAGGCTGCTCGTATCAAGAGAAAGCTAGCAAATGCGAACGCCAGAGTAATGCTCTGCGTTTACTGAGCAGCTTTTGTGCGCGATTACAGATGCACTAAGTCATGGTCACGTAGATGAACATAAATAACTCTGAGGACACTACCTGGGTGAAAATTAACTATATTTTAGGAGCAACTTGCGAAATTTACGAACGTTGCTCGAACTGCGGAAAGTTCGGCAGTCATCGAACTCGGCGCATGGACAACAAGAAACACATTTGTGGTAGACACTTCCCGTACGACCACCGCACCTGCCGCCTAGCTGGATGACATAGCTGAGGGTATAGGTATTTTGTTTTGTTGCATGCTTTGTGTAGTGATAAAACCCTGAGCTATTTCAGAGCCACTAGGGATAAGTCGGATATGTTCCAAATAAAGGATAGCCTAGGATAACATCGGACTGCGCCGGGCACCACAACGGAAATCATAGTATGTCCCTGAGGGTATCTGAACACTGCGTGTTGAGAAAAAGGCCGGCAATGATAATCGCCGTCAACTTTGAGAGCTTAGCAAGACAGTAAGACGGTAGCTTTATGAGCAACTTGAAGTAACGATGTTGCCATTTTAGCATAACTTGCGGTCAGAAGGGGTGCCTACAAAACTGCAAATAGTTCCCTCTGTCGACACGCCCCTCTCTTCAAACCAAAATATGCGCACACAGCTCTGAATTGCTTGCAGGTTACCGGAATATGGTAGGGAAAACCACCGAAGGATGTATAGGTGTTATTCGTTGAAAAGTTTAGCTGTCAATTTTTTCATTTGGCAACACTTCAAATGGCAATGGACATGTCCGATGCGCCACGGACATGGAGCGGCTTGTGCCACTGCGTCCACCCGCCGAAAAAACAAAAACAGCGGTGGGCGTCGTCTGCTCCGTTTCAACCCGATTCTCAACGGTGGTGTCAACAGAGATGTTATTAATAGCACTCGCGTTGGATACGAGGTATTACTTTGAGTTCGGTGGGGTGGAGTTTGAAGGTCAAAAACAAATCATGTGCTTAGCACTGACAAGTACCGCCATCCCACAGAGCCTGACGTAACCAGTAACGGCGCACTGACATGGTTGCCTGCATGGGTACCTCACCAGTGAATGCAAGTTATACAGTGGGACCAGAGAAAAAAAATTACCCCACCTTCCCGCGAGGGGAACCCTGTGGAGATGCGACGCATCTTAGGGGTTCACTTGGTGTTTCCGTTGGGTTGATTCTCTAATTGCGTGAAACGTGTGAGGAACGCGTATGGTGTATTCTTTATTTAACACGCGGCGTAACGTTAATGATGACGGCCTTGTGGTCGCTGAAGTGTACGGGTAGTGGATGGTGAAGTAACGGGACCACCGTGCAATTTGCAGCGAAGATCAAGTCTATGCACGTGCCCGAAATCGGAACGCCAGTGCTGGAACGACCGCGGCTATGACGCAACGGGGCGCGGCTATGACGCAACACAATCCAACACAATCCACTTTATTCCAATCCAAATCCAATCGAATCCAATCCAATCCAAACCAAACCAAGCCAAGCCAACCCAATCGGATCCAATCCAATGCCCCTCGCGAGAGAGTGTTCGCTATCGGAGAGGAGAGGGGGTGAGCGGCGGAAAGCGCAGCTCGCGCAGCGAGAAGAATGGGGGAGGGGTGTGGACGGACAACAACAACGCCGTATGGAGGGACAAGGCGAGTGAATGAGATGCAGTCGCATCTAATAGATACTACAGCGCACTGTGCAAACAAAATAAGGACGTCAGTTCTAACGCTGGAGACACACGCTTGAGCCATCTGTCGCTCCTCTTTACAGGTGCTCTGTCCGCCATGACAGTGCTCATCAGGACCTTGAACTGAAAGAGTTGAACGAGCCTTCCAGAGGCTAGCCGTAGCTACGCTAGCAAATGTCTCCGGGCGGGGGCAACCTGTCTATCGTAGCCTCGGAGGGCGATGTGGATTCCCCGTCGGCGGCCGGTGGCGAGGAGGACAGTGACATGCCCGAGGACTACGAGTACGAGGAGACGGTGTGGCACTTCGACCTCACCGACCTCGTGCTTACGGCGGCTGTGTACGGCGCGACGCTGCTGCTGGGCCTGGTGGGAAACCTGCTAATCGTGTACACGGTGTCCCGGTTTCCGCGCATGCGCTCTATCGCCAACCTGTTCCTAGCCTCGCTCGCCTCGGCCGACCAACTCATCGTGCTGCTCTGCGTGCGCGTCAAGTTCGGCCAGCTGTTCTCCTACACGTGGACGCTGGGCGAGGTGGGCTGCAAGTTCCTTCTCTACGTCCAGCACGTGTCCATGATCTGCTCCGTGCTCAACCTCACGTTCCTCAGCATCGAAAGGTGAGCGCTTTCTCTGAAGCGAGCTAATATTGCAGTTACGTTATCCATTGTTCTTCCCTCCCTTTCTCCCTCACTTCCCCTATATATACTTAAATACACCCTTCTCACCCGCACATAGAGTCATAATTGGGCGTCTATTACAAAAACTGAACTAGACTAAGAGGTTTTCGTCGTGAATGTGTTTTTTCACTCACTCCCTCACTCCTTTAAAACCCCTATGAAGTATTCGTTTTAATCTTTAGAGGTTTTGTGCTTGAGACGGGCAGAAAGTAGACTTCTATTTACCGACTGGCGTTTTGAGGAACAGGATCAAGTGTTGCAATAATCCCATAAAGCCACCTTATTGTCGGCTTCAGCCGTCCAAGTACCTGCAACAACTCTCACAATTATCAATTGCGTTATTTTTCGTCCTTGAGATGAGGAAGGAAAAGAAAAGAAAGAGTACGAACAACTTGACTTGCCCCTCTTCCCCCTCGAACATGAAAGACAAAATGTGACACGTTCATCTTTAGTGCAGGGTACAGTGCAAACACAAATCAGCACAAATAAAAAAAAACAATCAATAGATTTTGCAACACAATAAAGTGTGCAACAACTATGCGACTTGGTTCTTTTAGCACATTTAGTGAGCTATAATAGCAAATACAAAGATAAATATTGCGACATACCCTTACCAAGTACAACGGTTATAATGCGCAGAACGGACAACATGTGTGACCATCCCGTTAAAGACTGACCAATGAGAGTTGGGAGTAAAATTAGGGGAAGGCAATGAATGCGATGGGGGGATAACAGAAAAATTCAGAGTCGGACACTGAATTCGAACTGCACAAGATAAGAGACGTTGGAATTATTAGGGAGAGGCATTCGACTACAACGAACATGAGTATACTGATGAAGATGAAGGACCTAGAAAAGACCAGATAGGTCAATAGGTCAATGGTCAGTTTACAACGATATCACGCAGGTAGGTCAATTTTGCAGCAATGTTACACCACAAGGTCAGTTTTGCACACCTTTACACTAGTAGGTCAATTTTGCACTAGCAGGCTTTACGAGATGGGCTACGCTCAATTAAGGGTGCTTGGTTCGTAATCCCGGCCACCACGTTGTCTAGAGACTGTAACAGAGCACGAGCTGGCAACTCGTAAAACGAAATTTCTCGGTGTCATTCCTTTTCCAAACGCACAACTTTCCGGACACGCCTCGCTTTTTTTCTCCGCTTATCTGGCATGTCCAGCAAGTCGTAATTTTAATCTCTTCGACCCTTCCTATGCATTCTATCCCCAAGCCGGTAGGTGAGGAAGGCCTCAGTTTTTTCGCCGCTCTCTGCACTTCCGACTAGACGTTGTGCTCCGTCCGTTGTGCGGGCACACCTGCCATCAAACGTGTCGGCAACGCCCAGACGGCAGCGTGCGTACGTCTTTCGTGGAAACGTGCTAGCGTGACGAAAACTATCACGCTTGAAATTAAAATAACATGAAAACAAAGTGAATGGAATGACACTCTTCTCAGTACTTGCATTACGGACAACACGCTGCCTGTGTCGACACGTTAATCTGCTTCTTTCAGCGTTTTGCAAGTTAGAAGGCACTCAGGCTACGGCCGTGTAAGTGGCGGCTGTGAACATCTGGCCAAAAGGACGGTCGAAGATGTCCCGCTAGTAATATAAAAAGTGTCGCCAAAATGTACTGTGGATTGTCGTGAGAGGGGTTGTACTGCGTCGGCGAAGTTTAATTTGTGTAGTTGAATGTGTCTCCTCCGTTGACGGTTGTTTCGGTGTGTTTGTTGAGAACGTTGCTTTTTATCGCAATAAGAAGGCTCTTGCTCGGGGCGCAGGTATTACGCAGTCATCCACCTGGTCCGCTGTTGCTACCTGTGCACTTTGTGCTACCTAACTGTGCTACCTGTGCACCTGTCGCTACCTGTGCTACCTGTGCTAACTGTGGCCTTCCTCACTGCGCTGCCAATCATCTTCGTTTAGGTGAGTTGCCTACAAACCGAGACTCTGCAATTTACTGCACGAGTCACTACGGGAACAGTGACTTCATAATGAACTATGTAGTACTTATTTTAAATGCAGAGCATTTCTTTAACTCACGATGTCACCCGTTCTAGTTGTCCATCGTAGTCCGCACCCCTCCCCCTACACTATATAAAAAAAATAATACTTACCGGCGCCTGGTTTCGATCCCACGACCCTGCGGGTGGAACGCAAGGGACATGGTGCTCTACCCACTGCGCCTCAAAGCCGACACATAATGGAGGGCTACTGACGCGGCTTATATCCTTGACTCATTCAAACTTCGTCAAGAAGCTGCTGATACAACGCATTCACTACCTGTGGGCGGAACGCGAGATACATGGTGCTCTTCCCACTGCGCCACAATAATCATACCCACCTGCTAATAAATGATGCCACGTGACCACGTAATTACGTCTCCTCATTTAATTACAATACAACAACCAACAGCAACAAGTGCAACAACATTAACGTAACGCAAACTACTTAACGTCGTGCGCCCCCGGAAATGCTCTGCATTTGATCGGGCCCCTCGCGAGGGGAATGTTGTTTTCAATTTTGTTGGGCTAGCTAGTCCTTCCGCATCTGAATTCTTACGCGCAAGGAAAAACGGTAGCGTCACTATGATGGAGGAAGAAATGCCATTTGACAATGAGTCCTGAAACATAAGCGACACGCAAACCCGGAGAACTAAGTCCCATTAGTGGCACTGAGAATGTTCGGGCTCAAGAAGAAGGCGTATGCACGCTCACACAAGGGTTGCTCGATTACTAATAATCGCAAACACTATAGTAAGGTAACGCAATATTTTAAATTAGCATTTCTAAATGTTACCTGAAGTGTCATTTTAATGCATTCGATTTAACAACAAATTCCTTTACTAATTGTATGCACCAAGATTAGCTCTAGTTACCCCTTGTAAATAACGCGACAGTGTAAAAATTATTTCGGCCTGAAATTGAACCAAATGAACGAAATTGCATCCCGAACAGCGAAGTGCGTAATTGAGTTGTTAGTCGACAAAAAAAGAAAGAAAGGAGGAAGAATTGCGTCTCTAATTATGTTATATAAGATCTGCATTGGTCAACGACCACACAATTTTAGTCAAGCACAAACCTTATATTTAATTAACACGGCTAGCAGAGATAAGGGAGAGCGGGCCACTGAACTAATCAAATAATTTAAAACACAGTGCCTAGATTTTGGAGATTTAATTATCTTCGCATTAGGAAACAGCTGGTGACCGCACCAGCCGTCTTTTCAGCGAGCGCCATCATGCAAATTAAGGGGAATTAAAAATGAAAATGTTGGGACTGCGGCAAGAACCGGCCGATCCGTCTAACACGCACGGCACCCGGGCTGGACAAGAGATAGGAATCAGAAGTTACCCTTCTTTTATATAGATTCCGGAGCGCTCCAAGCGTTGTTGTTAGGATGACCGCAGGAGGCGGGCGACTTTATTAACGCGTTTGTAAACGGAACTTAGCGGAGAAGAACGATGTAGAAACTGAGAAATCTAGCCTACGTGAAACAATTATATAACTGGAGCGAGCTTGTGGTTGTAATTCTCAAAAGCGGGTACGTGGGCTAGTCGGTAGTGACTTTTAGCTATATTTATAGGGATTTGTTGGCGAGGCGAGCGCCCGTCCTCGTCTTGTTTCTTCACTTTCCGTGGCTGTGCTCTATTTATAACAATTTAATTTTTCTGAAACCCTGCTGCACCGTAAGACACTTTTACAGGGAGGGGGTCACAGACATGAAGAATTAGAGTTCACAAGAAATTAATTTGGCAGGCATAAACGGAACTCAGGTCACATGGAGAATAAAAAGACTAAACGCTGCATTATTTCTACATTCAACAACGCAATTCGGCAACTCAATCTAACCACGTATAATATATGGAAAAGACGAGGTCTGAAAAACATTTCAATGACAGCGGAATTCACGAACTTTGAAACTGTGGTCGCAGCGTGCCGATAGAAAGTATAACGAGTGAAGCTACAAGCTTTTGAAGTTTCCAGTTTGATTAAAATATATTCGTGAATAAAACCAGCGTGAACTCAGACGAAGACGAAGGAAGTGCAACACAAGGACAGCCGCTGGTCTAACAACTAAATTTTAATATCAGAAAGGGTGAACATATATACTGAACACAAACAATAAAGTAATAAAAATAATAAAAAGGCAGTGCGCATGGTCGAAACAAGTTTGCAAATGTCATGGTGATGCCACAAGTAGATATACACATGTTACAGTAAAGGCACACGCGGATATGCAATCAATTTCTTTAGGATGGAGACACACGCTTGTTTGTCTTACACACTTATCACATCGTTCTGCTATGTGGAATGCCTCCATGATTTCGCGGGTTGTTCAATTACGGTGCCTAAATAAAATGTTAGTGGCAGGAAAATTAGGTTTGCATTGGCTGCACTTAGCACAATGCGAAGAAAGATGGGATTATACCGGGCCTTTCAATGACAATTCGTGTTCTCTCAAACGCACGTTGATACAGCAGCCAGTTTGTCCAACATAAGTTCGGCCACAGGGCAAAGGAATGCTGTACACAACTCCCGTTGCGCATGCGACATATCGGTTCTTGTGGTTGACACCACAATCAAATGAGAAGAAAGGGCATCGGCCAGTATGGGTAATTACACAGGCTACGCGGCCGTCACGCCCAGGGTAAGGAGTAGCATCTGTGTTTAGGGTGGTGGAGTCGCCCCCATATCGCGCAGTAAGGGCTCGAGCACGAGCAGCCCGGCGGCCGATATAGTAGTTGGCGCGCATATTGCGAGGGATTGGCGCGCCACCCGGGCGCATTCTCGCAGGGCTAGAGGGATGCCTTTTTGTATTCCCTCACGGGTACCGGGCAATGCCCTAATGCTGTACGGACCTTTCGACCTGTGGGAGTTAATTGTAGGTGCCGTGGTTGAGCTGAATCGTGGGCTTCTTGCAGCTATTCCCACGTGTTCAGAACTCCCAAAGCCAGTAGGTTTTGGGTCGCAGTGGAAGGGGGGAGGAGGCGGAGGGGGGAAAGCGCAGTTTTGTACCCTTGGCGAATCATGATGTTTGGGTTCCGTAGGTACTGGGGTTTCGTACGTATGGGATTCCGTAGGTAATGCGGCTAATAAACAAAGCTTCCATTATTTGTAACGTGTCTTGTAAGGCATCGACGGCATTGGGAGATGCATTGCAGAAGGTGGATTAGTTGGGACAGGGTTTTATGTGGCCGGGAAGTTGTGCGCAGCACAGAGCCATTTTTGGGTGCTGTAAGACCCAACAGCCGCAAGTGCGGGACGTTGGGGACAGCATGCCGTGCAATGGTCAGTTGAGGTTCAGGTATAGCTCGAGCAGATTTGTGAGAAGGCTGGGAGTGTAGCTTCAGCAAAGCCAATTTCTCAGGTGCGCACAGGGGGCAAATTGCCAGGAGTTAGGGAAGGGTAACAGTACCCGCTTGCTGCAAGGCATCTTGCTGCTCTCCAATGAAGCCCGTAGGCGCCAAGAAGGAAAGGTCATACACGTTTAATGCGTGTTTAATGTGAGGAATTGGGTGCAATTTCGGTTGGTAGTCCCTTCATGGCGATGTTGAATAACAGTGGCGAGATGACCGAGCCTTGCGGTGTACCTTTCGCTTGAATCGTGAAAGCGGACGACCGAAGATATCCAAGACCAATTGGTGCAGTGCAATTTGATAAGAAAGCCCTGACATAGCCATACATACGCTCTCCGCAACCGAGAGATGTGACTCCTGCAAGCATTGTCGAGTGTGAAGCGTTATAGAAAGCACCCTTGATGTCAAGCCAGGTATGCAGTGCTGGGGGCATGACGTGAGGCGATCAACAATATCCGACTTAAGTTGGATTAAAATATCTTCTTTGGACAGATGGGGTCGAAAGCCAAACATGGTCATTCGCAATGGATCATTATCCTATGTGTGTTACCAAGCGGTTATGCACTAAATTTTCATTGTTTCCCAGCACACGATCTCAGTGAGATGGGGCGGAGGTTTCCTGGAGTCAATGGTTTCTTTGGCTTTACGATAAAAGTAATATCTGCGTGATTGATCGATTGATTACATCTCAACGCAGCTCATCAAGATGCTGATACTGGTGGCGTCGCTGTTCGTCATCTGCTGGGCGCCCATCTTGGTGCTGAACGTACTTACGGCGTTCGGAGGCGTGTCGGCGCTAAACTGCTCGTACCTCAAGCCCCTGTGCACCACTTTCCACCTGCTTTCATACCTCAACAGCTGCGTGAACCCTCTCGTGTACGGCTTCATGTCGCGCTCCTTCCGCGGCTCCTTCCGAGACTCCCTGCTCGGGTGCATGAGGCAGCGCGGAGGCCCCCAGAGGGGGGCCGCACCCGCACCACCAGCCTCAGCGTGGGGCAATCGGCCACATACGTCGCGTGACGCCAGCCACCCCAGCCGGGGATCCGCTGCATCCGCTGGTCGAACTGCGGAGGCCCCCCGGCACCCGGCAACAACATCGTCGCCCCCGGCGTCAACAACAGATAACTCATGGAATGGACGCACCACTCTTAAGCTGGACCAATTGGGGCGCAGCGTTACATCTAGCCCAGATGACGTGTTCGGTGTTTTCCAAGGTGTCCTTTGTGCAACTCCTGAATTTTCGTATGATAATGACGCGCCGGAAATCCAACCAGACGCCGGCACTTGAGGACTGCCGACGGTGCTTCAAAGGAGGATCTTCGAAGCATCTGCACACCATGAAAGCAATGCGTGTTCAGTGATTTTACCAATCATACGTGGATACCAGACCGTCAAGAAATGGAGAGCGTTCATATATCGACTGCGACTCGAACTTGCGAATAATTTCACCCGACTCGAGTAAGCAACGGCTGGCAGAACTTTCCACTCATTGACCCTTGCAAGGTGTTAAAGTTCAAAAATCACAAATTTCCGTGTCCAAACGAGGACTGGTAAGCACTGACATGACTCTGTGTGAAAGCGCAGTGGCCTGGGATGCCCGCATACAGGACTTCGAGATATGTCCACCACGATAGGGGACACTAGGAGTTGAAGACGCACGCACTCGTTTGGGCCTCTGTGCCCCAATAAAAAGTTTTTTTAAAGATTCTGAATCACCTCTCTTCTTATAATGCGTTCCAACCCAAAGGTAAACGCAGGCTGCTAATTAAAAACAAAAATAATAAATTTGACCCGGTCACTCGCAGTCGTCTGTAATCTTAACGAGCTATTTATTACCCCAAAGCTAAAAGAGGAGAAATGAAAATGGTTGGAATATAATAAAAGCTGAGGCTTCTTGTGAGCCACACCAAAATGTAAACGTTGCGGTATAAGTGCTGCCAATAACTGTTTTATTGCAATATCATTTAGAAGCCCTGTCATGGTCAGCATCGATCGTTGTGGTACGTCAGCGTGTCAGCATTAGCATTTTGATTGCCGGCAATGTCCTAAACTTTGCAAACACTACGCACGGGTGTTGCGAAAGAGAGGTTCACACTCGTCGGATTTGGACCTCCAAGCAGTTAAATGAACTGAATTTTGCAGCATACATTTTTCCACTGCAGCTATAAATGGAAAAAAATTTAACCAAACGTGGCAACAAAAAAACGAAAGGTGAAGAATGTACAATGACAATCTTTTTAGGCGTATTTGCAATTAGTGGTTTTAATAGCTTAAATAGAGAATATTGGGCGAAACAAACAAAAAAATATGTGCAATCAAACCAAACAAAGGCCACCCACTTTCTTCTTGACAGCCAACTCTGGAGAATTTGCTATAGACAGTTTTTGCAACCATTGTTCAAAGGTAAAAAAAAAAGAAAGAAGAACATAAATTAGAACGCATAGAAGCGGGTAACAAAATCACAAACGTTTGTCTAATCAAGCGCGTGAAACGAATAAGTAATAAAACAATAAGTAGAAAATAAACTGTAGAACAAAATAGTTTATAAATGTCTACTTAGTCTACTAATATCACAAGGGTGGCAGAAAAAAGCAAAAAAAAAAACCGAAATCCTAAAGACAGTTCTTCTGCAAAATCGGCTGAAATGGCGGCGCTCTCACCTCGAGCAGGGGCGAGGTTCCATCGAGCGGCCGTGGCCGTGGTATGCGCGCACTCCAAGCCGACCCACAGAGTTCCGGTAGCATATCGTTGCATATATTTGGGGTTGCAGTGCACCAGGCCATCGCACCAGCCGAGATTTCGCACTAGACGGCCGTGGAAGAGGTGGGGCTATGTGTCGGGCCATCGGCCTACAATCGCCTTACGTCACGATCATTAATGGACATGTGAACCCCTAAAAAAAAGCCGTTCGTGTTTACATGTTGCTTCAATGCCGTCAAAGAACCGAAAATTTGGCGATACAGATAAGCGCCAAAAGAACGCTTAAAGATTTCTTTAGGTTCAGGCGCAAAATTTAAGCGATAACAGATAATAAAGGAATCGCAATTCATTTTATTTGACAAGAATCTCCATCTTCGTCGACCCGCCCTACACTACACGTACTAGAATGTCGAACCACTACGGTAGTTTAGGAAAATATTTATGGAAATACAACCCAACAAGAACCCGAAGGACGGGTTGCGCTTATATAACAGCACCGAGACGTTTTGGAAATCCGGAGCAGCATGGTAGAACGGCTGGGTAAGGGAGGCGACAACATTCAGGTGAGTAGTTGTATCAGTATTTAATATCTTTCGCGCAGCATAAACAAAACAAGAACAACTAGTAGCCGCTTTTTTTAAAGGAAGAGCAGAATAGTAGCATCAATCACGGGAGACAAAATCGGCGTAAAGTATTGGGCTTCGCTTAGGAATCTGACACCTTCGGTGGAGTCAAGCTGTGTTGGGACAGATGACAGCGGGAAGGATGTGGTGGAGAGAGTGTAATTTATCTTGGAAACCAAGCAGCCGCAATGAATGCTCCTCTATAGCTTCCTCCTCTTTCTGGTCCGTCGAGAATGTTCCGAAAGCCCTTAAGCCCACTCACTCGAGGAAGGCATGAAGGCGCAGTCGACAGAAAGAAGAGCGCTCGCGAGAGAACCGATAAGCGGACCGAGAAAACAAACATGCGGGCGGTGTTTATGGAAGCGTAAGGGCATTACTCCACACGCCGTACTCAATAATAAGCGGTGCTGTAGAGCTGGCGTTCCGCCTGCCAAGACAGGATGCCATCCTGCACAGTATTATGTTCCCGGGTGCGCAAAATTCGTGCCATATTTACGAAACGTACAACCTTCGCCGGCCATGTTGCGCGAAATGTTGTTTCCCTTTCGGAATGCTGTAGCCTGAGACGAGTAATTGAAAAAGACGTTGGGCAGTTTGTCACGTGCTCTGAAGTTAGCGTTGAGTCCCAATCGGGCTCTGTGATAGAATTATTGATTGTAGGGTTTGACGCGCCGACGCAACGCAGGCGATGAGCCACGCCGTAGTGGAGGGCTCGGGATTATTTTTGACCACCTGGGGATCTTTAACGTGCGCCGAAATCTCGTACACACGGGCGTTTTACTTTTTCCCTCTATGCGAAAAGCGGCCGCCGCGGCGAGAATCGAACCCGCATCCTCGTGCTCAACAGCACAACGCCTTTGCCACTGAGCCACCACAGCGGTTTGTGATAGAATTACGTCATAAGGTTGTCTTCAATAAAAGGGTTCGCTAGGGCGAATGAATTCGGAAAGCAGTTAATAAATTCAGCTCAGCAATGCATTAGTAATGATTGGCAGTTGTGCGAGTTAAGGTGAACTACACCGGTTGAATGGAACAAAGAATGGTTGAACTAACTTGGTCAAAAAATATCGGGAAAATAACGTTCGCGCTTTTTAAAGTTGTCTACAAGCTGGTTAAGAAGTGCGCCTTTTTTAGTGGTGGGGTACGAAATAAATGGCTGCACTGGGAACTTGGTAACAATCAGCTTCCTTCGATCTTTTTTGTGGCAGTCTCTTCGGAGTGACCCCTTTGTGGCTACTAAAAGTGAGGTTACCCGACGCACAGTATTCAAAATATGAACTTTCAGCCAAAAAAAAAAGGGCTAAGAAAAGGAAAGAGATTTCAATGTACGAAAAGGGGAAACACCGAAGTAAAGACACCACGTCTGCTTTTGACGTCTGCTTTCGACAAGGTCTGCTTTTCACAACAGCGTTGAGCCCCGAAGAGAATTTTGCAGAGCTTAACCGACACAAAAAAAAAAACCTTAGGGAGACTGTACGAAGGCAAGTAAAGAAGCATTCTTAACAGGGATGATAAAAAGCACATCCTAATAAACCACAACCTCCGCACTGATAAAAATGTCTGTTACGTTAATAACTGTTGTTTTTTGCTCGCTTGTTTTGTTCGAGGGTTATTTTTTTTGTTTACGTTTCCGGGCAAGAAATCCAAGTGACTACGCATACCCCGTGTGACCTTCGCGATATCTACATGGGCGCATTGTCTAATCCAGTGCGCACACTGGCCGAGAGTCATTCGCACGTAGACTCCAGTAGTGCTTCCCTCTCGGCAGCGGCCCCTCGTTATTTGTACACCCGCTAAGCCTAGCCGAGAAAGTAAGAAACGTAGAAATGAGACCAGGGGGAGGAGAAGGAGCGGATATGAGGAGATCCCTCTGGTATTTACCGGGGAGCGTCGGACTGGAGCCAGAGCGTCGAGGCGGCATACAATAAGGCGCTCCTGTACGTCAAGGGACAATTTCTGTGCCTTCGAGGTGCTCGACTCGCCCGGCGGATATGCGCTTGCTAGAGAGTCGATGACGATGGCCAATGACCAGGATACATTTCGCCCATCGCTAAAAGTGGACGAGTTTTTGTTTACTCGTCTAGGACGCTGGCCCTGGTCACTGGGGCGTGCGGGGTGCAACCAAGACACCTCGCATTTGCTGAAGGTACGAGTAAGACCCGGTTGTAAAGCAGGGTGGCAGATGGAGGAGGATTAAAACCTGGGAGAGGGATGGTGACGTAAACAATGAGATAAGATACGGGCTCTGGGAAACTAAGCAATAGTGTAGTATAGTTAAGGAGGCTTGTTGCTACTACAAGTAGTAATCGACTTCTAGTTGGTGCAAAAAACACAGAGACACCCAATTCAAGGGTCGTTCGAGTTGTCCTGTGGGCAAGTGTCCTGTGGGCAAGTGTCCTGTGTGTCCGCAAGTGTCCTGTGGGCCTTACCGTGCTATGAAATGATATGTATATTTTGTGAGGTCAGGCAATGTTTCGGGACTGGTGAACGATATCTGATTCGTGAACTATGGTGAACGATATCTGATTCACTGATTCGCGAACTGCATGGAACTGCACCGATATCTGATTCGTGAGCTGCATAGACCTCTAATCAATACGGATTGGTACCGGTCTAGCGGGAAATCACCTCTAACTTAGAGGGCAATAAAACACGTCAGAACCATGGCGTGTCCTGTACTTCGTGTCTTCTGTAAGGGTCCAAGTTGGAGTTGCTTCTCTTTGTCACATTCAAGGGTTTCTTCGACCGAAGCATTTCGTAAAAATGAACCTCTTGAGAAAAAATCGCTGACGTGTACTACACTCTCTAATGCGAAATTTGTGCGTATTTGCACGGAAAGATTTCCGAACAACGAACGTCTTGAGAAATCAGAATAATAACGTTCAAACAAAATCGGGCCGTGTCACTTTGATGTCAATTGGAGAAAATGAAGGCGGAATAGCTACGCCAGCTAAGAAAGCAGGCGATTTCAAAACAGCTCTCCGTAACTCCAAATTGGCAGCTCTCCGGACCGTAACTCTATCACAGCACTACGCATATTACGCGCCGTTTAGGCCGCCCGTATGCGCAACGTGCAAATAATCTGGACATTACCCCATGAATCTCTCCCAAGTAACGAGTTAGCTAATAACGTGGCACGAGGTTTCAGCTCCCAGGATTGCCCTGACAATGCTGCTGGCGCGGATCAGGGGGCCAGGGACACGCTGGTGGCCTACCCGAACATCACTCAACACTACTGCGTAGAGTGTCAGAAATATCCCGGAGCGCATACCACGCTCCACATACGTCAATCGGTTGGCTGGTGTCAGCTACAGGCTAATGCACTCCCCAATCTTGCCATATTTAGTCACATTTATCCGTAACTTTACAGTGATCAATGCAAATGGTGTCCCCAGCGAGCCACACTCACTCACATGATTTGGGCTTGTGATGCTCAGCCACGAACTCCCTGAGCACACTCGCGCATTACCAGTGCGGAGCTGTAAGAAAACTTTTTGCTCAGCTCCAACCCCCATATACAGATCAATGTTGTCCAAGTAAACGCAGATACGGCTCGGGCCCAAGGGCGTGATCGGCATCCTCGGTCTGAAAATGTGACGTTAAGCCTAACGTCCCAAACCTTAAAATGCTATTTTCAGCGTAACGTCGTGCAGCTAACAACCAATGTCATCGAGATGTTGGAAACAGCTGTCGACATTCACCTACGAACTTGACTTCAGGACTATATACGTGGCGCCGTCGCGAGCCTGAGTCCCCCCTTCTCTTCGGCCCATCACCCTTTAGAGGAGGAGGCCTAACGGAGCTGTCGCCAAGCTTCGCGGGGAAGCGTTTAATTCTTCCACACTTCACCCACAATCATCACGATCACCACTGTTAGAGCGAGTCGGTTTTCCTGCAGTGCGCTTTTGCATACGGACATTATTAGTGCGAGTATGAAAGCTTCGCTTTAAAATTTATTGCACGTCTATTGATTTTTCGATAAGAGCTGTGATAGGGCAGGGAACAGTGTGAGAAGGAGGGAAAGTTACAGTTACGCGGCACGGGGAGACAACGCTACCGTTTTGCGACGACCTTTGGAGCGAAGTGAGCAGACACACAACGAAAGTTTCATTGGCCACAAAACACAGTACGCCATCGTTTTACGATTCATTGCTATCTAAGGCGGGAAGCAAGGTAACGTTTGCACCCGCTGAGCTGACTAAATGGCTAAAGCCTTGGGCTACTGAGCACTAGGTTGGGAACGAGTTGAAAGCCGCCGAACGGATCTTGGGCGCGGACGAATTGAAAGGAATTGCTCACAGTTATTCTGTCGGCAACGCAATTATTCCGTGCGGCTTCCAGATGATACGATTACATTGCGACGAAATATGCACTCTGTAGTGACATTAAGACGGCTTAAGTCAATGACCATTACTTCAGTAATTCGATTGCATTTCGTTCTTATTTGAATTTTGTTATGCTTTATTAAGGTGAAATATTTACTATTGGGCAGTCCTTCGCCAAATTACCGGCAGGCTGGTATGTTGGTTTTGCCACATGTTCGGCCTGAATAAACGTCTTCCAATGAATTGTCATTCGTGTGTACGTATCGATATGACTGAAAATCATCGGTTACCCAGTGTAATCACCAACTAAACTCCACATTTAAAATGTGTGGTGGAGGAACTACCTCGGGAATGTCGTCTTTGCACCACCGAAATAAACCCCTAAGACGCAAGATAGTAAGCCGCTGCTCGTTAACCGAGGATCCCCTTCCGGGTAGAAATGCAGAACCTAATTACAAGAAAAAAATCCTACGATTTGTTTTCGCATAAATATAGAAAAAAATGTTCCCCCACAACCATCAACAGAATCCCGCACGTGAATTCTCCCGCGGAAAGTCATCGTGCTACGCGCACAAATGGCCCGAACGCACAACCCAAAAGAAAAAGCTAAGAGCAATTTGAGTGCGGAACTGCGGGGCAAAGCTCACGCTTTCAGCGAGCGTGGCGGGTTCGTCTCGGATACCGCAGAACGAGGTCCCATGGGCGTCCTCGCTCTTCGGCATCTGAATACACACGCCCGGCGCCGAGCCCAACCAAATAATCCTTATACCAAATATATTCCCAAACTGAACCCGATGCTTCGAATGTGTTGTGGGGAACCACCTGAAATGTCCTATTAAACACTTATGTCACTAGATAGTCTGCAGCCGCTCGTTAACCATCACAAGATTGTCTGCGACTGTTCGTACAAGTAGAAATGGTGCCACTATTTTATAAAAAAACAAGTTTCTCCATATGGTTCGTATTCGCATAAATACAAACAATGTTCCACTGCAACCATCAACAGCATCCAGCAAGCCGATTCCCCTGCGGCAAGCCAACGTGTTATGCGCGCAAAATCCCTTAACGCACAAGAAAAAGAAATAGGAATTTGAATGAGGAACTATGAAGCAGAGCCCATGCGTTTAGCGAACGCTGCGGGGTCGTCTCCGATTCGAAAGAGGTCCCATGGGCGTCCTCGCGGTTCGGCATTCGAATGCGCACGCCCGGCGCCAAGCCCACGCCGGAACTCTCGATGGAGGCATCTCCGAGCCAGGCGAGCGTTCCCCTCCTCTCCCCTCCCCTCCTCCTCCTCCCCCCTTCCCCTCGGCGCAATCACCGAGACACGCAGGAGGACAAGGAAAGAGGAACTCGGGATAGCTTTGGGGGCGCAAGATCGCTTTTCTCTTTTCTTCCGGGTCTTGAATGCGTCGTAAACCTGTGGCGCGTTTGCGGAGATTGGAGCGAGTGGGTCAGAACACCGACACGAAGTTCAGCAACCGCCGGTCGGCTTGACTTCGATCGACCGAGGTTAGGCAAACTCTGTCGCCCTCTGCTGATCGATTCTTGGAGAGGTGTTTTTTAATGAACGCGTGAAATAAAAGGTATGACCAGTTTCTATTGGTCTTTGGTTGAGTCCTCAAACAAAGAGAGAATTTGAAGTTCTTGTAGTTAAGAGCACATTAGTGCAAAAACGAAGTATTGCTTCTAACGCTATACACGACCACATTGCAGGTTGTAGCGATAAAGAGTTTGGTAGGTTGTGACGCCTAGGAATTGGCGCTGCAGTCAACATAGTATTTTTTGTCTCTGCGGCACATCATACCTTACGTTTGCGTTATTTAAAAGGTTATTCCATTCTTTTCACGCCGTGTTGATGCCAGTATTACAAAACAGCTCGACTTCAACTTCGCGTTTCCTGATGTTCTATCTCTGTGAATCGCAGATTTCGACTGAAAATATGTGGCGTTAGTTCAAAACCTTGCTCTTCAGTGCATAGCTCACTTTCTGGCCACAAATTGCAAAGCGATTAGAGCCCTAACCCTTGGAAGACAACAGAAATAGTTAATCTGGAGCTTAAAACAAAGAACATACGAAAACAGCTTCGCAAAAAAACCCCAGTGTCCACTAGAAACTCCTTTCCATGCGCCTGCAGTTACAGAAAAAAATAAAAACCGCGAAAAGACTGCTCTTTTTAAATCACAATGAACAACTGTCGTTTTTTGTCGACAGCAAAGTTCTGGCGGCACTTATGATACAAAACATACGTACAACTTTCGTATCAATGCCGAAGCTGTACAATCTGTTCCATCAGTTCTTTTGCTCTGTACTGACTCACGATGAAGCAGTCAGGCTATCGTATGATGAATTTGTTTCGATACCGACAACTACCAATGCTTCTTTTTTAGAAAGTTGAGTTTTCTCTTTCTTGCCAAATCTTGACAAGAAAAAAAAAATCTTCAGGAATCGATTGCATACCAAATGCCTTTCTTGGGCGATACGACGAATGGTTTTTGATGTACTTGTGTACTTTTTTCAAGGTATCTTCACCTCGAGCCAAAGTGCCTCATGAATGGAAATTTGTTACAATCCTCCCAATATCCAAAGCGGACAACCCCTCACAAGCATCATCATTTCGACTTATTTTCCTGCTGTGCGCATGCTCCAAAATCTTTGAGCATAATAAATTTGAGCACCTGTTGGTTTTTCAGACACTTACAATGTACTGGAAAACCGTCAGCACAGCTCCGTCAGTGCTATTTACAGAAACAAGGCTATTTGAAACAATCCACGATTTCGGGTCTGCACTACATTGCCAAATTGAAGTAGATACAAAATTTATCAAGTTCTAAAAATCCTACGATCGCGTCTCCCACTGCAAGCTCATAATGAACTTCAGACCAACCCTCAAAAATGATAATCTTTTGGCTTGGATGGAATCTGACCTTTAACCTTAGGTACCAAGGTGTGTGTATGGGTAACACCTCCACCATACCTTCCCTAGTTAGTCCGGGCATTCCCCATGTTGGGTACTTGAACCGCCTTTTTTAATCTTCATTATTATAATTTATTCAAAAATACCTGTTAGAAATTCTTTTTAATGACGGAATTCTTTATCACAAAGTACATAATAATGCGCACCAGGTCCTCTTAGATGCAGCTTTCACAAAATTAGACGAATTTCGCTCCATTTGGCAAATGCAAATGACTGTAAAAATTGCACCGATGTCACTAACAAGACACGACGTAACCCTTTCCAACTTTTGTTCTTCACCAAAGGATAATGTGTGTCCAGTCTTAATAGTTTTAGGTATGAAGGCTTCTGGATTTTGGTAGATCTTAGTTTGATTGCGTACGTCTTGATTATGACGATACATTGAAGACAAATAGAAGTTGCAATAAATCGATCGATTAGCTCATTAAGAACACGACCATACCATGCTTCCCTGTAGCTTTTATAAAATACGGTTGAAAACTGCGATAACGTGAGACAGGTTTAGAAACCGCTGGATGTACAACACAACTTACAAAGGAAGGGGCGAAAATTGCGGGACAGATCTTTTGCAATAGGCCTTTAAAAGTTTATAAAAACTGAACTGTAACTTTTTGGAGTGTCATTGTTGAACGTCAAGAGAGAGAGAGAGAGAGAGAGAGAGAGAGAGATACAGAGAGAGACAGAGGGTGAGAGAATAAAACTTTATTTCATTGCCAACTGGAGTTCCTAGGCGTCGGCCAGAAGCCGCTTGGCCTTCGGTCTGGCAGCATTTTCAGCCAGTTGGAAGTTGAACTTCGAAGAAAAAAAAAGAAAAAGAAACAATACCATGAGAGCCCAGCCGATAGATCACGCGGCGACCGTAATCGCCAAGACGTTTTCTTTGCTTTCGGTGCAATACAATGCCAAATAACTGTGCGACGATTGGAGAGTACTGTGGGCGTGTCCCATTCATTCTTATCCTCCATGCGCTCTAGCTGCGCTAAAAAAACTAAGGGACCACGTATTTTGGCTAAAGTCAATTTTTCGAAAATGTACGAAAACCCTGCCGTACGCAACGTCTCCCGCAGCTGCCGCTGGATGGCGCTACACGTCCACGCTCCGCGCGGTTTCGCTATGAGAGGAGGCGGTCAGGGGCGAGCTGAGTACGAGCGGTTGCTTCGACGTGTGTCTTGCCAGTGATGCCAATTTAGCGGATTTTCTGCTAAATCTGGCGGATTTCATTTTATTCTGACGGGGAAAAAATTAGTCTAGCGGCTAGTGGATTTTTTGAAAGGCCATTTTCATACATAGCGGATTTATGGCGGATACCTCAGGCAGTGAACCGATTCAAAATCGCCCTCCAAGAAACCATTTTCGTGTCCTCTAAAATGCGGAAATTGCTTAACTTCAGAGGTTAGGAGGGCTCCTGTTCACTTGCTTCGCCTATCTCAGACAAACAAATCTGTGAGGTTTCAAAACGGCTCTGAGACAATCGAAAAATTCGAAACCAGTGGAGCAAAATCATCTTTCTGGATTGGAAGCAAATATGGTTCACGCAGTCGTTCTGGTGTGAAGTTCACTCCTATAAGGACGCCTGCGGCGAAAACCCGTTCGCCAAGCTGGCCGGATTCGCAATGTCGAGGCTCGGGCTGCCGTATTCAAATGCCGAAGTAGAGATGAGGTTTAGTCGGCTTAACATAGTAAAATCCAAGATGAGGAACAAGCCGAAGCTTGAAACAACAAACGCCATCCTCGTCGTAAGAACGGGACTGAAGTGACACCAGAAAAGTTGTTTTGATTACAAACTTTCCGCAGCAGTTTTTAGTGCAATCGGGACATCTGCAACGTATGTGCAACCAATTCACCTTTCTGGTCCCTCAACAAGTACCAGCGGTCCTGTGGAGATGGTGTCAGACGACGAGAGCGGCGACGAAGACCTCGATGTGTTTTTCGTTGACCTGTAAGTTCTTTTTTTTTCATCAGTGTGAACATTTATAACTTCTAGCCTCTTCTGTGACCAGGTTGACCAATGACGACCACCGCAGCACTGAAACCTGAAGTGTTCTTTTAGACTCCTTGGAAGACTCTTTTATATATTATTTCAGCTCTCGTAGTTTTGGGAAGCTTTTAATAATGATAAAGGTGTTTATCATACGAAATTGCACTGGTATTTTAAATAAAATATGCCCTAGCGGGAAATTTAGCGGATATGTTTTAGAATCTAACGGAATCTGGCGGATTTCTCATTGCTTTTTAGCGGATGTCTGACGCCCAGCGATGGCAACACTGCAAGACACCTGCATTGGCACGGCCCATAAAATACAATAGGCGTCTTTTCAACAAAGTGTACAATAACCATCATGGGTCGTATAAAAAAAAAACACTTTTCTCAGTGGCCCGGGGCAGCAAAGGACGTGGGAGTTGAGGAAAGCACGAAACTGCTCGGTACGTGGTAGCGTTGTATTCGGCTGCTTCTATGCCACTACCAGACTTGGGAGTGATGAAATTACAGTAATTATATTACAGTAATTAATTACGTTCTAATGCCGTGAGTAATGAATTACTTTTGAGTGTTGGAAATTTAGTAGTGTAATAAATTACTTAAGGCCAGTAATTTCATGGAAATTACTCATTACTTTCCCATTACTTTTGATCACGATATTGGCTCTCCGCTCCTCTTACGGCATAAAAAGTTGACCCAGAAAAGTTGACCAAGTAGAGTTCCAATGCCCAGAGAGTCTCTGGGCATTGGAACTCTACTAACGCGAAGGAAACAACGCTTCGATCAGAGCTCTGACTGCTTTGTCGCGCCACTTCGTTCCCTTTTCAAGTGTTTCAAAGTAATTTCATTACTTTGGAAAAGTAATATTAATTTAATGTCATTACTTTGGGCCACCTGTACTTTTCAATGTAATTTAATTACATTTAGGAAAATGTTAGGAAAGTAATGAGTAATGTAAATGAATTACATTTTTAAAGTACCTTTGTCATCTCTGTCCACTATTACGTCACGGCTGCACTAGGAAGGGAGAAAGATGAAGCGGTAGAGGAAGAGAAAGGCGGTGTTTGATTAGACATTTCTCAGCAATTACGCAACTTTCGGCACCAAATAAACGGTAAAATGGCTATAGGAACGTCAAACCTTCGTTTGAAAGGAACTTCGTGGTTGACTTTAGTGTCCTTTTCAAATAAAGCTATTCGCAAGATTGGGCACTTTCAACGATCACTGCGCAAGTGCCGTAGGGATCTTAAACTTCTAGCTTAAAACCTTTATTAGACCGATCCTAGGAAATGCTCCTATCGTGTGGTACCGATATACTGACCAGAACATATCCATACTTGATAGCGTCGACATAAAACTGGTTAGATTAGTGTACAGAGCTTACAGTTGGCTTAGTGCTTCTACTGCGGGTTTAATTCGAGCTGAACCTGAAACCTTTCAAAACAGCGTTACCGTGACCGCCTGACGCACTTCCATATAATCTACCATGATAACCTGAGTTTTGATACCGGCGCATACTGAACACGTGTGAACAAGCGCTTAAGCAGCGCTTTTCACACTATAGAACTAGCTGTGATTTAGTGTCAGACTAATGGCTTCAGAAAATTCATTTTTAACACGAAGGTGTTTTATGCCAGGGTACACAACCCTAACCGACGTCGTATCCGTCACGGAAATTACATCACCAGATAAAGTTCCATTGGCGGGGAGGCGCTAGGTTTCGAGCCTAAGATCCCTCCGGCCGGAACTAGAGGTGGGAAACACTCTACATACTGAGCCATGGGGTCAAACCCGGGTAGCTGTACGAACGCGCCTTATGCCCTTTCCTCTAACTTCTCCATAAAGATGGTGCTGCCGTCTAGGAGAGGTGAAGTGAAGTAGTGCGTCACGACGCTAGCGAGCGCCGATAGTTAATGCCTCGATAGGCAGCATGTACCAGCGGAAGCTGCTGTGTTTACCAGTTCGCCGGCTATGTACAACGCCGCTCAGCTTGTTGAACGTCACCGCCGCGTTCAACAAGGTGAACTCGTCGAAACGCAAGCGTCTGGCGTACACGCCACGGGTCAGGACCAATGTGGTCGCTCCTTTGCCTAAGCGACCCGCCAGCTGGACGTCGCTCGCCAAGCATACCCACAAGACTGCTGCTGACCCGCAAGCCATGCTCCTTTTTCTGTAGCATACTGTGGCTCACCAAACAATTCGCTGACAACCCGTTCGGTTTCGCTCGTACCGTTTGCGAGCGCCTGGGGTTTCAATCTGATTTACGCAATGCTCCGGCCCATGCAGTCCAGTTTAATGATGATGCGTCTAACGGTGCCATATCTCCTGTGAAGGCATATTTCACTTTCGAGTTTTACCCATTCCTATGAAAGAACGATCAACCACATTTTTTCCACGTTACAATACGCGGGTGGAACGGAGTACCAGCCAAATCACTGCCCTACCACTGCGTCCTTTGTGCGCAACGTTTGTGCCTAAGGAAGCTTAGGCATGCGCACACGCTTAATCTTTCTTGCTCAAATAAGACGTTTGTATGTGAGCAGAGGTCATGCACACCGTGCCTTTGTTACATTTTTCTTCTTGTTACCGGCCACCACGCACCAGTAAACCACAGGACTCAATAGATGTACCTCTCTCTCTCTCTCTCTCTCTCTCTCTCTCTCTCTCTCTCTCTCTCTCTCTCTCTCTCTCTCTCTGTTGCCGTCGGTCGTTGTACGTGTAGCGCTATTCCATTCCGTGTTCATATGCGACTCGTGCAGCATTCCCCCGCATGGTGTGTGCCTGGGTGCTGTTGTGCGCAGTATTGTCAAGCCTAATTTTTGTACTTTCTGTATTTTTTCTTGTCACCTCTGTGTCCTCATACGATCTGCTTCCTTGTGGGCAATGCGCGTGTCCGACGGCTTTTTTTCCTATTTGTTGCAGTGAAGTTGCAGCCAATTTTTGTTAAGGTCCAGTGTGCCCGATGTTTCTTTCTTTTATACATTGTCTAAAATATTCGTTCTGCCCACTGCTACCTGAGGACTTGTTCATAAGCTAGGAGTACTGAAAGAATAAATAAATAAATAAATAAATAAACAAATAAATAAAAACAAGTAAAAAATTATTTTTTTTATATATTTCAGTACTCCAGTCTAGGTAGAGGGCAGTTCTTTGTGTTTTGATCTTAACATGGACCGGCCGTGATCCACGCGACTGTAATCAGAAGAAGATAACGACGATGACAGGGATCAGCATTGCACAACCACAGCTTTTCCCACATAGAACAAGCAGCTGCTGTATTTCATGTACAGTCAGTCAATCTCCGTAAGCAACGCAACGCCTACAGAAGGAATGAACAGAGTGTTGCCACGCACACTGTCAAAGCTACGGCAACACGCAAGCTCTGCCCAAACTCGCACAGGCTCATTACCTTCGCGAATTTACTTTCATGTCTACATATTAGCGCAATGCAAGAAAGCTTGCATTTGAAGCAACCGGATAACGGTTCAAATTACTTCGGGTCTTGTCCCCACTTTAGTATCCTAAACATCTTTTTGTAGCTATACAAGATAAAGGGGCATTCAGACGTAGATTTGTTACACTTAGAGAAAAAAACGTAATTACGGTAACCGATACCATAGTGTATTCCTGCTTAGGCACAGTTTTTCCTCATAAATGGATCAGACATGAACCATCTAAGTCACCTGCGATGACCTGACGCCACACAGCGCACTACCAGGCAGAACCTACCTCGCTGGAACCGACCCATCAATCTGTGAAGCCCCTGCTCTCATTGGAAAAAACAACCCAGAGTGCGGAAGTGACTGAAAAGAAAGCACTGAAATTTCACGCATGCACAAATTTATTCCCCCTACTTTTACTTTTCTCATTGAGCGTGACGTATTCTTTTCAACATCCTTCTCTTCACAAACCTGAATGGAATCATCAGCGGTCATCGTATTCTCATGCTTACCAGTTCGCTCAAAAGAGAAAAAAAAACTTTTTGGCGTTGTTGCATCGAGACCCTTATTGAAGAGCAGAGCGAAGAACGAGCTCGGGTCTCAGAGCAGATCGCAGGTCATCACATTGGGAAGGAAACCCGCTACGGTGGCTCAGTGGCTAAGGCGTTGGCTGCTGAGCACGAGGATGCGGGTTCGATTCCCGGCTGCGGCGTCCGCTTTTCTGATGGAGGCAAAAAGCAAAAACGCCCCTGTGTACGAGATTTCGACGTACGTTAATGATCCAAAGGTGGTCGAAATTAATTCGGAGCCCTTCACTTAGTGCGCCTCATCACCTCCGTTGCGTCAGCGCTTGAAACCCTACAGTCGGAATCAGAACCACATTGCGCAGGAAGCAACAATACCCGAGGTACAGCAACGCTAACAAAGGATGACGTGCAAAAGAGCCTGGCAGCCGCCGTCTGCTGACAGGCTCGCTTTGCACTGACCATTGAATTGGAGGAACCTCCACGAATACGGCGTCTTTCACCTCAGTGCTCAAAGTTACGCCATGTTCAGTTACCAGACACAACTGGACCATACACTCGTTTCTTGTCGATTGGAATGGCAAAAACTCAAGACAAAAACCGGTGCAGGCTCGGAAGCAAAAGGTAAAGAACAGCGACGATCTTAGAATTTCGTACAACGGTTGGAAAATATGATGTCGCTGCCTCTTGGGCTAACCAAGACACGCTAAGGCCAGCACTCTTAGTTTAGGTAAAAATCTTGTTTTTTTAACTTGCTTTTTAAACCCTGCAAACAGCCTGACTCATCAGTGGCCTAACATTGCAAGGAACGCCTATGACGAGCATAAACCAATTCCCTATTCAATACCGTACAATTTTGTCCCAATCGTTCCCCAGTTTTTCTTGTACGTAATTCGCTTGACGCAAAATAAGTGGGGCTTTGTTATGTGCTCTCCTTTATGTATTGATGGCATGATTAGTCTCCTAGACAGCACGGACCTAAAATTTAGTCAGCGGGATAGTTCTGGCACTTCGAATTTCACTAAAGATCCGCCGTTTTTTTCTTGTTTTTTTTTGTGGATGTGCATTTATAGTAGCCTGCAAATAGGAAAACGAGGTGCGCTGTTTTCATTGTGTTTTTGACTTCTGCGGAGTAACATACGTACTTGCTTAACTTATTACTCTAAAACTGATTACTGCAGCCAGCAGCTTCTGCGTTCGCTCTCTTATTTCATTTGAATGCAAATTGCGTGGAGGCGTGTGTTGTCCAGAGAACTGCGAAGTAAGCCGCCTGCGCCTGCTCGAGAACTGTCTGACACAGACGTTAATATTCGCCAAGCGCACATTTGCAAGCAAGAACTTTGCGCCGCTAATAATTTAAAGCGTTATTAAAAGTTTCCTTGCTCGCAATCTTCGAGCACACATCGACGCTGTTTAACTTGTTTTTCGCCGCTGCGCATTTGTGAGATGCAAGATTCGAGAAAAAAAGCATTGGATGCCAGCCGCTAGGACCTCCTCATTTTCATGATTATTTACCTGCCCACATATTCTAATAAAACTCGTTCACGTTGTTACTTAGTTTTGGAGAAACCATTTGGTCATCCTTGTTTACACCGAACATGACCATTAAATTGTAGATATACGTGTCTCCGGACCTGGGTCTGCTTTTTTTTGTAAGCTGCGACTGTCTAATTGCCCAAAGCTTTTTTGGCCTTCCTTTTTTATGCCGGTCAGTAGCTTAGCCTGAAGTTCCACTCACACACACACACAGAGGGCAGCCTCATGGTCCCGTTCTTAACAACAGGTGTTTTCGTTTTGTCCACTGGGATTCACATACGTAATGCTCCGTAGATCCTGAACGGCAACCGGCATCTTAGCACAGTTAACAAATATACAATAAAGAATACCATAAACTAAACTATAAGCACGCTCTTTTGCTCTGCATTAAAATCCAACACGAAAAAACTATGTTCATACCTCCTTTAGCTTAGTGCCCACCCCACAACTTCGCTTAATTTTTTTTACCTTATGTCTCACCCTTTTTCTTCCGTACGTACAAGGATTCTACGGCGAAAATAGCAGTCGCAAAACGAAGCACTTTTTCTATACATATAAACGAAAACTGTTCATACGTACCAGACCTCTACACTAAAAAAAACCTTTTCTCAAAGGCAGCCACGAAATACTGATGATGATGATGGTTTGTGTTTAATGGCGCAAGGCCGACGAGGGCAAAGAGCGCCAGAGAGGTTATTTAATGAAAAGTGATTACCACAAAAGGTAGGTATAAAACGTGTAAACTGGACATAGTAAGATCAATAAAGATGATGGTGATGGCTGGTGTATGGGGCCAGATTTGATTATGCGTGATAGGAGATGAGGTTTAAAAACTTAACGTCTGACAAATACTCAAACACGCGTTTCACAGAAACACTGGCATCGTCACCTAGAAACAACGATGGATGTAGTGGGATATGTTGTCTGTAGAGTTCTCTGAAGTGTTTGTGTCGTGTTGTGTGAAGTGCCTTGCATGTGATTAGAATGTGCACTACCGATAGGGCTTCTCTGCACCTGCTGCACTGGGGTCTAGAAGATCCCGTCAGCAGATACGAGTGCGGCGCATGGGTGTGCCCTATCCGCAGCCTACCCAAGGCGACTTCCATATGTCTGTTGTGTGAGTCAGCTGTGTACCGTCCCAAGTGTGGCTTTATTACATGTAGTTTGTTGTCTGTCTGTTCGTCCCAGTGTGTTTGCCATGTTCTGCGCAGGTGTTGTCTTATGTGTGGCTTGAGGTCTGTGTAGGGTATCGTTGTAATGTCTACAGTGTTCCTGAGTGCAGCAGCAGCGGCCCTCTCGTCTGCCAACTCATTCCCAGCGATCCCTGCATGTCCTGACACCCAGCAGAGGACCAGCTTATGCTTTTGTGCATACACGGACATGATAATATTAAATACAAGAATAACTATGTGGTTTTTGGGGGGTGTATGCGATGACAGTGCGCGAACAACACTCAAGGAATCTGTATAGATGATGGAATTGGGAATTTGATTTTCAAGAATGTGTCGTACAATCAGTAAAATTCCATACGCTTCGGCTGAAAAAACTTGTGTGCACGCTCATGGTTCTGGCTGCATTAAAATTTGGACCATGAGCAGCGCACGACACCATAGTGGAGGTTTTAGAAGCGTCACTATAAAATTCCGCACATGTGTATTTAAACTGCAAAAACAGAAAGTGCTGCAGTATTGCAGCTCGTGGTACACGATTTTTGTCAAGTCTCATAAAAGAAAGGTCGCACGACACAGGGCGAACTTTCCAAGGCGGTAAACTGTTAGAAAAGGATGACCTGTACACGTCTAAAAACGAAGCACTGAGATCCGAGGCTCGCTCTCTCACTCTAAGTGAAAAGGGCAGAGGAACGGATGGGCGATTTACAAAAAGCAGAGATGTTGATGTATCGTTAAAGACAGGATAAAAAGGATGATTATTCAGCGATGAAATTTTAAAAGCATAAAGCAAGTCCATGTATGTTCGTTGGTTCTCAAGGCTCCACTTACTCATTACACTCGACATAAAGACTCTCAGCAGGGCTAGTGCGAAAAGCACCCGACGAAAGACGAAGGCCCAAGTGTAGCACTGGGTCAAGAATTCGCAAGGCTGTCTTAGTCGCCCACCCATATACCACACTGCCATAGTCCAAACGAGACCCAACCAAAGCAGTATACAAGCGAAGCAAGAGTTCTTTGTCGGAACCATAGGATTGGTGGGAGAGAACCTTAAGTATATTCATTGTTTTGAGACATTTATTTTTAAGTTCCTTGATGTGGGGAATGAATGTGAGTTTGTGATCAAACACCACACCTAAGAACTTGTGCTCCTTGTTCACAGGAAGCGAAACACCATTAAGATGAATGTCTGGGTCCGGATGGAGCCCACGCTTCCTGGAGAACACAACGCAGGAACTTTTTGCAGGATTTAATTTAAAACCATTCTTGTCTGACCAGCCGGCAAGTTTCTTGACACCAAACTGGACTTGACGTTCGCAGATTGACATATTACATGATTTATAGGATATCTGGACGTCATCTACATACATGGAATAAGAGATTGTGGGTGGCAGTGCCTTACCAAGACAGTTCATTTTTACTATGAAGAGAGTGCAGCTTAACACACCACCTTGTGGCACGCCATTTTCTTGCACGTGAACCCTTGAGAGTGCACCACCGACTCTCACTCGAAACGTTCTTTCTGACAGGTAACTGACAAGAGTGTTTAACATGTTACCCGAGACACCGAATGACTTCCGGTCACTGAGGATCCCGTACCGCCAAGCGGTGTCGTAGGCTTTTTCGAGGTCGAAAAACACAGTTACACAATACTGTTTATGAACGAAGGCATCCTTTATATACGATTCAAGAGATACGAGTTGATCGTTCGTGGATCGCCCCGCCCTGAAGCCTGCCTGTCAGCTCTCGAGAAGACCATTGTACTCGAGGAAGTACACGAGCCTGCGATTGATCATCTTGTCGAGAAGCTTGCACAGGCAGCTCGTCAGGGCAATAGGACGGTAACTTGAGGGGGACGACGGGTCCTTTCCCTCCTTCAGGAAAGCTACAACTATAGCCTCCTTCCAAGAGTTTGGAATGTGCCCCTAAAGCCAAATCTTGTTATATAGGTGTAAGAGTGTTAGAAGAGTGTCTGCGTGCAGGTGTTGTATCATTGTGTATGTGATGTTGTCTGCGCCTGGAGCTGAGGGTTTACACGTGCTCAAAGCAGCCCTCAGCTCATGCAGTGAAAACTCTGTGTTATAAGAAGATGTTGACCTATTGTTATCTAGTATAGGCTTCTTTTCGGCCGTTTGTTTGTGTTTCATGAAAGTGTTTGTGTAGTGTGCTGAACTGGACACGTGTTGGAAGTGTTGTGCGAGTGTGTCAGCCTGGTCTTCGAGTGTGTCCCCTGTAGTGCTGACCAGAGGCAGGCTGTGTGTTTGTTGTCCTTTGAGTTTGCGTATTCTCGTCCATTTTTTTCGTGTGTCTGCGTACGAGTTTATGGATGTTATGAAGGAACGCCAACTCTCTCGTTTTGCCTCACGGCGCGCACGTTTTCCTAACGCCTAGGCCCGTTTGAACAAAATGAGGTCACCCGACGTGGGGTACCGACGGAGGATACCCCACGCCTTGTTCTGGGCCTCCCGCGCCCGCCTACAGTCCTCATTCCACCACGGCTTCCGCTGGTTGCGCGGGGCACCAGAGGCGTAGGGAATGGACCTTTCGGCGGCGTCGAGGATGTGCGCCGTGAGGAGTTGGGTAGCTTCTTCAACGTGTAGGTGTATTATGGACGTGTGGTGTAGTTTGGATGTCTCTGTAAATGTATTCCAGTTAGCTCTTGCTTCGTTGAACCTGTTTTGGGAAGATGGACTGCATGGGCCTTTACCTATATACGTTAGTGAGGTGGGGAAGTGGTCACTGCCATATGGGTCAGTGCCCAGACCCCACTCAAGACATGGAAAGAGAATTGCCGAACCAATAGCCAAGTCAAGATTTGAGTATGTATTGTGTCCTTTGTTAGGGTAGGTAGGCTGTTTCTTGTTGAAAAGGCATGCTCCAGAGGATGTTAAAAACTTCTCTATCAGGCGACCTCGGGCATCCGTGCGGGAAGAGCCCCAAAGTGAATTGTGTGCATTGAAGTCTCCTGTTAGGATGTACGGCTCAGGAAGCTGGTCGACCAGCGCCTCAAAGTCAGAGCTCAGAAGTGCAAGATCAGGAGAGATGTAGATGGAGCATATCGTTATCAACTTATTAAATAATATTGTGCGGACGGCTACAGCCTCAAGGACGGTGTTCAAGGTGACAGGGTGGCATGCTAAGGATTTGCGGGCAATTATGGCCACACCGCCAGAAGAGTGTGTGCAGCCATCCCTGTCTTTCCTGTATACCAGGTAACTATTCAAGAAATTTGTGTGTTTGGAATTAAGATGTGTTTCCTGGACACACATTAAACTTTGCTGGTTGGCATGCAGAATCTCATGCACGTCGTCAAGATTATTCAGAAGGCCTCTGCAGTTCCATTGAACTATGATTTCTCTTCCCATTATGATGTGTTAGAGCTACTGGAGTGTGATTATTTCTGTAGGGTCTTTTGGGGCTTGGACTCTTGGGAGGGGCTTTTTTGCCTTCTCTACTGATCTTGACGTCGCAGCCCGTTCCTTTTGTTGCGATGAAAGCCGGAAGGGCTCGACGTCCATGTCGTCATCTGAAGGCAAGGGGGTGCCCAACGGACTGGGCTTCCTTGACATGGTACCCTTTCGGGTGTTCTTTGCCTGCGCTGCCACTGCCGAAGGCGTGGGGAGCACCACAGGTGGCACAGGCAGTGAGGCGGGGAGGGGGTCGCTGCGACTGCCTCCGTCTCCATCTCCGTGCCCTTGCGTGTGCTTTGGGCCGGTGTAGAGGAAGCAGTGGATGCAGCGGCATCCCCAACAGACGTTGTTGCCACCACAGCCGCTGCTGGGTGAGCGAGCGGTGCGGAGGCTGGTTGGGCTGCCTTGGGCAACCCTGGGGGGGGGGCGGGGGCGGGACCAAGCCCGACTCGCGGTGCTGGGTCCCCGCCAAAACCTGACGCCGCTCCGCCCCCCGGCGAGCTGCGTCGGCGTACAGTAGGCCGGAAAAGTAACCGGACCACCGCTCACGCAGCCGGAGCGGCTGCTGCGGCGCACCGCGGCGCTGTTATCTCGCTGTGCTCGCTTACGACGAGAGTGGCACGCTTGACGCCAAACTTCCCCTCGCCCTCGTGCGGGTGCTTGCCACGCTTGATAAACTTCTAGTGCAGCGTTCGCCTTTAATGCAGCACATGGCGCAGTCGCGCTGCAGCGCACGGCCGCAGGGCCACAAACCGCGGCGCTAGGAAGGAACGAAAACCCGCTCTGCTTTTTGTACGCGGTTTATGTTCGCCTCATGCTGCCTATCAGTGCCTGTAGGATGCGTCCACCGCCGCTGGATTTTGGATAAGACGGCACAATGCACCGTACCGAAGGCTACCGTGACGTTCGTTTTTCCACGCCGGAGCGATGTTATAGTGTCGAAATTGCCTTTTCGGCATCATGTCCGGACGTGGGTTTAATACTACTTACAGGGAGACCTCTGAAGACCGATTTAATTAGCTAGTAGGATATTCTTTCGGTGACGAATTTTCTTTACAGGCGTACCGCCAGGATGAATGATTTCGAAGACGAATCGCAAAACATCAGATATTCCTGAAACTTTATTCATGAAATCTGACAGTACTGGCATTCAGCGGTCCTCAGTGGGGCGAAAAGTTGCCGGCTACAGCGACGACTTGGCCGACTCGCCTGGGCATGGAGTCGTACAGCGCCGCCACTATCTCGGGACGCCCGCGCAGCGCTTCCCACTCTTCCTTCACGGCGAGCCACAGCTGCTCCGCTGTGCCACCGCAAAGGCGTCGTGAGGCAAGCGTCTTCTTCAGCAGTCCCCATATGTTTTCGATGGGGTTGAGATCAGCCCCGTTAGGGGGCCATGGCAGCTGAGGCACGCCACAGCGCTCCAGGAGTGCGCTCACACTGCGTGCTTTGTGCACGGGGCTCCTATCATGCTGGAGCAGGTAGCAGCCATCCTGGAACGGCCCGTCCAGGACGTACGGGATCAGGTGCTCGGTGAGGACTTCACAGTACCTCGCCCCGGTGAAGGAGCCCTCGATCCGCACGAGTGGGCCCAGGCCGTCCCGACTGATGGCACCCCAGACACTGACCGAGCAGCGGCCGCTGCTGAGCACGCCGTGGGTGTAGGCGGGGTTATACCTGAGAGTATGGGAGAGCAAGCATTAACATCTGTCGGGTCCAAAAGCGTGGAGCGTCCTCATTCCGTTGCGGAAATGAAATAAAGATGGAGGCTTAAATTACACAAAATTTAACATTTTACCCACACTGATATGGAATACGCGCGAATGAAACACTTAAATGGTAGTCAATGCTGTACCCATGTCAAGTCAGGTGGTAAGGGGAAAATCAGGTTGCATTCTCCAGACTACGACGCGTTGCAAACCATCCATATAGGTTATTGACAGGCTAATCTAACTTAACCCGCGATTCCTGTGAGCGGCAAGGGTGCCAGTTCATACCTGCTGTTCAACGGACGCCACACACGCTGCTGTTGGTCCCAGCGTGTGCAGAAGGTAGACTCGTCCGTGAAAATCACCTCCCGCCACTCCTCTGCCGACCACTGCTCGAAAGCTCGGGCGAAGTTCAGTCGCTCCTCCCGCTGCTTCGTTGACAGGTGCGGTTTCTGAGCGGCAATGCAGTTCACGAGACCCGCCTCTCGCAATCTGCTCCTGATTGTGTCGCAGCAGCAACTGAGATCCAGAGCATCGCGGATCTCCCTGGAGTTGAGAAATGGGTCGACAACAGCGGCAGCAACAATCCATTCATCCTCTGCCAACGTGGTCACCCTCGGCCGCCCACTGCGCTGAGCATCACAAATTCTCCCATCTTCATCTCTATACGCTGTAAGAATGCGGCTCACCGATGTTCGGCTCCTACCGGTGCGGCGGCAGATTTCACGCTGAGGGACACCTTCGTGGTGAAGCCGGACGATCAGCCTTCTCTCCTCTATCGGCACTCGGGGTGGCATTCTGGCGAAGTAAAAAGCCCGATGCGACCGTTCGAGCTTTTAAAGGTTTTTTACACTGCAACTGGCCAATGAGCAGTCCTGGTTCAATTTTTACATTTTATTTATTAGAATGGTGTAGGCCAGGCGCTTTACGGTGGGTTCTGCTTTACAGATATGGGTGCGCTCTGCTACACAGATATGGTGATGTCCTTCCATTGGCCAGTCACGACGCCTTTGCGGTGGCACAGCGGAGCAGCTGTGGCTCGCCGTGAAGGAAGAGTGGGAAGCGCTGCGCGGACGTCCCGAGATAGTGGCGGCGCTGTACGACTCCATGCCCAAGCGAGTCGGCCAAGTCGTCGCTGTAGCCGGCCACTTTTCGCCCCACTGAGGACCGCTGAATGCCAGTACTGTCAGATTTCATGAATAAAGTTTCAGGAATATCTGATGTTTTGCGATTCGTCTTCGAAATCATTCATCCTGGCGGTACGCCTGTAAAGAAAATTCGTCACCGAAAGGATATCCTACTAGCTAATTAAATCGGTCTTCAGAGGTCTCCCTGTAAGTAGTATTAAACCCACGTCCGGACATGATGCCGAAAAGGCAATTTCGACACTATAACATCGCTCCGGCGTGGAAAAACGAACGTCACGGTAGCCTTCGGTACGGTGCATTGTGCCGTCTTATCCAAAATCCAGCGGCGGTGGACGCATCCTACAGGCACTGATAGGCAGCATGAGGCGAACATAAACCGCGTACAAAAAGCAGAGCGGGTTTTCGTTCCTTCCTAGCGCCGCGGTTTGTGGCCCTGCGGCCGTGCGCTGCAGCGCGACTGCGCCATGTGCTGGATTAAAGGCGAACGCTGCACTAGAAGTTTATCAAGCGTGGCAAGCACCCGCACGAGGGCGAGGGGAAGTTTGGCGTCAAGCGTGCCACTCTCGTCGTAAGCGAGCACAGCGAGATAACAGCGCCGCGGTGCGCCGCAGCAGCCGCTCCGGCTGCGTGAGCGGTGGTCCGGTTACTTTTCCGGCCGACTGTACCTGCCCAGAGGGAAGGAGGCGAACCTCTTCCGCGCCTCTGAGAAGGTGATGTTTTCGGTTACCTTGATGTTTATGATCTTCTTTTCAAGTTGAAATTTTTCACATGTCCTGGAGTAGGCCGCGTGTGGACCCTGGCAGTTTATGCAAAGAGACTGTTGCGCGTTACAATTTTCGGACGCGTGGTCGTGCTAGGCGCATTTCGCACAGGTAAGTCGGCCGCGACAGGAGTTCGTGCCGTGCCCGAACCGTTGGCACTTGAAACAGCGCCACGGGTTCGGGATGTAAGGCCGGACTGGACATCGCACGAAACCTGCATTGATATATTCCGGAAGGCTCCACCTGTCAAACGTTAGGATGAGGTACTTTGTTGGTATGTGTTTATCATCTCTTCGTATAGTTATTCGCCTGACCGCTGTTACGCCCTGGCCACGAAGGCCCTCCAGCAAGTCGGCTTCAGTTTCATTCAGTAGGTCATAGTCGGAAATCACGCCGTGGGAGCTGTTTAGGCTGCGGTGGGGCGTGACTCAGATTGGCAGATCGGCGATGCTGGTTTGAGCAAGAAGTTTTTTGGCCTGATCCTGGCTACTGACCTCGACAAGAATTTCACCGGTTCGTTGTTTTTTGGCCTTATACGACCCTCCAACAATACCGTCAAGAAACTTTGAAATGAGAAATACCGACTGTGAAGCAAGAGGTTTTGATTGGTCTACAGATTCCATCACGATGAAGCGAGGATAGTTGTTCGGTTTCGGAGGACTCAAGTCAGGAAGTGGTGGAAAAGAAACTTCGGTGCGGCCCCTTTTCGGGGGCCGATCACGTCTGGGGGGGGGGGGGGTTATGAAAGTGCCATGTGATACATTGGAAAGCAGGGAGACGGGGGTACTTTCTCCTTTGACCTTACCCTGGTAGTCAAAGAGGTCCCGGAGCTCCCTGCCTGGTAGACAGGCAGGGAGCCCATCGGCCGGAGCTTGACCAAGGCTCCGACGGCCACCGTTTACGGCTTCTACCCTTCACCTTAAAAACACATCACCACGCTAGGTCACAGCTTATGTAGGGGGCTCGGGGTCCGCGGTATCGGCAGTACCGTCACCATGATTACTCAAGGTGCCCCGTGCGGGGAGCCACGAAATACTGGACGCCAGCTTAGATACATTTGTATTGCCTGAATTGAACGAGCACTTCTTGCAATTCTCAAAACACGCAAGGTGTTCTTGAAGAAGGGGGTCACTGCACTGCATATAATTAATCCACTCTCAAAAAGCGCGAGTTTCCCGGCGAGCAAAACAAGGTGGAACGTTTATTTAAAACAAGTAAAATACCTGCAAACATGGTGTCATTCCTACTTGCATTGGGTCTTCAAAAGTTGTTGCATGTTTCACAAATCCAGATGCAGCACCTGGAAAGAAAACAGAAGAAAAACAAAGTCATACAGAGTACGGTTTCTGCATGGTACTGTGCTTTTAGAACTCAACAGTGAACGCTCCAGTAAAAAAAAAAATTGACATATACTGAGGATGTTTAAGCGCGATCTATACTCATTTTGTGCTTACTTGCAATGGGCGTGACCACTGAAAAACGTGAGGCCTCCTAAAATTTCTCAACAGGCACATTTCACAAGATATCATTAATATTGTAGAATTAAGCATCTGTTTCTGTTCGTAGGGACATGGAATGGTACTTTTAGATTACGTATTGTCGCAATTAGCTAATTCCACCGAAACCTGATTACCGTAATCTCCAATTATATAGATTTTCAGGTTTCTATCCAACCCAGAACCGTCCTACTGATTAGTTTTCCTGTAAAAAGATATACTAAGAGCAGTTATTTCTCTCTATTATTCATTAATCAGTGGTGCGACGCACTGGTTTTGCGTGCTTCATAACAATTCCTCAGGGTTGAGTTTTATTATTAAAATTTGCTAGCCTTCCACACATTCAACCAAACAATAACGCTGCTAATGACCTTGAGTATTAGGCTGCACACGGTCTTCGTTCAATTACGATAAAGTAAGCCCGTTAGATCTCTTTTTAATGGTTGTAAAACAGGGCGCCGCGTTCAACTTAACGAGCCATTTGCAAATTTATAAAGTTGCCACTACATACAACATAAAGCCCACGTTTTTCGTGTCATCTTCTCGCGTGCCTGGGCTATGAAATTACTTTCAGCGAACTTTGGTTTCCACGAGCCTGTTTAATTATAACCAAATTACCTTTACAATATTAAGCACTGAACTTGTGATAACACAACGTTTGACGAAGGATGTGAATACAAAAGAAAACATTGGCAATTGCTATTAGGACGCTGAATAACACTACCTAGTGAACGTTCCCAACGGTATTTTTTACTGCTCGCCGCAGTTACCAGTTTAAAGGTTACTTTTCAGCTAGCTTTAAAAAGAATAAAAATTCCAGTTCACTACGCGAACGCTTCAGGAATTTTCCCCGTCATGCCCGGCTTTTAAGAAAGTAGAAGAACAGATCACGACGTATCGCCGCAGTCACTGTTGTCGTTCGTCGTCATTGCGACATCCACGAGAAAGACACGAGAAAGGTTGTGCAGTATCGTTCCGCGCAAACCAGCGGAAAAAGTTCATGCAGTAAGGGCCAAGGATTATGCCTGTGGTCCTAATGGGAAATGAGACATCATTCGAGGCAATTAAACCCGCAAATAATAATTGGTCACCCTCACTGAGGAACAGCTTGTCGTTCCCTTCTAGGGTTCTTTCTTTTTTTTGTCATTAGATTAAAGGCGACCAAAAGCCATTCCTCCTGCGGAAAGCTATGATCCATGGGTAACCACCATTTATTTAGGCCCAAATAGTTACTGTGAACGGTGTGAAAACCCAGTCGCCCAAAAACAAGGGACAGCAAGAGAAGCCAGCCAGGAATTAGTAGCGTGCGTCTCATATTGCAGGGGGAAGGACTCTTTGCTCCGAATCTTTTCGCGCATTGATCAAGAGACAACATAATTCCGCCCACCAGTGGTTGAAGTTCGCAGCGAGCACGCGTGCTCCTTTTCTCCCTGTGCTTTCCTATCGTTACCGCCGGGATATGTACCACAAGCTCTTACCGGCCACCTGACAGCGCTCAAGAAAAGCACTCGAGGCCCTGTGATGGCTGTGATGGGGAAGAACTCGGTACACGTTGTTGTTTTTGTTTGTAATTTGAGGGAAAGTAAAAGGAAATTAAGTGCACTGGGAATACGTTTGAGCTCCGCAGGGAGCTCACCTGCATACAAACATGTGCGGGGGAAGAAAAACTCGGGAGCATCTTCTCTGCTTACGCTCGCCCCACGTGGCGCCCAGAGCAGAGCTCTACCAGTCGTTTAAGCGTCAAGGCCTTCCAAGGGACGGTGTGGAAGACCTATTTCCGAAGGGACGTCTGGCAGCCCAATGAAAACTCTTCGCCCATGTGATCGATTACCTGGAGATGACCGGCCTCACACAGCGACTGTAGCCCCGACATCTGTGCTGATAACGGATGTGTCCGGACTGACTTTTCCGCATCTTTTATTTTTTTCTTCACTTTCCCTCTATCTCTTTACACCCTGCTCTATCATTTTACTTTTCTCTTCTTGGAACACTTCAGCAGTCAGCCAATTTATGGTGGCCCCAGAAACGACAAAGTCCTTGCTCTTTCAAAAGTAGACTTGGCGTAAATATAATAAAGACCTAATGTAAAGCCAAACCTTTACTTTAGCCTTTACAGAAGTGAAGCAAAGGCTTCAAAAAGACGCTGTCACATTGACATTGCTTTTAACTGCGTCAGTAGTTTCATGTTGCGTCTTATATCATCACGTGGTTTTAAATTTACTTACTTGGCATTTTCGTGCACGCGAATGTCCAGTAAGTAGAAGTGTGTACGCATTCCCCTTGCTTGTACACGTCGAGTTGCATTTACATCGTAGCTGTTAGCCTCTTGTTGGTCGGAAAATTTTGTGCAATAAAAAAAACCCAAGCAGGATTCAGCAATTCTCGCCCAAGACGCCCGGTGCATGCGCCAGGCTGAGCGGGCCAGCGCCAGAGGAGCCCAGCGCAATCTTTTTTTGCATTCAGGCATGCAGCATACCGTTCAGTATTTGTTAAAAAAACGCAAAAGAAGCATCGAAACCGCCCCATAGATGATAAGGCGTCTGTAAACAAAGGGACCCCTCCCCCCTACGTGCTCCGGGTAAAGACTTGGTTTGCAGCTGCTCGCGAAAAAAGGGGTTGACGTCATTCGAGGGCGAACGCATGGCCAGGCTCTGACACCAGAGAAGCCGAGCGCAAGTGACGAGCCCGCCGAGACGACGAGGAACGTTTCATACCAAACCACATCAGCATGTGTAGTGGTTTACAAAATCTTCGCTGGACATCCACTTTCGCGAAGCGATATTTTGGCCATTCTAGAAATCTGTCCTTTCGCGCATATTTTTGGAGCAAAGCACTTTAGTTCTGATTAAAAATCCCTCTCGTCCGTTGGATATTGTATTGGCAAAAGGCAAGGGGAAACATTTTTTTTATATGAAAATGTCGCACTAGTCTGGTTGAAATGCGGTGTGTTTTGTAAGGTGGCGGAACTCAATTTATTGGCCTTTAGATGTGGAAGGAGTTTCAGAGAGGAGGCTGTGGATTTAAGTTTAAGGGAATCCGAGTGCCATGTACGTGGCCTCTGCTCTGCCGACAAATAGGAGCTGGTCCTCGAGGGAGGGGCTGTGCTGTATAAGCCTCCAAGGCCTAGGAGCATGACGGGGTGAAGGGGGATGCTGCTGTTAGTGGTGGCTTGTGGTGGTGCCTGTTGTGAAAGGAAGGGAGGTTGCGTGCCGATCTAAAGAACCGGGAGAGGGGCGGGGGAGAGGACCGTGGTGCGACTGCAAAGCCCAACTACGTGCTCCACGGCTCCGTCGCCGCCACAAAACTTGCACCGAAGCTTGGTGAACTTCGTTGGATAAAACTGGTGGAGTATGACTGGACACATGAGTGTGTGTCTGCAGTCTTCTCAGCATTGTCGGCTGTGGCTTGGTGAGGTTGGGATTGGGACGTGGTAGCCGTCGCCACCTGGATTGAAAATCATCAATGATTATGGCGACCGACAACAGGCTATCGGGTATTTATTCCACGGCTTCGTCTTGATTGGAACTGGTGTTCCATGATGAAGGCGGTGGAGGGCGAATTTGAGGGGCTCGTCACTTGCGGGACAGGTGGGGTGTAGCGCTGGCCGCCGCGTGATCTCGCTAATTGCCCCTGTTTCCTGAGTGTGCCAGAGTCCAAAGCAGGTGGAATGTAGTGCTTGTGTGGCAGTGCCTTGATGAGGGGACGCGCAGAATCTTCTGGGCTTTCTTTGAGACGACCCGGGAGGTAAAGTTTCTGCATGCCTGTGCCGAGTCAGAGACTACGTAAAGGATGGGGGACATTGCAATGGTCAATGCGATTGTCACTTTTTCGGCTTCTAGGACAGAGACCTGTGGCAGAATTGTCATAGCAGAGACGGTGTCTCCATTCCCATCGACCCCTACTGCAACAAGAGGTCTTTTGACTGTAGCTGGCGCTCCGGATTGGCGGGGCTGCAGCATCCGTGTGGAGAACCGCATGTGGCGTGATGGGCGATAGGTGATCTTCATGGTAGCAGTCTTTCCAACCTGTGGTCACGACATTGCTACGAATGCATATTGCTTGGGATTGGATTGACATGTATTGTAGAACGCTAAGTTGCCGGTAAGGAGTGCTGTACTCGGCTGTCGGGAGGCCGATGCGTGGGGAGACCCAGTCGCCCGAGTACGCGTGCTCCCATCCCAGTTCTTTCAAGCCTTCTCTATTGGCACTGTCTTTTAAAGACACCAGAAGTATGGGCGTCCAAGATAACTTCGGACTCTTCTTTCTCTTTCCACTGTTTTTATTTAAACACGGGAAGCGTGTTTTGATCTGTTCTAAGTACGCTGAAGTGGTGTTTTTCTCAGAGAATAAAATATTTACGTAACACATAAGGTTTTAAAGGCGATAAGAAACTTACAGTGAGCCTTTAAAATGCTGTGGCCGGGAAAAGCCACTGTGCTGACGTCTTAAATGATGATGATCAAAGGTGAACCAAACGACTTGAGCAGACCGGTAAAGAAAAAAGAGGTGAGGGATATAGGCAGAGGCATTGTGTGGCCCGTTATTTATGCCGTGATTCGTCGTGTTTTCGGTCATTTTAACAACGTAAATTGGCCCAAAAAGGTGGCCGTTGCATTAAACGCTTTAGTTACAGAAAACTTTGTGACCGCTTGCTTTTGACGCTGGCCCAGAAAGTTCCGCAGAGATTGCGCGCTAAGGCCTCAAATGCAAAGGCACCAAAGAGTTTTTTCCGTTTTCGTTTTTCTTTTGAAGCTGTGACCTTCCCGCTCCTCACGTTTATAATCTTCTATATCCGTCATTTTGTCTTTTATATCCCCCGTTTTATATCCACTATTTTGTCATTTTGTCATACTCGTGCTTACGTTCATGAACATCCCAGAAAAGCTCGTTCGTTTTTCGCCTTTCTTACCAAACGTGACAGGTAGAGAAATGATTACCCAGCCAGGCCTGTGAAACCACTCTCGGTCACTTCCAAAAGCGGTGATTACACCAGCATGTACTTTGCGATCTGACAATAAATTAGCGACATAGCTCTCGTCAGTTTATCACATACACAGGGAAAACTTGTAAGCCAATAAGCCTGTCATTGACAGCAGTCACTGTTGGAAAGTATAAGTGGAAAGATAACTTTGCGCACGGGCGTGTAGTCTTTCTTCTCAGATTAGGGTGACGTGCGCAGTATTTCCTGGAAGTTTCGTAATTCTCTTTTGGGAGCTTGCTCCGACTGGCTGACTGCGGAGACAGCTGAATAGTGACGGCCCCTAAGCTGTCTTCCCAGTGCCCTGTAATCTAGCAGATCAACATTGTTATGAAGGGTTATGAGTATGACAACGAACACTCTGCCTGTTACGTTTGTGGAGCAACTTCAGAACCTTTCATACATTTTTTCGGGCTTGGCTGTCGATCAGGCTCTAACCTAGTTAACGCGGAAACACAGTTACATAACTTTGGCGAGTGCGTGTTATCCGATGTAATCCCCAATTAATGCCTGCACTCTTCACAAAAAAGCTCGTAAAAGGGTAGTAACGGCTGTACTTACTAACTCCTGACGAACTTTACTAGCCCCCCAGAACGGTACGTAGGTCCTGCCGCTAAGTCTGGAACCGTTTCTAGTCTAGACCATGCACTTAGTAACTTTTGTTTGCTGCTAACATCCACAGACAGTAACAAAATTCTATGAATTATTGAAGGTAATGACTACAGCACTTTTCCCACTCCAAATTACAAATAAAAAGGTTTTGCAAATCCGCATGCTGACTTGTATATGCTCACATTTGAATGCGTATTTTTAAAATTATCCATAAAATATTTGCTTTTTGTGACAAGCCCACCAACTCTATCAAATGACTCCCCGATGCTGGCTATAAAAGCAAGAAGAGCAGGTGTAATCCTAAGGTAACTGTGGTACACTCGCTCGCCTCGTGCATTTCGTTGGTTTTTCTTGCTCAATTTATGTGTTGTCCAGGGATGAGTTGTGCGTGTTGAATTTGTCTATGCTGCGCTCCACGCTCAGCCGATCCGCATTGTCACGCGTCGCTTTTTACTATGTTATGCATGGCCAGTTACCAAAATCCACTAAGTACCCTGTTTATACTGGTACAAGTAACTAGTTAGTGTTCTGTTAGTAAGTGCCATGAACTTTTTTTCTTAAAGGAGCCATGAAGAGAAAACACAAGTTTGGTTCATTCAAAAGATTGTCTCGTTAGAATCATACTGACACCCCTTTTAACGTAAACTTCGCTCAAATAAGCTACATAATTAGGAAAAACGGGAATGGTCATGTGACCCACCAGCTCATTTCCCGCAACAGAACCTGTGATGTCACATGGGCTAAGCTCTGCGATTGGCGGAGGCTGGCAGAAGCAGACGCAAATTAGGTAGAGCTTACAAACTAGACGAACGAGCGATTTGCGCTTAAATTTAGGGCACATTCTTTACAAAGCAATAGGAATGATGGGACAAACAGTGGAAGTTACGAAACCACATGTAAACATAGAAGTACTGATGCGTTCTGCTGTTCGTACTGCGCACAGCATGCTTTGGTTTAGCTGCACAGCACTATGGGGCTTGGGGTTGTCTCAGACGACACTGGCCGATTGACGCAAGCAACGGTGTCTTACGTGACCCCATTTGTCGAGCGAGCACTGTTTCAGGGAACGAATATTTTCTCCCAGAACAAAAACAAGCCAGGTTTAAATGCGGGCAAAAACAAACCAAACGCTTGCCACGGTATGGTGGCGCCATCTAGGTTACGGAACGTAAAGAAACGCGGGAACAAACCAATACCGCTACAGGGTGGAGACAACCTTTGAACGGTCCCGTGCCGCCGCAATTGGGCCAACGGGCTCAACGCGTTATTCTTTTCGTTTCCCACGAGACCTAGCAACGCGAAACAGACAATATGATTCAAACTTCTTCAGTAAACCGCGTTGCGGCGATAATTTTAGCGCGGTTTTGACACAATGACTTGCTTCGGCGGCGAGCGAGCAACCGAACATGGCGGCGCCAGCGTTACGTGTCTCTACCCTGTACGGCGGATGCGTGAATGAGGGTACTCTAGGCTGCAGAGCGGTCGGTTCCCGTGATGTCACTTGGGACCAAGAAAACGCACGATTGAGCGGGAAAATCAAAATTTTAACCTAAATTGTTTAATTTCTCAGTGAATAAAGCACCGTTTGTATCCGGACAAGCGCTGGGGGCACTATAAAACACAAAATCTTTGGAATAAAACCAACTTGCATTTTCTCTTCATGGCTCCTTTAAGAGTGTGGCTCCGAAAAGCCTTCTTGTATACCATCATATTTGTTCACCTAAGTCGTTGTTTTAGGCGGGCATTGCACTATATATTTAGGCCCCGGCGTACAAACTAAGCGTCGCTAAAACTTGTACTCACCTTAGGAGGAACCACTTGAGAATGTAGAATGTGAGTCATTTGGAGCTTTTTCCAACAGCTATCCTATCTTTAGCGAAAATGGGCTGCGGTTTAGCTCCGCTAACACTGGACATGCAAAGCGAAAACTTGGTTTATCCTGGTCGCGTGTTGGGTTCACTTCGTTATCGTATGGTTTAGCTGTAGTTATTATACTCCGGTATGCACTCATCCTTAAGCCAGGTATGACAGCTGTACGTAGGTTTGCGGTTAGACATTACTGTGATTAGACTTGGGTTACCACACCTCGTTAGCACACGTGAATAGACACAGACATTATCTGTCGTTGTCGATAGCAAATAATATTTTACACCTATTGCAGAAAACTGCCGCCTGCAGTAGATGCTGTTGCCCGCGCCACCTCCTCCTGGCGGCATATGAGAAATCACGCGGCAACAGCAACGAAAGGTTCCACTAGCTAGGTCCCACGTTCTGCTTGTAACGCACGTGGAGCACGGCAACGCGGCTCTATAATTCTTGAAGTTGGCTGCCTTGATTCACGCGTGTCTGCGCCGTACTGCAGCGCTGGCATCGAGGAACCCAGCCTGTAGCAGTGAAACGCGGTAAATTCAAATCGCCTTGAGCAAACCTTTAGTGTGTTTACGTTCGGATGAGCGTGACTGTACAGGAATAGCATGAGAGGTGAGCGGTAAAGCAAAGGGGGGCATTTCCTTGCCAAATGTCTACAAAGACTATCGTTTTTGACGACGTTTGCAACGAAAGGAGGAGATACGCGGCCAATTTTTTTTTCTTCTTTCCGCTTCCCTCCCGCGTGACTGGGGGCGCGCATGAGCGAAAACGATTACCGCAGCTACTGCTTCTGCACGGCGAGGCGAGGAGGCCGCCGCGCGAGTCATGTAGTGGTAGATTTCTCGTGTATGCTCCCTCGGATATTACGGTGATGCAAAAGGACGCCAAGAACACCGAAATGAATCGTAACGCGAAGTCTCTTTGAGTACTGTTAGCAAAACGTGAGAACCTAGTTCATATGCCGTAAAGCTGTGCTGAAGGATAGACAGGACTTGTGTCGTACATGTGCTACGCTTGATGACAGACACCCTTGTCTGGGTTGTGTTGGGCCGGGCGTTTTGTGCCCCACGTTGCGTTCACGCACGTAACGCGAATAAAGTGTTGAAGTGCTATTCGAGCTGGCGTCGTTACTGCCCAAGCGGCGCACCCCGGGCAGCTTAGCTGCGCTGGCTGCGCGCTGGTCGCAGCGGAGCTGGCCCGGTAGGGGCAGCGGAACGGCGGTTGCCGAGTTTTAAAAGGCCCGTTCACACTTGCGACAAGAGCGACGTCGCGCAGCGACGCGACTGGAGCGACCGCCACTCTCGGTGTTCACACTTGCCAGCGACACGGGCGACGACGACGACCGTATTTTTGCTTTTCTTGTTATTGTTTCTCGCTTAGAACGAGACTTCACGGGAGTTTCGGTTTCAAGATCTCGTAGTATCGCGAATTTCGCGAGAGTTCGCAGGTGTGTTGGCGCCAAAGCGGCGTTGGTTGGCGCGCTTCTTGCGTTTTGGTCGTCGTCTGCTAGCCCAGCGGAACGCTGTTTCTGTCTCTTCTGGCCCATCATTTTGCAAGTATGGATTTGGTGGAAGAAGAGCAGATCACGCTGATCTTACTTTCCACCTCCATGATGGAGCTACATGAAGTTATGCAGGAACCGCCGAAAAAAAAACGACGCTGGGTGCGTCCCTGCCTCCAAGAGCGCGATAGGTTGGGCCAAGGGAACAACCTTTTGCCACTCCTTCGTTCCCGTGACGTAGAGTGGTATAGAGAGCAGGGTGTCGAACCGGAACCGGAACCGAACCGAAAACCGGAACGGAACCCGAATTTTTGCCCGGAACCGGAGCTGAACCGGAACAGTATTCTTTCCGCCATTTTGGAACTGAACCCGAACCGGAACGAATCGAAGGAACCGTTCCGAACCGGTTCCGGGGCCTCAAAAATATGATTTCTTGTTTTCCATTTCGGTCCCTACCTTTGCCACTCACCAGACAGAACCATGAAATATTTTGCGTAGTCTGCAGTTCCCAAGACCCATCATGTTCTCTTCTAATTATTGCCCTCAATTTAATGTAAAGTTGTCCGTATATACTACCATTTTGCGTTGGGTACTGCCCATCTCTCCCAATTCTATTTTACATTTAGCATAACCTAAGTTAGAACGCATATTACGAGGCAACATATCATGGAATATTCTTCATGGTTTCTATCTGCATGGTATTTAAAATCGTGTAAAGTTTTTAATGTGTTGTTAATTCGCATGCATCCCTGTCCGCTTGTGAAAGCCTTCAGGGACACCATCAACAATAAATCCATATATTCCACCTATTTTAGTTTGAATGAGCAGTTATATACAAACAGCACTGAGACACAAACACTCGTAGTTCTCAAAATTAACTTCACTTCTGCTTGTATACAGTGCCGTTGTGTCATTTGGTTACTGCTCTAAGAGAGCATGAGATATAAAAAAGGGGGATTCTAATTTCCACTTTTAAACTATATTTAATAGGATTTTCATGTGATCTTGAATCTGCTCAGCCTTAAACTTTACAGGCGGATGGATTTAAGTCGATTAATGCGGGTTAGCAGGTAGACTGGGGTGGATTAGTTAGGTGAGTGAATGAGCTAATGTGGATTAGTTGGACTGGTGTGTTGATTAATTTGGATTCAAGAATCTAGCGAGTCAGTTAAGGCAGATTAGACGGTGGGACCACACATGATATCTTTGGGGTCTTTGGCATTTGGAAATTTTGCAGCATTCTCCTTCTCGACCAATCAGGAAATTTTGTCAAGCACAAAGTAGCCGCAAAGTTATGTGACGACCACCTGAACGGTATAAAAATTCTTTCTTTATGCCCGTGTTGCGCTCTTATGTTGTTTCTATATTAAAATTACCATATCGTACTAAAGTTAATAACTAATTGCCTAATGCGTATTTTATATTCATCAAAGGGTTTTCAAAACGTGTATATATATGAGGTGCGACAGTTGGAAAGAAACTAAACTGAAAGAAAAAAAAGGAGGAACGATCAACTGGTTTGATGCAAGAGACGTCCGATAGCATTCTTCAATACCTTCTCTTTCTTTGTGCTACCGTTCTGCAGCCTCCCACAGGTGTACCATCTCAACCCCCGAACACAGCCCCCTTCGAGCTAAGGAAGCGGTGCCAAAACTCTTATAACAGAGTCTTAGTAGGCGTGGACCAACTTTGCCAGAGATCGATTGCATGTTACAATACTTCCAATGATCAATCGGAGACCACCAACGAGAGTCACGATTGTATGGGCACCAGCTCATACTGGCATATCCGGCAAACAAGATCACCAACCTCGGGGCTCGAGATTTGACCCGCTTAGCCAGCTGATGAAGCCGGGCCCGAGTGCATGCATCCTGCTGTCACAGACCAGGAAGTTACTCAGAACTATAGCCTCTTCCGTAGAACGTACTCTTCCCAGCACAAATCGCTACCGATTAACCAGGAAAGATTACTCCGCGCCCTGCGGGCATACTCCTTCCCACACACCACTAGACTCCACCTCTTTGACGGGACACAGCTCTCTCAATTTTGTCGCTTGTGTGGAGAGCCTGGGAACCTCATACACATAGTAGGCGGCTGCGACAAGTGTACCGTAGATCCACCCAACCTCCACGTTTTCATAGAGATTTGGGAGACAGATATGACCAGTTCCGGCCTTCAAGATGTTGCTCTTGATGGAAACGGCTGTCGATTCGGCCCCCTCGAATGAGGACGCCTCTCTGAACCTTTGCCTCAATTTAATTAAACTTCATTTTTTTCTCTCTCTCTCTACAAGTGATCATTACTGCTGCTTGTGACTTCACTTGGTTATTATCTCTCCTAGAGCCCAATCGCTGTCTCCGGTCACTATTAGAAAGTTCATATCTCCGGTGGTTCCCTACCCAATGCCGTCCTATACACGCCGTCCAATTAGCCTTTATAGCCGTTCTTTCTTTCCAACAGCTCTGTTAGCAGATAAAAGATAAGCAGAAATAAATTGCTCTAAATGCCAGGTGCCATGCTTGGCAGTCAGAAATTAACGCCGACGCCGTACTGTTTTCTACTTCTAGCACTGCTAATCCTTTCGTGTTAAAGCTAAAGCGCCGTTGAAACTTGGGGTAGATGAAAAGCGTAGCAGACCAACCGATTTATTTACAACACATATTTTTTTGCCTCATTGTGCGAAAATAGGGGTGCGTGCGTGTGTGCGTGCGTGCGTAACATTTGATCGGTCTAAAAAAAGATGGCGGGTGCGTACCATCTCCTGCCCGCCAAAGAGACCACCCGCTTGCCAGTAAACTACTTGCCCGCCTGCCTGCCTGCCTGCCAGGCAGAAAATTCTGGTGAGGATGCATGATTTGCGGACGAGGGGCGGCCCGTCACGAGCTGCCGGGGGGAGGGGAGGGGAGACGCAAAGTGCCCCACCACGGCGACACTCCAGGGTACCAAAAACGATTGTGGACGGGCGGGTCGTCTGCTTAATAGGTCGAGGCAAGAGGCTGCCTGCAGGTAGGCTGCTCATTGCCAGAAGATTCTGGTTAGGATGCACTGATGGGGGAGGCGCTGGAGGCACAGGAGCGCTGCCCGCCGGCCAGGAGTGTACATGTTCGCCTTCGAGAAGACTGTGGCGAGGACGCATTATTTGGAGACGATGTGCGGCCAGTCACCGGTCGGCGAAGGGAGTGGATCACAGGGCGGCACAGCGTTGGCTATGAAGAGCCATGCGTTAGAGCGCAGCTCTTAAGCGCCCGCTCCTCTGGTTTTGCGTAGTTTCTCAGCGTCGGCCTCGTTGAAACCGCGAGAACGAAGACCCCACCGAAGATAGAGCGAGCAGAAAAGGGGAGGACGAAAGTATTGCGAAAGTGGGAGGGGAGGGCGAAATTTCCAGACCGCGCGAGACATGCTCCACGGCAGCAACGCCTTACGAGATAACGACAGAGTATACCGCATGCCGTCGTGCATTTGTTGTGGACGCGATCACTTCCTAAGACACAGCAGCTATGCGCCGTCGCCGAGAAGAATACAGTTCGCGCTGCGCTCATATTTCGCATTAGTGACTACCGTAATCGTCTGCCATATTTCTTGTTTCCTCAAGAAAACAACTGTGGTGTATAAAATTGCCGTGGTATAAGCCAAGTATAAAATAAAATTAAATCATGAAAATGAACGAACTTAAATTAACAAAGGTAAACTTGCGGCCATAAAGAGCAATGCTTTCACATTCATACTAATAGTGCCCTTAAGTGTCCCAACGAACCTTTTGTTTAGCTTCAGTTATTGTTGTAATCGTTCACCTATCTGTAACGATTTGGCCCGCATTCGGGAACGTGGGAGGGTCGTAGTACCCTCCACCCGAGGGACGACCCGCAGCGTGCTGGTGGTGACGGCGACTGACCGCGAGCAGCTCTGCTCGTCGGTGTTTATTCGCCAGCCGTGCACAATGTTTCTTTCACACCGAGCCTGGCAGGGCTACCGAACTTAGCGGCCAACGAAAATTGGGGAGGAGGCGGGGGCGCCACATACTCGTCAAACTACCATAGAAAACGTTTTGCAGTAGCTTGTACAGTTAAAGGAGCTATTGAAGGCTTTAGATAAACTTGCCGCGGTGGCTCAGTGGATAAGGCGTTGAGCTGCTGAGCACACAGACGCGGGTTAGATTCCCAGCCGCGGCGGCCGCTTTTCTGGTGGACGCGAAAAGCGAAAACGTCCGTGTGTACGAGATTTCGGCGGACGTTAAAGATAACCAGGTGGCCAAAATTAATCCGGAGCCCTCCACTACGGCCCGCCTCATCGTCTGCGTTGCGTCGGCGCGTTCATCCCTACAATAAATAAATAAATAAATAAATAAATAAATAAATAAATAAATAAATAAATAAATAAATAAATAAATAAACACTTTCGATAAACGCTTTCACCTTTCTGCGCATCTGGAAGCACTGCGAGAACCATAGCAATTGCCAGCACAGAGCAACAGTGCGTGATTTTCTAGTTGCTGCGGATGCAGCTTCCGTTTCTGCTTCGCTTTTGTGGCTTTCTTTTTAAAGTGGCTATGAAATGCGTTCTATTCTGCAACTTAAGGAAAGCCGGCAAATAGCCGCTACACCGCTGTAATGATGTCATTCAGCGGTCGAAGAACGCAAAGACCGAGAAGGAGAGAAAAATATTTTAAGCAAATTTTTAAGTTATCTGATGAGGAGAGAGCAGTAATTTTTGGGTGAGGCACTTTGCGACCCCTAATCTAAGTACAGGATGTGTAGGTTGACTACTTTCTGCAAGCATTTAGAAAAAAGTTGAAAAAAGTGTCGCAGGGTCGCTTTAGTTTGGCCAAGGCAAACTATTTGCACAAAGAAACCTTCATTATGACTTGGTTTTATGCCGCCTTGATAAGGAAACGAAAAACGAGCACAAAAAATTAACAGAAAAAAACACGCCTGCTGTTTTTATTCGAACCCGTTTGAACCCGTTTGAACCGGTTCGAACCGGTTTGAACCGGAACGGAATGGTGCTCTGGAACTGAACCCGAACCGAACCCGAAAGGCTTGAACCCGAACCCGAACCGAACCCGAAAAAAGTCCGGTTCGACACCCTGATAGAGAGTAAGTTCTTATCAGAGATTTCGTTTTCTGGTTATTACTTGCTATGTGACAAACTTAAAAGTCTCCTGGTACAGAGAGTAAGTTCTTATCAGAGATTTCGTTTTCTGGTTATTACTTGCTATGTGACAAACTTAAAAGACTCCTCTATGGTTTCATGCCCTCTTTCCAGCTACTTGCGGATGGCCCCGCAAACGTTTGACTCGCTGCTCAAGCTTGTGAGCCCCCGCATTACAAAGCGGGACACGCGGTTTCGAAAAGCGATAGCCGCAGTGCACCGCTTGGCGCAAACCATCAGGTAACGTCCATGGTCTGACGAAATTTGTAAAATTTATAGAACTGCACAGGTGCGACTTTTCACAATGGGAGCGACAGGCCGGTCATTCCCATATTATGGGGAACGAAGGTAGCGCGCACAGGTGCGAGCGAATGTTTCTTGCGCTCACCTGCACTCAGTACCGGGAAGCCATAACATGGCACTGACCGGCCCACCTGTCCACGCTGTTTATTGTGGTAAGGTGTGCTACATTGTATGCTAAATATTACGTTAATAAATACAAAATTGCATTACCCTTGCTACACATGTAGCACCTCTTGGTGCAGGAGTAGGAATTGTGATATACCCACCGCGGTGGCGCAGTGGCTAAGGCGTTTTGCTGCTGTGCCGAAGGTCACGGGTTCGATCCCGGCCGGGAGGCGAAAGACAAAAACGGCCGTGTGTCGAGATTTTGGCGCACGCTAAAGATCCCCAGGTGGTCGAAATTAATTCGGAGCCCTCCGCTACGGCCCGCCTCATAAACAGCGTAGTTTCGGCGCGTTGAGCCCCATAATCAAGGAATTGTGATATGTACATGTGTGCGTGTGTGTGCTGCACACGCAGACGCACATAATTATACAAGCACTGTTACCGCCGAGAAAAGGACAGCGACATGTATGCTATGCTTTTATGGTGACAAGCTGTTTATATTACTACAAAAGCTACCCTGAGATGTAATGCTTTGCATTGAATTCTTTTCTGCACATATTTTTAGCTGCAGGACAGACGCTGCGGTCGTCTTCGTTCAATTTCTTGACCGGCCGATCGACCTCCTGCCAGCTAATTTCAGAGGTATGCCAGGCCATCTGGGATATCGTTGGTCCCCTGTATGTTGTGCTGCCTTCATCACCGGCTGAGTGGGAAAAGGTACGTTAGTAGCCGTACTTGCGTTATGCACAACCACACCTTGTGATGCATTTTTGTAAATTTTCTACATAGTATATGTGAAATAACTGCACAATGTGCATAATTGTTTTCTTCAGGTTGGTGAAGATTTCGAGGAGTTCTGGGATATGCCCCATTGCCTAGGGGCAATGGATGGCAAGCACATTAACATTGAGTGCACGGACAACTCGGGCAGCTTGGACCACAACTACAAGAAAGTTTTTAGCAAGTCCATGCTGGCTATTAGCGACGCACATTACAGGTACCGGTTTCTCAGTAGTGCTGCTATTACAGTGCCTTGCGTGCACAGTTTGGTGGGGGGAAGAATATAGAAGTAAAAACATGCCCGTAAAAAGTAGAGAGTGTTGCAAATACCCAGCTATTTCACACCTTACTGTTATCTAACTCATTCAGTTTTTTGTTGGTTACCAGCTGCTACTTCCAGCAAAGCAATAATAAAAACATACCTCTAACTTATACTGGCAGAAAGCCTACCTGAAAGCAAGTCAATCATGCCATGTATGAGCTGATGTGTGCAATTTTCAAGCCCAAAATTGGCAAAAAAAGAAGTGGGCCTGCATGAATAGTCTCTTAACTCAACAGTGATCGCACTTATCTACCACCTAAATAAAGCAGAGGTGGGTAGTAAATAAATAAAAAAGCAGGTATATAAACCACAACCAGAGATCGTAAACAGTCGAGAGAAGCGAGTCCTCATGTTGGACAGATAATTTTTACCATTCATATGTCTATTTTCATGCACCAGGTTCCTATTCGTGGAGTTCGGGCACCACGGCAGTGAGTCGGACGGCGGTATTTTTGGCCGCAGTGAGTTCCATATAGCTCTGGAAAGAGGAGAGCAAGGACTCTCAGCTGACATACCGCTCTGTGGCATTGGCAACACGCCGTATTTCTTTCTGGGAGATGAGGCCTTCCCCCTCAAAACGGACCTGATGAGGCCGTACTCAAGGAAGAGTAAGTTGTCACGTCTGTTCTGGTATAGTAGAATGCTTCAACGTTGCTCTGCAAGGAGACTATGTAAACGTGTACAAGTATCTAATGAAATATGGCTATAAAGCGTGCGGTCAGCGTGGTGAAACCATAAGGACAATTAAATGTAATGTATGCTACAATACACAAGTATGTAGAAGACCTCACAATTGTTGCATGCGCTGCTTTCCTGATTACAGGTTTGCTGCCATGTGTGCAGCTAATCTACACCTAATTTGCTGTCGGACGGGAATTTACTGTGTCCAGGATAGTGGCTGCTAGAAGAAGCATGCAGTGCACTCCGAATATCAGCCTGGTACCACCCACCTCCGCCTCATTGTTTTGTAAAATTCTGCCCTTGTTGTTTTCTAGGCCTGCACTCAGTCGCTAGTGATGTTGACAGCAGCCAACAGATCACAGATGTCGAAAAGAAGAGAATTTTCAATTGTAGGCTGAGTGGGCACGCCGGATCGTTGAAAACACATTCGGAATTTTGTCGCAAAGGTGGCGCATTCTTCGACGGCCGTTCAAAGCCAAGGAAAAAAGCATCACGAAAATCACAGGAGCCTGCGTCACACTCCACAACTTCCTGATGTCGGAGCCTGCTGCCTTTCGCCCGGTATACTGCCAACCAGGCTTGACTGACCATGAGGACTGGCAGGGACGACTACTTGAAGGCAGTTGGCGCAATGAGGACAATGATAATGGTGGCTTGCAGGATCCCCCGACCACCTCCCACCGCTCTACAAGGTATGATCTTCAAGTACAGTTTTGTTGCGACGAATGCTAATAGTGCCGCTGTGAAAAGTTTGGTTTGTGCTGAACGAGGGAATCGTAAAATTACAATTACGATCTTTCTTTTTATGTTTCATTTGATCCAGGGCTGCTTACAACATGAGGGACAAGCTGTGCAAGTATTTGGTCAGTGAAGGGCAAGTTCCTTGGCAAGAGGCCATGATAAGAAGCAGCAAGGCATAAAGAGGCAAGTTGTTTTTAATGGAAGTTTATTTGAAAAATTGAACATAAACATTGCACGCATGGTAATGGTACAAAATGGTTTGTGACAGGAACGTAAAAAATGCAAAGTAGAAAAATTAGTGGCAATATAAGCATGAAGACATTAAGTTAAAGTACAAGAAACTAACGAAAGCAAAAGAAAGAGTGTGCAAGAAAAATAATGGAATACCAGAAAAAGAAATAGTAATACGAGACTGATTTCTTTTAGCATTGTAGTTCCCATGCCTCCTTCTGTGAGAGCCTCCATGACTTTGTTATGTACTAGACCTTGAATTTGAAAAATTACTTCCTGTCTTTTATTTGGTGGCAAAGTCCGGATTTGTTCCGCAAGCGCCATGCACGAGTAGTATACATGGTCATTCCGCTGCAGCGTTTTGTTGCGGAGGGTGTGGAGGTGGATCAGGCAGGCAGCTGCCACTGTTGAAGGCAGTGCCTTCTATGCTGTGTCTGGGCAACTGAAGCATTGAAATATATGTTACTGGTAATAGTTTCCATATGAATAATTGTTATCTTCCCTCTGTACCTTCTTGGACAGCCTTGGGACCTTTCTTGGCCTGGCAACCTTTGTGTAAAATAAGCTCTAATAAATAATTGTGCCAACAATTCGAGCTGTGCATAAACAAAAAGCAAATGTATTCCACGTTTTAACGTGGACTGTGTAATAAATACTCCACAAAACTACTATCCATATTGTTACAAAATAAGCTTACCTTTCAGCAGCAGGGGATGGGCGTAGCTGTAGCCCGGTGCTCATTTGCACTGGCCCTGGACTTTCATAGCTGAATAAAAAGAGACATTTGTTTCCTGTCATTTGTCCACTGGAGGTACAACTTGTTAGTGGTAATTTCTAGCGACTGTAGTTACCCATCCACTTCTCCTTCTGGGCTCCCACATTGCAGGAGGCCACTCCGCGTGCCCTCAATGTCCTCCATGAAGCCGTCGCTGTCATTTTCTGACACAACTACTTCCAAAGCAGCGAGCACTCCTTCTTCCATTTCAGCTGGTTGTCTGCAGTGGTACACAAAGTAAAGTAATCAATCCAGTTGGCTGACTAGCACATGTGCCGACAGTGCTTGGGATGCACAGGTGGGGACACAATATTCCGGTCATATTTTATAGTGTTTTTTCTTCTCATGACCTTTTTGGGTTGCCCAGTGTGCTTTGTGCAATACTGCATACTCTAAATGATCTTGTGGGTGCTTCGATAGTCGTGTACAAACACTAAATGGTTGCACGCTACCTGAGGAATTGCTGAACATGTGCAATCTGTAGGAGATATGAATTTCTATGGTCAATGCTTTTGGGGGGGGGGGGGGGTTCTGTTGCCTTTGTCGTGCTCAAGATGTACACAGTTATTGTGTGCTTGTTGTCATATTTTATACACTCTGTGTTTCTTCTCATGACCTTTTTGGGTTGCCCACTGTGCTTTGTGCAATACCGCATACTCTGAATGACCTTGTGGGTGCTTCGATAGTCGTGTACAAACACTAAATGGTTGTACGGTACCTGAGGAATTGCTGAACATGTGCAATCTGTAGGAGATATGAATTTCTATGGTCAATGCTTTTCTTTTTTTTTGGGGGGGAGGTCTTTTTTTTTGCCCTGTTGCCTTCATTGCGCTCACCATGTACACATTTATTGTGTGCTATCTGTGTTGTGATATTTTATAGAGTCTCTTTTTCTTCTCATGATCTTTTTCGGTTTAACTCACCATGTTAGTGCTTTGATATTCGTGTAAAAACACTAATATGGTGAATGTTATCTGAAATAAAATATCGTGCCCCGCCATGGCCACATGTTCATCAAAAACCTGCTACAATTTCCTGTGTTATAATTTACACAACCGTAACAAAACAAGGAATGCGTAGCACACCACTGCAGCACTCCTCATAACCCAGGTGTTGCTTTGGAGCAAACAACCTTCCTTTGATCTTTAAATGTGCGTACATCTTGTTACTTACCGCTGAGAGTTGGTGAATGTGATATTGGAGCATACACTGAAAAATAAGTTTTGAAGTTTCTGTTAAAAAGTTGCAGGGTAACTGTTTTTCTATAGCAGCATGCACGCAACAGAAAAGAATGCAATTAATTATGTTTTGGAAAACAACATTTTGATGCATGCTCGGTGCACGTGAAATGCATGGAGTATCATTTACCACTCTTGCTTTGTTTTCCACTCTAATAAACATCCATACCTCCTCCTTAAATACTTTGCTGCCGCAGAGATAATTTATTGGGCACTAGTTTTTTAAATTTTGGACACACTCCTCTGATAAGCAAATGTAGTTTCAACAGCAGCTGAAAAAAAATTTAATCAGAAGCTTACACTGGCTCTTCGGAAGACGGCTCCATAATTTGAGTCATCTGCGTGAAATACTTCCACTTGACGTCCTTGATGTCCTTTGCGCCGTTTCCACTCTTCATGCCTTTTATCAGTTGCATTTTTATTCTGCCGTACGTGTCCTTCAAATATTTAAACTTCTTTTGCACCGCTGCTCCTGCGGGAAAATGTGCTAAAATAAATTGCTTCCCCAGTGCAGACATGCAGGAAGCCATGACGAATTCACAACCTATATGGTGGTATACTTTGTACATATTTGTTCTTACTTGACCAGTCCTGAATTTCAGTTCCGCGCGGCACTTCTTTAGCAGTACAATTGTTTTGCGTGTACAGACGCTAAGCTTAGCACGTGCACACAATTTTTCATTAAACACTAGTAAACAATTTTCCATGGCAGCTTGGCCTCGCGGATCTAGTACTAGAATTTCGAAACAAGATGTCTGCAATATTATTTCTGTGCGCGGAACTCACTATACCCTGCTGGCGCAAAGCTACCCCCACAGAATAGCTGCCGGGCGCTTAAAAAATGCAAACACGTGTACGTACCACTCAGTCTGCCGAGATCTTTTCCGATCTTGTCAAACAGTCGGTCTTTGTAATGGGTATTTTTATACTGTAGGTGCCCTTTATCGAACAGAATTGGGTGCTCTTTGATCATATCGATCATCATTTCAGTCGAAAACGACATCTCGCCTTCGGGCAGAACTGCAACGCGCGGTGGCATAGTGCGGTGTTCCGATGTATGCGATGTCGATTTGCGCGCCGTTTTTTTTTTCTTCCTCCTCACGCCGTTCGCGGAGGAGGGAGAGGGCTGCTTTGGCAGGATATGACGTCAGGAAATGTTGCCTTCTTCCATCGCAGCAGCGACGGTGGCGACAAAATGTGGTCGAGACCGATCGCTCTCGTCACCGCGACAAGCGCGATGCCGAGCGACTGGAGCGACAGAAATCACGTCGCTCTTGTCGCTTTTGTCGCTCCTGTCGCAAGTGTGAATGGACCTTAAGAATGGGGGGGGGGCGAGGTGGTTGCGGAATCACCTGTCCCCCACGCAAGCTGCGCCCCCTCGCATTGTTGCCATGACAATAAAAACGCCTTCAGGCGGCGTTGCTATGGCAATAATAACGCAATTATGTTTGCCCAGGCTCACCAGGGCAGAATATGGCTTTAGTACCACAATTAACCCGGACGCTGGGTTGAAGGCTAAGAGACCGCCTCCTGGTCGAGCTCCTCTTAGCAAGGCCACAGAACAGGGAGGATTTTAGAGAAGCAAAGGTCTAGTTTTGCCCTTACTGCCAGAAAAAGCGTTGTGGCGGCGTCGTCAACTACCGAGGACGCCCGCTTGATGGCGCTGTAAACAAGGCTTTGTAAACATGGCGGATGCTTTTTGCACAGGCCGCTTGAGCTCCTAAATAACATGGATGCCCTCGCACGGCGGCCGCCGGCTCGCTGCTCCTGCTGGTTCCTGGATGGCACGCTGGCCGCGTGTTTACTTAACCCGCGCTAGTGAAGTGATGTTACGCCAGGTGACCAGATGGCCTCGACTGGCACAGCCCACAGTGAGCAACAAGTGAGAACAAATCGTTTATTGACATCCGCAAGTTTACGGAGGCCAGGACATCATTCCATTTCGATCGCTGCAATTATTTGTACGTCGCTTTCGTGACAACATTTCTTTTTTTGCCATAACAAGTCGTTCACTTGCGCTAAGATTTCGAACGAAGGGCACATTACTTCCAATATTCAGCTTCCCGTATCTTTTTTCTTTTTGGACATCGCAACAAAAAAAGTTACGAAGGACACAGACGCTTGGAAATTCTCTCGGATTAAAGCGATAGTTATTGCGAGTACTCTATCGCTTACTGCGAACATATCTACATTTGAACGTAGCAATAGAACTAAAATCCGTAAGCGAGTGTTTGAGGGACGGCGTTTTTTTCTCTATCTCTTTTGGGGGGTGTGACAGGCCCCAAGCACGCGCTAAGCAGCATCACAAGTTGAAAGAAAAAGAAAAACAAAAAACACCTACGGCGTTAAAAATATTTATCTGACTTTTTTTATCAACACTTTGAAATTTCTAAAAGTACTCCGATATGCTCTGTTGCGTGAAAATTGCTAACTAGTTTATATACAGTAATGCTTCTTGCATGCCCCATTATTATACTTGATGCTGGCATAAACAGGAGCTTTACCGTTCAACAATAGGACGCACATAACGTTGGTATCAGCTGTTTATTACGCTCTAGGGCGGTTACGAATCATGTGCGGTAATTAATACTCATGAATGAGATATTTCTGATGACATATAGAATGTAATTAAACACGCTCGGTCTAAATAATTTTACCTTCATATTTACACAGTAAAAATGCGACATGAAATTTAATTTCCATAAGCAAGAGAGGATAAATATGATTTCAGAACCCAGGTGCACAATAACGTATTACGCACCCTGTGTTGACTCGCACTTGCACGTCGAAGAGCCACATTGTTAGTTCCATTACCCTGATTAACACCGTTTGCTGCAATGAGTTGAATTTCACCTCGTTAATCTTGTATTTTTTTTAGATGCGACGCTCAGAGCATCTCTTGTCGGCGGCCCTGTCTTTCCTGCGTGCGTCCGTTGTTGTCCGCGTGCGTCCGTTGTTGTCCGCAGCCACTCTCCCGCTCTCCTCTCCGATAGCGAACACTCTCTCGCGAGGGGCATTGGATTGGATTCGATTGGATCGGCTTGGCTTGGCTAGGATTGGATTTGGATTGGATTGGATTAAAGTGGATTGTGTTGGATTGTGTTGCGTCATAGCCACGGCAGACGCACTGGCGCCGGCGCGTGCCCAGGTGAGAGCGTGTGCGGCCCAGCGCGCTCTCACTCCGCCGGTGGGCGGCGCTGTGCGCGGTGCTGCGCATGTGCAGTACTCTCTTTCCGCGGTCTCCTCTCCTTCGGGCGCGCTGCGCATATAACCGCTGTGACGCTCTCCGCCGGCCTTTCGGTCGACGGTTGTTCTCCGCTTCCGCTTGAACCCCCCTCAGCGTCGCATCACAACAGAGTTGGGAGGCGGGCGTAATTTTTTTTCTCATCGTCATATTTTTTGTATGCGTTGCAACGCAGACTATACTTCGGCCAAGAGCCCCCCCCCCCTTTATGTAATGCCCTTTCAGGTGTAAATCAATCAAATGAAATGTTGAATTTTTCCAGTAATAATGTGGATGGCCTTACACTCAATTGACAGTAAAATTTTAAAATAACTTTTTATGCGTCAGTGATTGATAAATGTAAAAAAAAACCATGCACATCAGTAAGCAAGACTTACAAATATGATTTGACACTGCAATGCATGAACTGCACTGCACAGTTCTGTACACGACTTAAAGTTCTTTTTCTCCTTGTACGTTCAACCAATAGTATCTACTATCTTCCATTCCTTATAATTTAGAACAAGACCTGTCTGCGTGCACTATTTTTGGGACTGACATCATGGTGCATTGATTGAATAGTTTTCACCCACTTGTGCAACAATTTGCAGCCGGTGGCCACATGTAAAATTGTGCACTGGAGGGAACTGGGATTTTGTGTCCTGGAGGGAACTGGGCCCTGGAGGGAACTGGGAGGGAAATAGGTGTAGCAGTGGCGTTCCTTATTATATTCGATTCAAAAAGCCATTGCGAGGTATTCGCAGCCAACCCATCCAACTCGCTCAAGCAATCTGCCCTTGAGGTACAAAGCACCACACCTCTTCATTCCTCACTTTTGCCACACGCTTATCCCTGTTTCTAGATAACCCGGGCTACTACATCTCCAGACCTTCAAGACAAACTCTGACCCCTCACATTTCTTTGTGTACAAAGGTTTAAAGCCCACCTTTAAGGTCCACAGAGCGCTATTAACAAAGGAGACACCTACTCGATCACCAGAGCATAGAATCATAGTGTCTATCAGAAATGAGCTGCTCCAATAAAGTTTACTTCCTCTCAGCTTCTTGCACAAACTTGCTTTAGGCTGATAACAGGAGCTGTACAGTTGGTCTTACAGCAATTTTTTGTGCGACGTGTTGTAAATGTACAGAGAAAGTGAAGTACTCTTGAGCAGCAGTGAAGGGGAATGGAAGAAAGTAAACTAGAACCCACATTTGCTTTCTTACATTTGCCAATGTGTACACATCGTGATTTATTAATAAACGTTAAATTTCGGGCTAGAGGGAGCTTAGTGGGTAGCTACGTAAAAATATCACATCGCACATTTTGATGCGTCTCAATATTTGGAGTATACCGAATACTCGCCCGAAGTTAAATATTTTTAGACACCGAATATCGTGTTCTTGAATTGAACAACAACTATTCCATTCATACTCAGAAATATGCACATCACATGTATGAACGCATTGATATATGCTGACCTTCTTTTTAACATTTTGTGAAAATACCTGGCACTTTGTAACATTTATCTCAAGGCAACATAATAGATTTGCTCGTGCTCAGAACTTGATGTGGTCGCCTTCCAGTGTGTGCTTCTTCGTTCTTTGGTTGTGTCTGCAAAAAACAAGGAATGAATGAAAAATGTAAATTAAATTGGAAGAACGAATAGTTAGGAGAATCATGTCACATAAATTCAGAGAAACAACTATAAGTGGAAGTTAAATATACATAAACACACCAGTCGGGCGCATATGGCTCTCATATCAGGCAAGCACGAACAGTTGAAATGGCCTGCCACTCCTTGGTGCAGTTGTTGCGTGCGCCGACAATGTTGAAGGTTCAGCCAGAATGACTAAACGAACACCGACCTCTGAAAAAAAAAATAACGCAGTATTTTTAAGTTCAAGCGTATTAACCATGACGCAAGCATCAGTTGTCACAAGGCATGCTAATATAACCTAACTCGCATCACCACGTCTCTATGAAGGCAAACTTTAGTTGTAGCAAAGCGCTGTTGACTAAATGCTCACTAACGCGTCAAAACAGAAAGGCAACAGTTAGAGAAAGCCTGGGCGAATTCTTGTCTTTTGGTAGCCTCAAACGTTCCATCCGAAATAATGCCACACCTTTTGAGGCAAATGCGCCCACAACTTTTCGGGTTCTAGATAGTCAGAAATGTTCGAGAGCGGCCAAGACAGTTGAGAGGCTGTTTCTTAAGGGTTTTTCTCTTTTTTCAAGTTGTTTTTGATAACTCCGCATGCACTATGATAAAAAAATCCGGGGAATGCAGATTTTATATTTGAATCATGTAATAAGAAAATGTTCCAGCGGAAGTCATGCATAAATGAGGTATTGACCGCGACAACGGTTTCGTTTGCACCGTCTTTCTAGCGGAGTGCATAACACTCACCTTCTGTTGGAAGAATCAAATATTCAGGCCTTGACAGCTCTCTTCCGATGCGTAATTTCCCACATTTGTCACTCCACAAGCACTCAATTCCCGTGTTTTGCCAGTCCTCTCAACAACTGATGGACGCAAAAGCACATAACAGCAATAACAGTCACGAAACCAGTGCTCCGCGCACATAGAAACGGTGGGCCGTTGCAGCGGTTTCAATTCGAATTGGCGGCTTTGTGCTTTGTGGTTGCGAATTCAGAGGCGAGGCGGTGCACCAGTCGGCTGTTCGTAAAAAGTTGCGTACATTTTTGCTCAACAAATGTTTGATGCGGAACTTGTTAATAATGTTTTTAAACAACACATTGTAAGCGAACTGTGTTGGCTCTCTGAGTCACGGAATGAATGTTTTGTATTTTCTACCAAAAGTAACCTTTCGGTTGCGCTGTCTGGTGGACTTGATGGTCGAAAACTGCGCTGTAGGTTGATCACGTGGGGCGTCAATTTTTACGCCGCCTATAGGGAAACCACGGAACGTCCAAGCTTGAGAGGCCTGGCCAGGCGTGCGGCGAGTCACGTGGTGACGCGGCGACCGAAGTGCGGAGAGCGCAGGTGGCAAGCCTCTGGCGTCGGTCAGCGGTTGCGCGCGTGGCGATGGCGTAGCTCGGCGCGGTGAGTCAGGTTGATACATAACAGAGTTATAGCAGATCGGAAAAACGGTAACGGTACGGTAACGTCTACCGTCTGGACCCCACCGCGCATGCGCAGAATCCTACCGTAAACCGGAGCGACTTGGCCGGATGGTAGCGAGACGTACCGTGTCCGTCGTTCCAAAGCGGACGGCCGCTTTGGAAGAGTTTGGTAGACGAATGCTTGGCTCACGCCTAGTCGAACTGATAGCAAATATGCGATCATTTAAGAAAAATGAGGTTACAACAAGTGAAATCCGCGCGATTCTGACAGCTCAAGCAGCAAGCAAAACGCGGTCCCGACCTAACTCCCGTGGCTTGTGTCGTCGAGCGACGCATGTACGATAGCTTCTTTTAGGTTAAATAAAGGCGATCCGGCTACATAACTAGTATTAACACCAACATGAGGCCCGTCTACAAATCGGCGGGTAAGGAACAGGCGGTATCAGTGCGAGGGACTCTCAAATGCAACGAAAACTAGAAGCAGCCAGCCGTATGTACTAGAGCCCATCTTGACCAGCTGGCGCCACCTGTTGAGATGGCGTAGAAGTAAAATGCCCGCGTCATGTTCACGCAGTCGCTAGTTCGAATCGCCGTAGGAGCCTTGGACATTTTTTTATTCTGCCTTTAGCGTTTTTGAGAACTGAAAATTAGTATTTCAGCACAGGATACGCCACAGACTCACGAAGAATTGCCAAACGACATACAACACAAGTCACTCCCAGTCACGGTAGCCTGTCCGGTAGTTACGGTCTGCTATAACTCTTAAAACGAGCCTTCCCGGTACGGTCCGGTAACGGGTACCGCGTACCGTACCGCAACTGTTTTTCCGATCTGCTATTACTCTCTATTATCCAATTTACGGTGCAGCTGCACTCAAATGAAGACCGAACTTCTGGCGGCGGGGAAAATCTGCTCGACTAGATTGATAAAGCTTTGCTTTAAAAAGCAAGTTTTTACTGGCGTAACCCATGCTCACACTTCACCTAGGAGATTGAGCGTGAAGTTATCATGGGCTGAGAAAAATTCATTCTGTGTGAGAAGCTTCAACGTGCGACGAAATGTGGTGCTCACTGGTGCTTTTGCACTCTGCCTATCTTACATATACGGCATCTCTTATCGGGGGTCGAACACAAGGCCTCATTTGCTCCACCGGAATGCAATCGCGAATAAATAATTGGATTGAGTCGATCAGCAACAATGCGTAATACTACATTTTCTACTATAAGTAAAAAATGTTTGTTACCCCGACTAGAGCAATTAAGATAGCGGTATACGCAAACATCTACGAAAAGGTGCGCACTAAGGTAAACACTTTTTTTCTGATTTAAATTCACGAATGGGATACAAAATTTGGAGGCGCGATACAGGAACATATTTCAAAAATGCGTTAAGGATCACCTGCTGAGAAAATTGTCTCGTTGAATATAAGAAGTTCAAACGTAAAAAGCCGTCCGATAAAAATTACGCCCACCTCCCCTCGCGGGAACCCTGGTGTGATGCGACGCTGAGGGGGGGTTCAAGCGCAAGCGGAGAGCAACCGCCGACCGAAAGGTCGCCGGAGAGTGGCACACCGGTTATATGCGCAGCGCGCCCGAAGGAGAGGAGACCGCGGAGAGAGAGAGTCCCGTGGCCATGACGCAATACAATCCAACACAATCCACTTCAATCCAATCCAATCCAATCCAAGCCAATCCAAGCCAAGCGAATCCAAGCCAATCCAAGCCAATCCAAGCCAATCAAATGCCCCTCGCGAGAGAGTGTTCGCTATCGGAGAGGAGAGGGGGAGAGTGGCGGCGGACAATAACAACGGACGCACGCGGACAACAACGGACGCACGCAGGAAGGACAGGGCCGCCGACAAGAGATGCTCTGAGCGTCGCATCTAAAAACTGTAACGCCGCTGAAAGTTCAAAAGTTTCGAAATACAGACAAGAAATGGGCCGCGTATCGGCTCGCTTCGCTGCAAAGGTCGTCTAGTTACGACAGACTTCTGCAGCTTCTGCTGCATCAGCGCTCGTCTCTCCTCCGCCCACCCGTGACATCCTTCACGTGTCATTTCTGTCCTGGCATGATAAGCGCCATAGAGGTGAGTTTAGAGATTTCATTTTTACTCCGTTGTCTCCAAAAGGTTGGCAAACAGACGATTCGCGCGTCGCGGCCCAGGTGTGTGTCGTGCTGCCTCCGAGTGCGCCTCGCCTCAAGGTCTATCGCTGGGTACTCATCACGTAGTTGGGGCGTTTACTGGGCACGCTTGAGACGACGGGCGTTGTCACGCCGGCACTCCCCCGCCGCAATGTCGTCCTCGGTGTTTTCCTTGCATTTTGTGGGCATGTCTTCGCGTCTAGACTTTGCACTTCATCACCACAGCCATGGTCCCTGAAGAATGAAAAATCGCGTATAGGCCTCCTGCGCTGGAGTTTTGGCGACATGCAGCGCCCCTAGCGTCCGACGCCTCTGGGTAGTACAAAAGCAGACGACCCTCGCCGCCCTCCATGCGTTTTCAATTACAAGCCAGAGTGAAAGTTGGGTGTAGCGCTTTGTGGCGTGTTTAAATGACTGCATACTGTATGAAATAGCCCTTAAAGTAGTTGCAGAGGCTAAAAAAAAATAATATCCGCTAAAAGAAGCCGAGTTGTCGGCTTTCTTTTGAGCGAGCTGTCGCGGTGGTAGTGGCGTGGGACAGTGTCGCCAGGTCGGGTGGTTTAACTGTTTGACGACAGGTACAGTTTTTTCTTCATGCGTGCGGTCGACAAAAGAAAGTTCACGAGTAGCATAAACACGGAGCGCTGCTCATCCTATATCCTGAGGTAACTGCAAAAGGTTGCTTCAGCGGGAGCATGCAAGCGAAAGCAAGAATTGCGCAGCCATCTGAGCTGACACTGCTGGCCTGGGACCGCCTTTGAAACGAGTGGAAATTTTGTTTCTTATTTTCGCAAACTAAATGATTCTTGAGTAAAGTTTTACGCCGCACGATTTACGAACGGCAGGGTACATGTATACTAGCGAGTAGGTGGGGCAATAGCGCCAAATAAACAAATTAAGCGCTAATAAAGGACGCAAAACATGCACCAAATCTGCCCGCTGCCTGCAGAGATGTATACTTCTATAACATCACATAACAGCCGCATACACGGCGCGGGGCCCTGAATATTTACATACGATCATCGTTGACTGTGCTAGTTTTCTAGTGCAGGGGTCGTCGAATCTGAACGCCGACACGCCGGTGTTGACTTCAAATGGAGTTAGACAGCGAGAGAAGAACATAGAATTGGCGTCTTCCAGTTGAATTCCCCCCCCCCCCCCCTTCACACTTGGCCATCTTCTTCACACTTCACAATCTTCACACTTGGCCAGATTATTGCCAAATATTATTATAAATTCGCTGAATTTTTTCTCTTTGCATTCAAAGCCCCCCTCCTCCTCCCACCCGATTTGTCGTCCAGCCCTCCGCCGTGCCGGCTGCATGGAACTCGGCCGTTGCTGACCCTCATTCTAGGCTATTAAGTGCGAACTGGGAATGCATGCTTCAAAAGCGTAATTAAGTAAAGTGAGAGCAAACAAGGAAAGCGAGCGGCCTCTTAGTTCGCCCGACCACTTTGTTTTACGGCCACTAATTTCGGAATCGCAAAACAGATGTCACGCTTCTGACGTTCGCGGCATTTTGTCACTGAGACACGCAACAAAACGGCAAGCTAACGCTGCACCATGTATTCGTAACGGCGACGCAAACGAGCACTATTTAATGAAAGCGCACGCATAGTGTGCAGAAACGCAAAAGAGCGGCGCACCGCAGCAGGCGAGCCTGCGGTCCGCCGGACTCGCTGGCTTTTTAAAGCGCGATCATTGCCGATTGCGTCACTCTTCTTGGCTGTTTTTGAGAAGTCTTTGTCACCTAGAGTATTAGTTTAAACTAGATATTTCACTTAAAATTTCACTTCGTACGACCATCGATCGGTGAACCTGCGAGTAGCAGACGCCGTCACGGTCCCGGCACTTTCGTCGGCGCTGTGAACGTGTTTAGCGCGGCAAAGCTTTTTCCCATAATTCCAAGTTGATCGCTGAAATAGATCGGACGCGTCGGGGATGAGCTGGTGACCACGTCGCAAAATAATCGGGAGCGTCGAGCTCATTTTGCTTCTGTCAACACGGGATCCTATGGGACCCGCGCAGCTTTGTACTACCCGGAAGTACTGCCCGGAAGCGGCTTGCGCAGCGCCCCCTGGGCAGCGCAGGAGGCCTATCTGGCGCTGTGCTTTCAAGAGGTATGTGCACACCGCCCACAATGATATTCCAGGCCGCGTAATAGAGACAGGAATCAGGAACCGCGCCACACACCGGCGGAGAAATTTCTGTTGAACCCCGTTGGCGCCACCTGGCACTGGCCCAGAGAAACGCACAATCGTGCGCTCCCAGGGCAACTGCCAGATGGCGCCTTTTTCTACGGCCAATTTTTTTTTAGTGTGGCTTTAGTGTTTTAGCTGCTATCGCAAAAAATCAAGCATCCATGTGCTTCTAATAAAAGAACACTGAAAATATCTCTCATGTATTGATGTTTTGTCTCAAATACGGTTACTGTCTTGTTTTAGCTCAGCATTGTTGGCAAGTGTATCAACATTCCAACGAGACCTAAATGCTTCAAAATGGCTGTGGGTATATAAACGTACCATTCTATCTCTGCATATACTTTGTCCGGGTGGCTTATTTGAGGAACAGACCGACAGACCGACAAAGAGACATACAGCCAGGCCGAAATTTCACGGTTTTCAGGGACCAAAAATTACTTTCGTCTTTGGGTTTTTACAGATTGAATCTGCTGTAGTGGTCGTACTGAGGCCGAATTTATGGTGGTTGTGGTTCGTTACGTGTGCGAAAACTCCTTGTTTGGAAATATAGAGGATAAACATGTGGTTCCTGGAACATACCGCACCGCTATCATCATCAGTGCAGAGTGCTCATGCTTCACCATTAAAAGAGCTTGGTCGGGTGTCTCGCGGGCTTACGCTCTGGCGGCCTAACCTTGATGAGGTGGGCGTTCTCGGACACCACCCCGTACGACCTCATTCCCGCGTTGTCATTGTCCGGCTTCATGAAGAAAAAAAAAGCTTTCGGGGGTTTCTAGTTTATAAAAGTCTGCCTACTTCAAGCAGACGGCAAAAGTGGCCTATTCAAAAAAGCGCCGGTATACGAACACAGACTATTTTAGGCGTAGTTCAAGGACAGTTTAGCAATGCCCTGCACAACATACGCAGTCAGCTCACTTCAACCGGCCCACACTGCCGGAAGACGCTTCAGCGCCCATCGCTAAGGTTGAGAGGTACACCACTCACTATTTCTGTGGCAACCGGCTACATTACGAAGAGGCGTAGTCCGTGCGGATCGCTACGCTGGACAGTAAGTGATGAGGCTCCGAGCTCACAAGGAACGGCGTAATGAAGAAAAAACTGAGAATACAGTGCGGGTGCAGGCCTACAAACCAGACTAACGCGACCATCAGCGCCACGCACCGGCAACATGCCGAAAGTCCAATGCACACATACCCATGACCCCACAGAGAAAAACAAATTGTGCGCTAGTTTCCTCTATAAGCAAGATTTTAAACTCTATAGCACTGACTGCTTCCGTACCGTAACGTCGTCTTTACGCACTACATCACTGTAAAGCGTGCTCTATCTCTGGCAGGGAGTTCTAGTGGCAAAGCCACACCACGCCCGCAGGAGCACTATTGCGGAATAAAAAAGTGATGAAACAAACGGACTCCCGAACAAAAATGTGTTAAAAAGACAAACGATTACAGGCCACGAATAAGCGTGAGGCTTGAAATGGAAGGGAGGGGCCGGGATAAGAGGGAATGAGACATGGGAAAGGGGAGCAAAGGTAAAATTTCTTTTTATGGAGCAGAAACTTGACGCTTTACTAAACAACTTGAAAGAAAGATTAGGTCGGCTCAGCACGCAATGGAAAGAATGATAATAGGAGTAACGTTTAGGAAGAAGAAAGCAGCTCCTCCAACCACAGAGAAAAAAACTAAATAAAGAAAAAGAAATTGACTTCGGCTAATAACGTAGTTAGGAAAAATGAAAACCAGTAAACCGCCAGGGTAACGGATTGGATACCGAGAAACGGCTCTAGAAAAAGAGGAGGGCCAATTAGTCGATGGAGGGACGGAATGAGGAAATTTGAAGGCAAAGAGCGGACTCGAGCGCCGCGGGACATGAGTGGTTGAAGGTCGATGGTAGAGGCTTTCTTCCTGCAGTGGGCCTCGTAGGCTGTAAACGATGATAATGATTATGGGGCTAACCTTCTTGTCTTCCATTAAACAAACCGTTGCAAACCATAAGAACGCATAAAATCAGAGTATCATCAATAGTCAACTTTACAAAAAATGTCATAGTGCTGAAGCAATCTATCTCGACCCCCGGAATAATTAGGCGGATTTTAGAGGACACTGAAGCGATTTGTAAACTTTCACTTATCGCCTTGATTGATTAAAGGTGAGAATGCCTCGTCGGCCCCGTTCCAATTTTCTTTTGACACCACACTGAGTGCACTTTTTTATTCCGCAAAGTGCGTTCCAATTGCCGTTTTTTTTTTGCGCCACCATTCGGCCGTTTAGCTGTTGTCAGCCATGGCGACACACGCGCAAGGCAACTGGGCTAATATTATAAGGTAGGTTGCTAGGATTTGATATGTACAATTGGGGCGCGAATGAACAAGCAGCCGATATTATAAACTGGGAGGGAACCAAACATAAAAGTTGAGATAGCATGAAAAATGTAATCCCAGGCACTCTGACGTCAGTACGGCAATTGATGTTGCAGTCGTAATTACGGTATCTGGCGTGCCCTCCTTGACCAGATAACGTAAGGTCCAATACTTCTGCAAAATACGCAGATTTTACATAACACGCGCTAAACTATCCACAACGATCATAACTTAACTTTGATTTATGTGAAACCCAGTTTTAACTGTGAACCTTATAATGTCTTAAAAACTATCTTCACTTGTCTGTAAATTTTTTTTGTAACCGTTTACTTTTTATGAATAAACTTCAACTTCAACTTCAAAGCGTTCCCACCAAATAGCTCCCTAACTGCTCTTTGTTATGTGAAGATTACTGAAAACGGTATCTCTAAAAGCAGTTGCGTAGGACGAAGGCCTAAACTGATTCCGCCATTACGTCTCTCTGGTTAAAATTTGAAGAGCGGCTTTCTGCTTCAACCTTTACACAATAAAGCACTTTGCTGAAAAAAAATCCGATAAAAACAAAAATTACCCTCTGTGCGCAAAATAGCTGAAAATTTTGTTTCCCACTTATTTAAACTTTAGGTTACGCTTTTTTTCTCGGTTGCACAACTGCGCAGGCAAGGCTGTCGCTGGCGCACAAGCGACGGTTAGCAGAAATTGGTGTCTCTGAGAAAACGTAATATTGTTTCATTGACGTAGTGATACGAAATGAAATTGTCTACCGTGAAGACACCGAAGAACGCAATGTAAGCCGAGCCTGGTACCGGCTCTGCTGGGACAACGGCAATGACGATGCTCAAAGTTCCTTTTTTTTCTGCGTGTGCGTACATTTAGGCTGCCTTTGTTGTTCTTCGCACTATTTTTATTCGAGCTGTATTATATTTCTTAGAAAACATAGCCTTGCCCTTTATTTGAAAGGAAAGATATTACAGGCAATCTTCTGCTTCTCGAGAATCGTAACGTAAAGGTTGCTCATCAAGGAGAAACCTAAGTGCGTGTTTCACAGTGTGCACTGATAGCCGCCGCTACGGTTTCCTTCTCTCTTTTTGTAACACGAATCTTTAGAGTGAACGAAATGAAATCCTCACATGTTGTTTAATTCTTTTCTTTTCTATATGTGCGAAAATGATGTCTAAATTACATTTTTAATAAACATTGCATTGGTTAATTGAAACTACACTCTTGTCGACTCTGGTTTCTTTCCTTTTTGCATTCATGCTGTGCATTCATGTCCAGCAACCTGAATAATCTGGACCTCTGTTTCAGGAACAAATGAAAAAAACTGTCAAAAACTGGAGTGAAATTTCGGGGTTAGGCAAGAGTGTGCAACTAGGATTATAAAAAGTTCTCATCTCCCCGATGGACAAAAACCCGAGCCTTCGCCATTACTGTTAACATTTCAGATTCGAATTGCATCGATAGCAATTCACCTATTATATTAGGCGGATATTCTGCCTCCCCACTAACAATGACCACACCGCGATTATTTGGTTTTAAAGACCGACCGTCAATAAACTGAGGCGACACAGACAGCTGGTTATTGATTTACGATATGCTTGTGTTCCATACGAAAATTTCAATTTAACATACATGCCGGTGATAAGAAGACTGGAAACAATTATAAAGCCGTCTGCAACATAGCCCATCTGCTACTGCGACTGCGGCTGCGTCACCGGAGGAATCATGGCTCATAAGCGGAGGAGCTTCGAAGCGCCGGAAATTTGGCACGCAGGAAAAGGCTGGAATGCAAGTTTTTCAAAGTGCTGTCTTTTAAAAATTCTCCCACCTCCCCTCGCGGGAACCCCTGTGTAGATGCGACGCATACGGGGTTCCGTTGTTTCCGTTAGGTTGATTCTCCCATCGCGTGAAACATGCCGTGAACCCCCTGCCGCGGCTATGACGCAACGTGGCGCGGCTATGACACAACACAATCCAACACAATCCACTTTAATCCAATCCAATCCAAATCCAATTCAATCCAAGCCAAGCCAAGCCAAGCCAAGCCAATCGAATCCAATCCAATGCCTCTCGCGAGAGAGTGTTCGCTATCGGAGAGGAGAGGGGGTTAGAGGCGGAGAGCGCAGCTCGCGCGGCGAGGAGAATGGGGGAGGGGCGGACGACAACGACGCCGACGCTGCATGGACAAGGCGAGTGAATGAGATGCAGTCGCATCTAAAACCGCATGTTGGTGACTCCCAGCTTAGTTATCGCAGACTCCAATATTTGTGTCTAGGTTGCTGCTGCTGCCGCTGTTTGTGCCACTAAGAAATCTGCTTGCTTATTTACCCTGCTATGATTACTAAGATTGAGTGCCTCTCTTGTCACAAATGTGTACGCGAGGACGGCATGTTTGTAAGGTGTTCGGATATGCCTGTCATCTAGGAAAATGCGACGGAGTGTAAACATCTACGTACCGTAGCAAAGGTGATGGTTTAAAGACGGCTTGGAAATGCGCCAAACGTGAATCGGCTAAAAAAAAAAGCGGATGTCAGTGTGATGAGCCGAACATTGCAAGTAAACTGAAAGAGCTTATTGACAAGATGACACAGCTTCTACCACTCGTTGCAAAAGTTGATGCCCTTTCGGAGCTAATGAAGAAAATCACTGATATTGAAAATTTGGTGCAGCATTTTGTATAGCAGTACGACAGTGTGCTTGCGAACCTTGAAATAAACACTAAGCATATTGCGACGCTGAAAAAGAAAGTTGCAGACATCAAATCCAGCACTTCACCTGCAGTGAGACAGGTGCAGGCGCAGATAAATGACATTGAGCAATAGACGGTATACGTTGAAAAGTTTAGCGGTCAATTTCTTCGCTTAGCAACACTGGAAACGGCCACATACATGGCCGTTGCGCGCGAACACGGCGCAGCCTGGGCCACTGCGGCCGCACACCGAAGAAAAAAAAAACACCGGCGTGCGTCACCTGCTCCGTTCCAATCCGATTCTAAACTGTGGCGCCAACAGAGATTTTAATTATCGCACTCACAGTGAACTCGACGCAATACTTTGAGTTCGGCAAAATTTTCGTAACGTGAAACACAGTCGTGTGTTTCACAGTCGTGCTTAGCACGGACAAGTGCCGCCATCCCGCGGAGCCCGACGTAACGAGTGACGGCGCACCGTGGCCTTCGCAACCGGCGGCACTTACACGGTTGCATGGAGGAGAAGAGGGGTGCCTGATCTGCGGGCCGTGCGCGCAACGTCGCCTAGCAACAGACGATTGGCCACACATATGGCGGCGCACACTTGGTTGCCGGCATACATTCCACGCGATTGAATATCGAGGATACAGCAGGCTCCAGACAAGAAAATGCATGGTCTGGCGCACGAGGTAAACAAACACATGCTACCAAAGCTAAACTATCTAGCGTCAAAGCTGGAGCTTCCAAGCCACTTAAACGCCATCTGCAGAAACTGCCCTGTCTACCAGCACCGGCTAATTAGGCGCCTATTGTAGCTGCATGATTTGCTTCACACGCGTTGAAAAAAAAAAATGGATGGAAGCGCGTTCTAGCCTGGAAAGTAAGGCGACAGGTCATTGGTTCTTTGACAACTTGACTGCTGACAACAGGGGATTACTTTGGCAGGCGCGAACTAAAGTTGCTTCTATAAGTTATCTGTTCGTATGGCAGAAGGAGGGACGCGTGTTTGTAAGAAAGACAAAATGCGATAAGGCGCCCCGCATTCATAATGAGTGATCTCGACAGAATTTGTTGACATCACTGTTCGGGCACATTTCTTCGTTGTATTCCAACCATGGCGTGCGGAAATAATGCACTGTATGTGCTTCCAAACGATTCTAAAAACTACATTGGCAAATACTTCTACAAGTCCTTTGAGGGATTCCATTTGAATTCAAGGTCTTACCAGAGTCTTTCAATGTTTTACTGGTCACGAAACTTCGGCGCTCGTTTCATATAGGGACCGCGCGCGCCGCTACAGGCGCCACCGCCGCACGAAGGTCATCCAGCCGCCGCGCGTGCGGCGTATTGGCCAGCTCTTGGCGTGCAAACGCTTGCTGCTTTTGGTGTCTGCGCGCTGATTAAGTGTGTTTTTTTTTCGTAGTAGTTAGCGATGAATAGTCCAGTCATTGTGTATATCACCTGCCTTCAATGGGGTTTTAGTTTTCGAAGCAAAATACCGTATACTTCGGCCGCGAATGGCAACGGCTTCTGCGTGCTCTGGCACAAGCGCTGCGCCGTCGTGTTTACGGATTTTTAAATCTATATTGCTTCTTTTCGTAAAGCAAAGATGTAATTACCACATATACGGTAGCTGTGCAGTCACGGAATGCTGCGGGCCTATCGATAACACAATAAAAAAACTGAAAGAAACCAAGTACGCGTCGTTCAGACTACGCTTAATGAATCCGTTGATTGCCCTGGAATGCACAGAACGCTAAAAGAGATAGCCCAATAGTATTGTCGTTTCGATGAGTTGTTACATACTTGAGAACATCTAAAAACGCTGCAGAAACGCGAAGGATCAAAACACGAAGAGATATATGTTGCACCATGTGTCTTTCTGCATCCACGCTTTGCAATACTTGAAAAAAACAGGCAACGAAAAAGGAACAATAAAACTGATTTTATCACACGCAACAAAAAATTTCAATGTTACGAAGGGAGACAAAAGAGCGTGGTCCAGCATATAAAAATTTATTTTTTCGCGCTGCGATGTGCAGCACACGGAGAAAACAGAATATTTCCACGTAGCCAAGAACGAAGCAAAGCTTTTCTGAACGCAGCGAGCTAGCGATCTCCTGCACTACAAAAGACTAGAATGAAACACAAACGTCGAAGAAGCAGCCCGCAGTGTGAACCCTCATTCCCACAGCCGTTTTTCACCCCGTCACGTCACCGTCCCGCCACCGTCTTCCGTCATGGGCGCCGTTTCTCGACCGATTTCTCGCCGAAAACGGTGCGACGATGACGGGAGGTCGAGCTCTACGTTTCCGTCATGTCAACGTGACGGGACCATGCCCCGCGATAAACCAGCAAATCAGAAAACAAATTTTTACGGCTAAATTTCGCGAAAAGTGAGCCCAAACCATTTTCCTTACTTTTTAGATTAAAAACACTCAAGTCTTGGCTAAACTGATCACTAGGCAGACGACCCTGTAATCTGACGGAAAGCTCCCGTGTAGATCCAGTCTGAACACTTCTCCATTCCGTCAACGTCGCTTTTTGATGACGTGACGGTGCTGTGACGGAGGAGGTGACGGCTGTGTGAATGAGGGCTAGTGTGCACAGATGAACGTCCATAAAGTGAGTTGCGCGGCGTTTGCTATGCATGCATTACTCTCGGAACGTTATTAATTTCAGATCCATGGAAATGGGATCGAGAACATTGTCGAAGAAACAAAAAATCAAGTTAGCGACAAGGTGGCACCCTTTCCATATCAAACAATATTGCCTGACGGGACGTACGACAAACAGAGCAAATGGGCGCTCCGGTTGAAACGCCAGATAAGAAACCGGAATCGGCCACGCGCGGTTACTAAACAAACAAAACGAATCCTCAGGGATAATTCACGGAAATATGAAAAGTAAAAGCACAAGGACGTCCCAAAGCTGTTTTACACGCGAGCCTGAGCGCAAGGTAATACAAGTTTGCAAACAGGTAATGAAGCACCGCTACAACCTGACTGATATGACAAAAATCCGGCTTTAAGTTAGCCTTGTACAATTCTAGGTCTACAATGCTCTCAAAATAGTACATTGCTTTTTCCATTCTCACACACAGTGCATTTCCACACAATGTCGCACACTTATAATCGAAGCTGAAATCTCCCTTTGCTTGCCTCGGAATGGCGCGCCTCCAATTCTCACGCAGCTGCCCGCCGCTCGGTCAACAGAACAAGGAAACATTTTCTGAGGTATCGTTGTACAAGGAACGACATCCCGGGACGCAACACCTGTTCGGCATCGTCGTTGCACTACTTAAGTCGCATCACAAGAGTGCGATATGTCCGTTACATTTTTTTCCCGCACAAAACAAACACAACTCGCAGCGGCTCCGCCGTTCGAGCCAGCGCAACGCCGCCCGAGGAGTGACCTCAGTGAGAGGGTGGCGCCACCGCGCGGCGGCCAAACGCAGCATATGAAGCTCTCCCATTGAGTTACGGAGCAGTTTCGTGACCAGTAAAGCATTGAAAGACTCTGGTCTTACTATATTCTCTGATAAGGTAGAGCCCCCTTTCCATGCCATACTGTTAGACCATGCCATGGTCTAGTGATGCTGAAACTGTTCTTCACCACCAGTCATACAACACCTCTTATGTTAATCCCACTACTTGCAGAGGTGAAGGGGGGAGGGGAATGTATCTTAGATAAAAAGTGCTCTGATGCCGCATTACTGCCTAAATGTTCAATGCTTTCTGGTGACTGAATTGTTCTGGTGACTGAATCTCCGTCAGCCAAAGAGGGAAAGGCAATCTCTTTTGGTCGCCCAACGTAGGCTCTTGAGATTGCCCTACTCCGTCGTCAACCCGATGCGGCACTTCAGCTTGTAATGTGCGCAGATGTATTGCAAAGTTTACGAAATGGCAAGTGATCGACGTAATGCGATGATACTTTTTAGCAGTAAAGAGGTTCTTCCCATTCCCGACAAGGTAGCGGTCTGTGCCGCCATAGGTCATATTTAAGATGCCATTACCGGCTGGAATGGCGTTGCTATACATGAAAAGTATTCAAGCCAATTATCTTCCTTTAATGTCAGATTTCTTCGGAAATTTATTGATACTCTATTAGAATGTATCGGGGTGTTATTTAAGCAGTGAGATTTAACTGCCCGTTATCTATTTTGCAAGCTTCAACCAAATCAGAAATATAAAATGTTAAGATGACAACTACTATAAGTGGTTTCAAGCCTTCGGAAACACCATCAATTTAAAGAGGGCACGGCAGTCTTATTGCGGTATCACTAGTGTTCTAGATGAAAACCATAAAACTAATTGCTCTATTTAAAAAACAGTATTGGAGAAATACAACTTCTGGCATCGTAAGCTCACGGCGCTATTATTTCAAAATTCTATAATGAAATTGTTGTCAACCCTAACCTGGTAGTGGTACTTATGGCTTAGTTAATCTATTTTGTTCGCGAAACCTGGGGGGCTTACCATGACAGGTAGGGCTTTGTGATCCGTTCTCTTCTTGAATCCTCTTCCTGTACCTTTGAACAAAAGGTACTGGTGTGCGTGCTTTCTTGAATAATTTGCAATAACCTTGCTTTTTAGAAATAAGGTAAAAAATCACGGAAAGAATGGACTCAAATGACACAACCACCAGTTAAACACCTAATGCCTACCTCCTTTAGCAATGTTCCTGTTTTTTCAAGCGTAAAAATTCCACCGTACCTGCATTCGCCTCTGAAAGTGACCTCAATGTACGACCGCGCAGCCGTTGCCGGTAACGTCTGTTCTGCTTTCTCTTTCCCATCATTGCTTTATATGAAGCTTCCCGATCCTTCTAGGTGGGAGGAACCCTAGGACCTCACAATGTCCGTCCGTTGGAGTCCGTGCGCACATCAGCATAAACAGAATGTGCATGTCAAACCGCCTAAAAGGCTGCAAAACACAGCAAAAGGCAAAAAACCATAACGATCAACGCTAGTACAGGGAAAAAGGTTAGAGAGAGAGAGAGAGAGAGAGAGAGAGAGAGAGAGAGAGAGAGAGAGAGAGAGAGAGAGAGAGAGAGAGAGAGAGAGAGAGAGAGAGAGAGAGAGAGAGAGAGAGAGAGAGACAGCACCACATAAATAACAAAATCGGTAAGCAAAAGGTTCAAGGGTTAAAGAGAGAGAGAAGTTGAGCAGTTTCGCGTGGCTTCTGGAGGGCGGTGCTGCGCATGCCCGAGGAGCATTGGCCTGGATTAGTTTGGATTAGATTTGAATTGGATTTCGATTGGATTGAAATGGCTTTGGATTAAAATGGATTGGATTAAATTGAATTCTTTCGAATTGGATTCGATTGGATTGAAATTCCATTTTCTGTACACACGCGTTCTCAGTCATGTACATGCGTGAGTGGGCAATGCCACGGATGATTTACGGTAAGAACGATACCCAGTGCTACGCCCACTCGTATATGATTCACTTCGTGGAGATTCGTGAATTTTCCTCCAAGTTTCCACTTCCGATCGGCTCCTCAGTATTCTGTGGCTTCTTTTCTTTTCGACCATCCTCCTCTCCTGCAGCTCCACTCTTGTTTCGATTTCTCGCATTACCCTCTTGTTTTTTCTTTCCCGGTTCCTATGTCACCTTCCCTTTTTCACTCACTCCCTCACATCCTCATCTCTCTTTCGGTGCTAAAAAGAGGAAAGGGGCTTAAGCATCCCAAACGCTACTGTATTGTCCCATGAACAGATACAATGCAAAGTAAGCCACTGCGATTGCCCATTTCTGATAGCACCCGAAACAGACCTGTACGCTCCTACTACCTTCAAGCCATCCTCTTTGTGAAATAGTCCTCCATTTGCTATGAGCAGTGGGTGGAGCAGCTGACCAGCTCCGAGCTCTCGGACCAGCGCCGACTGGTGGGACGGGCCCGGACGGCCAGCCAGCTCGAAGGCATCTTGGAATGAGGATGCCTCTCACTGGGTGGAGGCCCTACGAACATCCTCCTGCTCACCAGTATAATAAATGTTTGTCTCTCTCTCTCTCTCCATTTGCAATGGCTTCCGGGCTAGCCAGATGTTACAATGAGGGTATTCCTCGTTGAAAAAGTATGAAAAGCAGTCCGGAAGTCGGCCAGGCCTTTTGATCAGGATAGCAATATGTGTTCTCCTAGCAATCATTCGGCAGACCGAACGAATGCAGCATGTTAATATTTTTTCATTTGGTGCGTTATCGATATCGATCGATATCTATCGCTGAGATTACCTAGTGTCTTCAGGTGATGTTGCTTCCTTTTCTCGAGGGGTCGTCCCGTTTTCTAACTGCGGGCTTCCCTCTTCGTGGCATTTTGGTGATAGTCGAATGTGATTGTCAACAAGGAGGAATTCTTGGAGTCACGACTCATGTAAGTCTTTTGCCAAACCAACGCTGTCTTCTTATGATGTATCTATGGCTTACCGTGCTCGTAGTTAAGTAGCCAGGTCATGGTCATCGTCAACCCTACGCTATGCCGATATGTCATGGATATTCATCATCTTGCTACGAGAACCGTTTTGTCTCGGCGCACGGCTTGTCGCATTTTCCAACACTAGTGTCATTGTTTGCAGTTTTCGTCCATAAAATTTTCTTCACTCGCCAAACAACAACGTGTGCGAGGTTCCCCTCTTCCAATTGCAGGTTCGACAAATCTAGGCTTGTCGGGGTGCCAAGCAATGACAAAACATTTGGAAGAAGGGAATAAAAATTGAGCAGCACAACGACTGCGCCGATAAAGGCGTATGTCAAGCCGAGTAATGGCGTTCTGATTATTTGCATATGATTTGGCATTTCAGCCCAAGCGCCTACAAAAGGCAAATCTGACGCCAAATTTACGCTTCTTGTAAATCGTGGAAAGCTGTAGTAAAATATTTCTTCACGGCTTTTTTGTGAGATTACTTTTTTTGTGTCCCACCATCAATCCCTCTTCCCGGAAAGCCCTCATATCAACCACCAGGCAGGCAAGCAACATTTCGTCGCTTCCTCTTTTATTTCCTTTTCCTCTCCGGGCTCACTGCAAGATAAAATAGAAGCTCGGGGGCCAACTCTTGCCTGTATAGCGGGCGGAATGTAAGAGGTGTGTTGCTCCGAATACCTTGTCGCCGAACGTCATGCAGTACAACCGTGTAAGTAAATTGCACTTCTCATTCTTCTTGTTACATCACCTGAACTACGTGTCGCGTAAGCAAAAGTCTTTCCAGTTGCAGCGAAAATCTTCCCTGTAGATATAGCGAATGCCGTACCTATAGGTCGTGTACGGGGCGGATATAGTATGACTTCATTCTTACGGATTCACAGCATATCAGCTACGTAACCGCATCGGTGATATCTGTGTGCAGAATATACAATTTGTGCTTCTAGTTTTTACTGCATAATACATTCTGAGCAAAAGACAATGTTTTTTAAGCACACAGTCAAGTATGGTAGGGTCACTTTTGGAACGGTGCTCGTCAATTCTTCACACGGTTAAAGTTGGCTCGACTTAAAAGACACAAGTGTTTGTGCCATTCCGATCGCTTCGAACAACAGGTATTGGAGTAATATTACACGCTTACGAACAAGATCACTGCTCAATAATTTTGTCACAGCCTTAAAAATGCTATATGAGATTTGTAATCTTATTGAGAGATTGGTAATCTTACGGATCTTGCTTAAAATCGGGTTGGACTTCTCAACAAGGTACAGTACTCCAATACTACTAGAGTTTAATGTAAGAGTTGGATCTTTTGGAACGTGCAAGTACCGGGGCGATCTGTGGAATAGGATAGAACAGCAAGTTTCTACACGGCGTTTGCCCATTATTGTTTTCCAGCGTTTGAAATATTGAAGAAAATTGCAGCTGTAGAGAAACAGGAGGCCCCGCTTTCAACAAACGCAAATAAGCAAAATCTCTGTCAAATCTAGTAAAACTGGTAATCACTTCCATGCAAAACGAAATCAACACTTTATTTTTTGCGGTTTAAAGGAATTACGCTTGGACATGCGACGAGGAACAAATCGCGCCTGTTTTTATTTTATTCAGTACTCGTGACGTTAAAAACCTTAGTTATCTGATATCTAAATTTCCAACTGTTTCAGATTGCCGTGCGTTGGAAGACGCACGTGCTAGTTCTGTGGACCTGGATATTTTCAACCGAGGGAATCTTGGCCTTTCTGCCCTATCATCTACCCACGAACCTGACAACGCTCCCCCGTGAATTAAAGACCTGCAACCTGACCTTTGAAAATGGCCATCTTCACGCTCTTTGTCACATTCGTGTCAAGTTTCCTGGCCCTTCGTTTGCGCCTCCTGAGCACAAGATAATCGCAATGGAGCTACTACTGGTTTCAGAAGATAAAGTTCGCAACGTGTCTCAGGGCTGTGCCCCAGTCCGCTTGTTCCTCCGACGTGTGCGATTGAAGAATCTGGACTACTATCCTCAATATTTATATATTAGCTACGATCATATCGAGTTGCAGGAAGGGAGCAACTCCTGGCTGCATGATTTGAATTTTCTGCTGATTCGGGAGCACATTGTGATGATTACATTCGACGTCATATTCGTGAAGCCCCCACAGGTAGCTGTCGCCATGTGTGGTACCAAGCGGGTCAACCGAAGTGGCTTGTCCAGCGTTTTCCGTTCTGCTGACCCATCCCTCCATGCATTGCCGGATGCCAATTATTTTACCGTTCTCGCCAATACCACCAGTCCCTGGAACATTTCCAACGTCTACACCATTGCACTTATTACGGTTGTGGCGTCGGTGGACAAAATCCCCACGACGCTTTTGAAGCATCTCGCCTTCACACCTATTAGGCATGTCTCCTTCTACAGGTGTTCTTTCCACAAAATCTCGTTCAACGACATACCTCTTATGAAGAGCATTTATGATTTTGAATTTTTAGAATCTCCTATTGAGACAATTCATCCGGACGCTTTTGACCTCCTTTCGTCTGTTAGGAGAATTTCTCTGACAAGCACGAAGCTCCCCGGTATACCAGAAGCAATATTTTCTTCAAAAACACTGACAACTCTAAGCATGCCTGACACAAATGTTCCTCCAGGAGTGCTGTTTAACTTGTGGCCCGGCAGCCGTAATAGAACGAGCAGTGCTGTGCAATTAGTCACAAATGGCAGCAACGTGACACGGTTACGTGATCGCGACCTATGTGGTTTCCCGAATTTGATTGAGCTATACATGGACAGGTGCCAGCTGAAGATTCTACGAGGCTCCCCATTTATATGCCTGGAAAAACTGCAGGTTCTTTCTTTGCGGGAAAACGAAATACCAGCACTCAATGAAGCGACGCTTGAAGGTCTTACAGGTTTATTACGGCTGAACCTGACCCGCAACCGCCTGACGGTCTTTGATGGCACAACTATACTCAATCCGTTGGTGTCCTTGCGAATTCTTGACGTATCTTTCAACAGCATACAACAACTCCGTGTGGAAAAACCTCTCAACAGTTCCCCTCAAGTGTTTTTCGCAAACCACAACGGAATAACGAACTGGACGCCACCAATCTTTTCTCGGATGACTGAACTAAAAATGTTGGATCTTGGCCATAATGAGATCGAGGTGCTGGACAACGAAATGTTTGGCGACCTGAACGGCATACAGAACGTGACCCTCAACTTCAATCCCTGGGACTGCAGCAGTTGCTACCTCAACAACCTCCACAACTTTCTTGACAATCACCAAGTGCATTGCGTGGGGTGCGTAGTCTGCAAGGTTCCAGAAGAACAACAAGGAAACCCTGTTCGAAACATTGCATGGAGAGAGGAAGAGTGCGTAGCTGTGGACTTTTATCGCGTGTACGCTGTTCCGGGGATGCTTTGTATCATGTCGGCCGCCGTGCTTGTTTATGGTGCTTACAAATGCCGCTGGTACTTCATATATGTATCTTTGTACCTTAAAGTTGGCATCAGAGGCTACAGGAGGCGCGTGAACGTGGAGAACTACGAATGGGACGCTTTCGTATCCTACCACGCCTCTGACTCGGATTGGGTTCACAACGTTCTGTTGCCCAAACTCGAATCGCCTCCCTTGAACTTCCGACTTTGCGTCGCCGAGAGGGACTTCACCCCAGGTATTCCGATCACCGAGAATATATGCCGAGCCATTACGCAGAGTCGCGTCTGTCTCTTCGTGTTGAGCCCTGCATTCTGCCGCAGCCGCTGGTGCATGTTTGAAGTGAGACTCGCTCAACACGAGTTGTCTGACAGCGAACGTTCCGACGGTTTGATTTTCGTCAAAAAGGAGCAAGTGCATGAATCTGAAATGAGCAAAACGCTTCTGTTTCTCACAAAATCGAGAACCTACATAGAAGTTCCTCCGTCAAATGCAACTGAGAGGCGGAATAACTTTTTCTGGTTGCAGCTCCAAAGGATTCTGCAGCGATAGATTTCTTGCGCCATCTTAAGGCGTTCACAATAAAGAGATGACACTTATGCAAACTTGTCTCCGTTTATATAAAATTTTCCCTATAGTCTTGTTTGTGCCCAAGTACTTTTCGCGCTGTTTGTTTCACGCCCCCATATTTTACTGATATGTCTGGTTCATTTGCGTACAAAAAATGAGAACAATATGGCAGTACGGCCTGAGACATTCTAATCTCATTTCACGCCCGTTTCAATTTCGCTATGCAATCCCCTTACGTGCTGTAGAACCGAAAATGTTCAGGATTATATGAGTAGCGTGAAACAGAAGTCAGCTTCTGCCGCTTTTCTGTCGCAACCAAACCAGCCCGCTGAAAAAATTTCAAATTCGCCCCTTCTACTAAGCTCATTTTATTTAGGCGAGGTAATTTTCGACAGTATGTTAAGCTGTATCAGACTTGCGCAATTACGAAGCTCGCGTACATAGGGAATATAATGGACATACCATACCCTAAGTACCCACAGTAGAAATCGAAGCTGGTAACGCTTTTACAACTGAGGTTATTTTAATTATAAAGAACATACAACTGAAAATACCACATTGAGGCACATCGTTTTTCCTCATGTATGTTTCGTATATTTCACAACCTATTCGTACCCCAACCTTCTTTCTGTTGAGCTTGTAGCCCGAAACAGCTAAGTTCGTAATAACCAGAAGGATATTTGTGTTAAGGGCCCATTTTGTCTTCTAGTTTCCCGTGTGCATTTGCAACAAAGATAAATTGAACGTAAGGGTGTCACACGGGACCATGTATTTTGGTTTGGGATTAGGGTAAAGGAAAGAAAAAACCATAAAGATAAGTATCGTTAGTCGATTGTCACAGCATGCCGTTCGCTTTATTAAAACACTAGTGTGTTTTGCAGATATTGAATAAATATAGCGCTAAATTAAGATATACAACGCAAGGCGAAGCTCTGCACATTCACAGGCGATTTACGTGAACTTTGATGATGAAGAGCGTTCTAAACGGCGCGTTCTCTCGCATCAACTTGCCCTCCCATTTAAATAAATCGGCTAGTATTACACTGCTGTAAGACGGCCGGGCTAAGAAAAGATTCCTAGCCTATCTAACCTGAACACTGTATGTGAACGAAAAAAACGCTTGCATACCTAAATAACATATTGATGTTTCCATAGCGATGGTCAAATCGATATTTCGAATGACGAATGGAATCAAAACACCCTGTAAACCAGCGAGTCATCACTACTGTGCTTGAGCGGTTTAGCGCAAACAACTCATTGTGTTTGCTATACTGCTAAAGATTACCAATGAACTAAGTCTATGTTCTTTCACTGAATAATTATATATCAACTGAAAATGAATCCGGTACCAACTGCATCCACACATATAGGTTTGGCTACACTCGCTGATTTGTCGTTTAGCGTGTTTGTTCGGTGGGCGCGTTAGGGATCGGCTCTCTCAGACATGCGCCTCTTCCCTAATTGCGGGTATTCCTTATTGTGATGTACCTTGGGCTCACTGGTTGGCATGCTAGCTTCACAACGACTCCGTATACTTGAAAGAGCCCCGCAAAAATCATTTGTATGAACATAGACCGCAAGGTGGCCGGCAATTCTTCTTATTTCGTGTTCTCCCTCCCAAAAATTAAAAAGAATATCTTTGGAAGCCACACCCGCTCCAGCAACGCTATGGAAGGTTTGAAGGCAATCAAAAATAGGTGAACAGATGTTATAACCCCAACTTATTTTTTGCTGAAAAAGCCAATTTGTAGAACGCAAAAATATATACCTCCCATATTGGTTTACGTTCGGCCAGTTGGCACCCGCACGGCTACGCACGTCCACCTGCCCGCCCACACGCGTACCGAACGCGCAGGTTAGCGTACACCATCCTAAAATACCTTAAATCATGCACTAGAACACGAGAGGGTCACCGATCCTGGCGTGCCCACCAGACCTCACGGGAACACTAGTTTCAAACCGCAAACGGCACACGCTGCTTGTCACATGGCAGCAGGACCACAGCACTGAGGAGCAGCGCCCAAAACATCTCTACTGCCATTTGTCCCGACTAGCAGGTGGGAAGGACCACCAATCAGTTAACAGCTGCTCGAACGTTCCCCTGACGAAGGCCCAGACACTGAAGCAATTTTGTGGGCGCTGTATTGCGGCAAATGCAAAGCGGTTTGTCGTTTCGCGCGACATTAGGATACAGGCCTTCTCGAACGGAAGAGTGCCGCAGGATCAGCTAAGAATGCGTCCGATGGGAACGAGCCCACTCGTCACAAGCCCACTCGTCACCGGAAAACTCCTCATAGGCCAACTCGTCACACCGGCCCTTTGGTACAGCGGCATCTCGAGATGGGAACTCTCCTGCAAGGCGCTTTTTCGTCACATGAATTTCGTTACAGCGCGATCGGGTGAACAAAAGCCTGGAAATCCCTGACCGGAAATTGGAGTTGAAAGCTGGTCTGACGCTGGTTTTTACAATGATAAATTCGTTACGGCTATTTAGGAGGGCGTGTGGAGGTCTGTGTGACCAGCAGGTATGCATAAAGAGCTATTTTTTTTTCTTTGGAGGAAAGGGGGGGGGGGGGGTGGAGAGGTCAGCGCGACCTGCACTTCTTCAAGCGGTGATCGTCAGGGCTGTTGAGGCGGTGTACGTCCGTATTTTTGCGTGTATAACCTAGCTGTCCTTGAATACAACCCGTACCCCCACTTTCAGTCTGCGAAAAAAAATAAAAATTGGCGAAGCTTGCACTAACTCGCGCAAGGCTTGAACCATAGCTAAGCTGGAGGATTTCTTTCTATGTAAACACTGAAGGACACACCACCAGGCATTGCATTAGGTTTGAAATTGTTTATTTGTTGATTTGATTGATTGTGGGGGTTTAACGCGCCGACGCTCCATAGGCGATAAGGCGCACCGTAGTGGAGGGCTCCGAATTCATTTTGACTACCTGGGTATGTTTAATGTGCGTGCGTCGAAATCTCAACACACGGACGTTTTCGCTTTCGCCTCCATCCGGAAAGCGGCCGCCGCGGCCCGGAATCGAACCCGCTTCCTTGGGCTCAACAGTACAACGTCATGTACACTGCGCCACCGCGGCGGGTAATTGTTTTTTTTAATAATATTAATCTTTATTTCACTGCACTGAATACATATTCGGGCCAGCCCAAGCCAAAAAAGTCTTGTGGGGCCTTTTGTTAATATGCTCCGTTGTCGCTTTTCACGATGGTAGTAGTAGTCATCGTCGGACAGCACCCCCCACGGCTCTCACGCAAATACCAAGATGTCAACGATCGCATCGCAAGAATCCTGGCTGACGGTTGAACCCCAGTCAATGCGCTTCGGAATATTGCCCGCAACATCCGCTTCCGGTACTGATGAAGTGAACGACGTCGGTACCCAGCGTTGAAGGGGCCTACACAACGAGACAGCGTGACAACAGTGCAATAGTACAACAGTATAAAGCGAGTGCAATAAACATTTTTTTTATTTCGTGTACGACAAGTTCACTGTATCATTTTTAACAATTTGTTTACTTTTTATGCGTGGCACGTAATACAAATTTGCATTCTATTATCATTTGAATATAGGCCTCGTGCTGTGGTATGGTGGCGCCACTGAATTTGAACCAGCGGCGCCCCCTGTCGATCAGGTCGATGGATGAAAACTATCTTGCATAGCTGAGTCGATCGAGGGAGTCATCGATACGTGGCAAGGGTTATACATCCTTTTTCGTAATTTTGTTAAGTCTTCGGTAGTCGACGCAGAAGCGGAGGGTACCGTCTTTCTTAGCAACGAGAACGACAGGTGATGCCCACGGACTTTTTGACGGCTGTATCACGTCACCCCGCAGCATCTCCTTGACCTGGCGTTGAATGGCCTCTCGTTGTTTTGACGAAACCCTGTACGGTTGTTGCCGAACAGGTCTCTCTCCGTCTCCGGTTATAATGCGGTGTTTAACTAGGCCAGTGCGCTTTACTTTGGTCGAGGAAGCAAAGCAGTCACTGAACGAGCTGATGAGAGCCTGGAGTAGGTGCTTTTGCTCTTGGGTTAGACTGGGGCTAATTTCAACAAGACTGGTAGGCTCAGCAGTCGCTGTGACTGTAGAAATGTTCAGGGCTTCTTGTAGATCTTGAGCCAATGTATTCTGTACAGTAGCTATTTCATCGATGCCCGCTATTTCTGCGAGATATTCCACAGCTGTGTCCTGGTTAAGATGCTGGGGTGCGGCACTGAAATTCGTTAGGAGAATGTCCGTGCAATAGTTCCGGATTTCAACCACTCCCCGAGCCACGCTGATCTGTCGTTCCAAAAAAGGGGCACGTTAGCTTCGGCTATTCCGCACGTAAAGTCACTGTCGCACTTGACGGAAACAAACACACTTGCTCGGGGGGGGGGGGGGGGGGGCAGCGTCACGTGACCATCGCAAAGGCGTAATGCCTTACAACGCGGCTCGGCTTCGATTTTGACAGCTCGGTTGGTAGAGAACGTGACCAGGAGCTCCCGCAGGTCGATGATGGCCCGATACTCATAAAGAAAGTCTAGTCCGAGGATGAGTTGAGTGGCTTTGAAAACTCTAGCAGGAGAAGGAAGCAGGCCGGGAAATACGCGTCTCGTATCTTAATTCTGGCCGTGCAAACACCAATCGGTGTAAGGAGGTGGCCGCCAGCCGAGCGAATCGCGGGGCCGCTCCATGGTGTTACCACCTTTCTTAACCGGCAAGCAAGCTGGCTGCTCATTAGAGAAAAGTCCGCTGCTGTGTCGACTAGAGCCGTCAAAGGGTAGTCGTCGGCTTAAATCAGAATTTCGGCGGATACTACACCAGCGTTTTCATGGTGCGTTTCTGGGCTAGGCGTCAAGTCGTCTGTTCGAGTCGCTGCAAAAGTGGGTTCGGGGTCGGGTCGTCGCGGTGGTGAGGCCGGGGCGTCGGGTTTTGCTTCGCGTCGTCGAGCCGGTGGAGGATGTTGCGAAGTGTGAGCGGCGGCAGCCCGACCCCCGGAGGACGCCGTCCTCAGTTTCCCCGGCGGGGGCCACGGGACCTTCCACCAGCCTCGGCGGTCGTCGTAGTTGAGAATGGGCGTCGAGGGGACGTGAAGCGTTGCGGCGAAGGCAATCTGGACTGGCGTTGCTGCTGCGGCGGAGGGAGCAGATGGGAAGCTAGGTACTCCTGAATTTCACGAGGTCGTTCGCCGTATTGGGGTCGAGGGGCATCAGGCGAAAACCCTCGCATGCCCATCCTGCGGTAGGGGCAGTAGCGCCGAACGTTCCCCGCTTCCCCGCAATGATAACAGAGGGGTCTGTTGTGCGGAGTGCGCCATATCACCGCTTTTCTAGCAGGCTGGTCTGGATGAATCCCCGCAGCGCTGCTGGTGAACCGCTGCTGCCTGGGCGCAGTTGGAGGCTGATAATGTTGAGGCCCATAGGGAGAAGGTCTGCGCAAAGCGTCTGCGTACGCCACGATATGGGATGCAGGCACGTCGTAAGTTGTAGCATGGGGTGCAGGCACGTCGTAAGTTGTAGCATAAGTGCTCTGCGGTGGCGGTGTGGGATGCAATGCCTGTCGTATCTCCTCGCGGACTACGTCGGAAAGGGAGGCCACGCTTGGCTGACGACCAATGATGTTGGCCTTCTGGAGCTCAAGTTCCTCGCGAACAATGGCTCTTATAAGCTGTCGCAGAGAAACGTCATCCGTGTTCCCCGGCGCTAGAGCATGACAGCTTGATGTCTGGGGATGAGATTGTCGGCCGTAATGCATCCCACGGTGCTACAGCGCGCGTTCCATTGCTGCTACTTCTTTAGGAAAGTCAGCAACGCTACCCGGTGGGTTCAGAACAAGGCCTGTGAACAGCTGCTCCTTTAATCCTCTCATTAAATGCCGCACCTTTGTCTCCTTTGGAATGTCGGGGTTGGCCCGTGTAAACAGTCGGCACATGTCTTCTACAAACATGGCCACAGTCTAGTTTGGACAATGGAAACGGGACTGAAGGGCGATCTCAGCCAGCTCCTTTCGTTTGCCGCTGCGGTATGTGGCCAAGAGCTGTCGACGAAATTCTTGCCAAGTGTCCATGGTGGCTTCATGGTTTACAAACCAAGTCTGAGCGGAATTCTCCAGAGAGGAATAAACCATCCTGAGTTTTTGACGGTCATCCCATTCATTAAATGAGGCCACCCGTTCAAAGCTCTCAAGCCAATCGCCGACGTCCTCAAAGCTATCCCCGTGAAATGCTTTTGGGGTGCCAGGCGTATGCAGGACAAGCGGTTGAGCAATTCCTGCCATCTGGCTAGTTTGGCTCGCGGTAGAAGTCATGGCTGACCTCATGGCTGACCTGACAGGTGTGGCGAGACGCCCAAGCTCTGGTTCCAAGCCTTGCAGGCGTCGGCTCGCCTTGTGAACTGGTGTTGTGTCCACTGCGCTGGGGCTGGAAATAGCCGGGTTTTCGGCACCGAAGTACATGGGTTGGATACCAGCACACTCCACCAAACTGTCACGAGAGGGCCAGATGGTTGCCAAACAGGAGACTAGTTTTAATAAGAATCGAGCCCACAGGAGGTAGCGGGCAAGCAGGCAAAGCGTCTTCTTCCTCTAGCCAAGTCACTGGCTTTGCCTAGTGGTCATGGCGGTTTCCGAGTAGTCGGCGCATACCCTTGCGGGGATAATTACCGTTCATAGTGTCTGTGGCAATATATACAACAGGGCATCAAAAAGAAGAAAAGGAAAAGTGTGACTGGCATGCATCAGTCAGCACAATTAACAACAACCACAAAAAAGCAGATCAGGGAAAACGAATTACAAATACACATGTTCAGTTATAACACTTAAAAAAGCCCAGAAAAAGAAAAGACTAGCAAGAGCAATTCTACAGGTTCCAACTAGTAAGGATATATATTATGAATCAGCATTGATGTTCGAAGTGGTCATAACGGTCGTCCAATTTTTTTCGAAAAGATGCGGGGTCAGTGCATGATACTATATTGTCGGGTAGCGAATTCCAAAGGGGGATTGCATTGGGAAAGAATGAACTTGTGAATGCCGATGTTCGACCGGGTAAGTGTACTATTGGCTGGGTGTGATTTAGGCGCGCTGACATGCGGTGGAATGGTTTTAATAATTGATGCCAAAATTTTGGATGATAGCACGCCCCATGAAGGAGCCATAAACGTGCGATATGACGGCGCGATACAAGTGGCGGAAGGGAAATGGACTGTTTTAAAGATATGACCCTGGTACCGGAGGAGTATTGGGAGGTGATAAAGCGAGCTGCACGATTTTGTATGGATTCTAGGTTAGTGGACAGATATGCTTGGGTTGGGTGCCAGATTGATGACGCGTATTCAAGTTTTTGTCTCACGAATGTTAAATAAGCAAGTTTTTTATTTCTATGGCCGCGTATTTCAGATTTCGTTGGAGGTGACCAAGTGTCCTTCGTGTACCGAACAGATTGTGTCTATGTGTAATTCCCAGGATAGTGATGGTATCATGTGAACGCCTAAGTATTTATACCATGTTACAGAGCATATGGGAACAGCATTAATATTGTAAGTGTGGTGGGTGATGGAGCGTTTCCGAGAGAATGAGATTACTTTGCATTTCCATAAGTTAAGGGGCATGAGACAATTATTGCACCATAATGCGATAGTGTTAAGGTCATCTTGTAGGCTGCTGTTATCGTGGGGGCTTTTATTTGCAGAGTAGAGGACACAATTGACGGCAAAAAGTCTTGGTTTACTTTTTATGTTATCTGGCAGATCATTTATATAAACTACAAGTAAAAGTGGCTCCCTGTGGTACCCCCGGCTTTTCCCGGATATTTCCGGATGTCCCGGATATTCATCCTCTTGCGAGGAGAACCGTTTTGTCTCGGCGCACGGCTTGTCACATTATCCAACACGTGTTATTGTTTGCAGTTTTTGTCCGTGAAATTTCGTTCACTCGCCAAACAGCAACGTATGCAGGCTTCCCCGTTTGTCGGGTTCGAAAGATCGAAAGATCTCGAAAGATCTCCTAGACAAGTCCGGGTGCCAATCAATAACAAAACATTTGAAAGAAGGGGATAAAATCTGAGCAGCACAAAGGCTGCGCCGATAAAGGCGTATGTGAAGCCGAGTAATGGCGTTCTGATTATTTGCAAATGATTTGGCATTTCAGCACAGGCACCTACAAAAGGCAAATCTGACACCAAATCTTCACTTCTTGTCATTTGCGGAAAGTAGTAATAAAATGTGAACTCGGGAAGCAGCTACTAGAAGTACTAAAAGAGAATCGAGACCTTCGTTTACATAACATGAAGCTGACAAATAAACTAGAAGAGCAAGATCAGTACCAACGCTCCAAAAATGTTGATATTAAGGGCATTCCTCTCGAAGGTGAACCGGTTGCTATATTCAAACAAAATGGCGTAGTCATATAGGAGGAAGTAACCGATGCTTACGTTGATATTTGCCATCGTGTGCCTATTGCTCGGCACGATGAGGCAAACATAATCGTTCGGTTCATCCGTAGAACGAAGAGGAATGCCTTTCTAAGCAAAGCAAAGAAATCAAAACTGGATGCAAAGCATTTCGTGTTTCTGTCTCCCTCTACGGTTTATGTGAACAAACACTTAACACCGCGTGGCAAACACCTGTTCGCTGCCACAGTGCAAAATAAGAAAGAATTGGGATCGAAATATTTTGGACTGCAGGAGGAAAGGTGTTTGCAAGGAAAGATGAGGGCTCAGCTGCGCTGAAAATTTTTAACATAAGCGACATTGAAATGATGAACGAAGCAATATAGTGTATGGTCTTTCTCAAGCCTAGTACTGAGATTGTCTTGTAGAAAAATGGACAGCCAGAAAACATGTAGCTACTATGATGTGGCGAGTTTGAACACATCTTTTCCATGTTTGCCGAAGCAGCTCAAAATCTTATACATAAATACGCACAGCATCCCAAATAAAAAGGAACAGCTTAGTGACTTGTATGCATACATATCCCATAGCTTTTACGTTTTAGTGTACACGGAAACATGGCTAACAGAAACGGAAAAACTGCCGTATTTTAATAGTTACTCGTACAACGGCCTCGTGCGGCCAAGGGCCAAGTGGCCGGGGCGGTGGCCTAGCCGTTTATGTTAAACAGTCAATGAGGCACGAAGTAATTTCGGAGTTTTCAGTAATAAATAACAGCGTTGAGTGTATGTTGGTACGTTTAGAGAAATATAATAGTGACGGTTATATATTGACCACCTATGGGTAAGAAACTAGAATTCTTTTACAATTTTGAGCGTGTACTTGCTATGTTAAGCCGATTGTCTATGCCTTTCGTCATCGTGGGGGATGTCAACATAAATATTTTATCAGGTGACACTTCAGCTACAATTTTGTTGAAATCATGCACTCATTCGCATGCAGAAACCTTCTTACAGAGGCTACGAGATTAACTGAAAAAAGTGGCACCTTAATCGACATATGTTTAACGAACGTCCATTCACCTTACTTTTTCTGGACTGCTAACTGCTGGCGTAAGCGATCATGTGCCAGTTTTTTGTTTGCTGCCAAATGCGCATGTCAAACGCCAAACGAAAGTGGAAACCTTATCTCGCAGCATCACTGCTAGAGCTCTGCAAACATTTCGCTCACATATTCGAATCAACCAATTGGGCGTGCGTATTCGAGCGAAAAAACCCAGACCGACACACGAGGCGTTTTTTGAAAAATTTATGGCATGCTATAATCGAACACTTCCTATTACTTCGCCAAATCCTAAATCACAACAAACTCGGAAGCCCTGGATCGATGGAAGGCTTTTGAAAATAATCGAGACGAAAAATAAGATGTTTCACGCTTTTGTTAAGTGAAGAAAATCTGAGGCATTGTCTGAGTTTAAAAAATATACGAATAAATTGACCACAGAAATGAGCCATGCGAAGGAAGCGTGATATGCTAAGCGGCTTACTACGATAAAAATGACCCTAGGAACGTCTGGGAAGGAGAGAAGAACCTCATTTCTGGGAAGGAACAAGCTACACAAATATCGATTCAGACTAGTGCAGGTATCCTATGTGACACTCCAGCGGCCAATCAGATGAATGAGTACTTTGTGACAAGTGCGAAATACAAAAATAATAGCAATGTAGTTTCTTGTTTTGTGTCAACGAGCTCAGCCTTGCAAACTCTGTACAACTAACCTCTGTGGCATCGGATGAAGTATTGAAACTGATACAGCAGATCAAGAATAACGTAGCTGCAGGTTATGAGATAAAGACGACTCCGTTAAAATACGTACCTGATATTATAGCCCCAATATTTGCCCATATAATCAATGCAATGTTCAAAACTGGCATTTTCCCTGACTGCCTAAAGATAGCGCGTGTGTGTCGTTTTCATAGGCGGTGATAAACGTCAGTTCACTAATTACAGGCCCATATCGGTTCTTCGGGTTGTGTAAAAGGTATTTGAGAATGCAATAAACACGCGGTTATACAAGTTCTTTAGCAAGTACAATCTGATCAATGAGACTCAGTACGGATTTTCGAAAAATAAATCTTGTGAGAAAGCTCTGCTAAATATCAAACTATTTCAAACATAGAACAGAGGCTGTACTTTCTTGGTTTGTTTATTGATTTTAGAAAGGCATTTGATTCAGTATACCTAGAATTCTTCAAGCATAAACTTGTCAAGTGTGGCGTACGTGGTGTGGTTATTGACATAATGAAAAACTACTTAATAAACCGTCGTCAAAATGTCTGCATGAACAACAGTGCATCGACTTATGCAAACATAACTAGAGGAGTACCGCAGGGGTCAATACTCGGTCCTCTAGTATTTATAATTTACATAAATGATATCTGTGATATCGCATGTTCTCCCAAGCTAATAATGTACGCAGACGATATGAACATTTTCTTTAGTTGTACATCTATTCTAGAACTTGAACACCAGGTTAACAAGTACCTCCACCAGCTATCTGGATGAAACAAACTACAACTAAATGTCAGTAAAACCTAATACGTTGTATTTGTTCCTATTCATAAGCCGCGTTTATATAATTCAACCATTTTGTTTGAGGGCAGACAAATTGAACAGGTAACCAGTCAGAAGTTTTTAGGCGTATGGTTTACGGAAGGCTTGACATAGAACACACGTGTACAAACAATTACTATGGAGATTAGTAGAACTGCTGGGTGTTTATACAAACTCGGCCCAGTTGTACCAAAATGGCTACAAATGGAGTTGTATTATGCACTGTTTTATTCGAAAATGATATATTGAGTCATGGTATGGGGTACTACGACACAAAAAAACTATCAAAAACTACTGATTATTCAAAAAAGAGTCCTTAGAGCCTTCGAACAATATCATGGCTTCATCGGGGACTTAAAAACTAAGCCACTTTTAGAAAAAAACTCGATGTTAGAAATAACACAACTGTATTATTTTAGTCTTTTGGAATGGGTTCAGCAAAATTATCTTCACAGTTTTCAGAACACACCACAAAATAGGAATTTTAACTACAACATGCGTCATCTGTACAGGAAAACCCCAACAGTGAGGACAAATAACGGTAAACGGCACCTCGAGTATGAAGCACCTGCCTTATTAAATCATTTGCATATTCTCATAGACACCAGTCATATTCATTCTAAAACCCAAATGAAGTCTATCTTTTTATGTCATGATATTGAATATGTATAATAAAGTATTTGTTTGTCCTGAAGTTATACTCTGCAATTGTGAGTTTTTAAAAGTATATCAGTGACTTTTCCTCTTGTTTTAAGTGAAAGCCTATGTTTTTTAAGCTTTACTCTGTAATTCTTTGAATTTTTATTGTGTGTTTTCTTTAGTGAAAGGCTGCGATATCATATCTGATTATTGTTAATAAGTGCCCTGTTTGTGAAATTTAGTTAGGTGCAGAGGCCCTTGTCAGGCTGCAAAGCCTATAGCCTCTGCTACCGTCCCTGTAAAGACTCATGACAAATAAATTGTCTTTCTTTCATACAAATATTTTTTACGGCTTTTTTGGGAGATTGCTTTTTTGTGTCCCACGATCAAGCCGTCTTCCGGGAAAGAAGCACTCATATCAACACCCAGGCAAGCAAGCATGCAACCTTTCGTCGGTTCCTCTTTTATATCCTTTTCCTCCCCGAGCTCACTGCGCGATAAAAAAGAAGCTATGGGGTCAACACTTGCCTTTATAGTGGGTGGAAACTCAGAAGTGTGTTGCTCAGGATACCTCGTTGTGGAACGTTATGCAGGAACACTCTGTAAGTAAACTGCACTTCTCATTCTTCTTGTTACGTCACCTGAACTATGTAGTCGTGTAAGCGAAAGTCTTCCCAGCTGTAGCAAAAATCTTCCATGTACGTATTGCGAAAGCCGTACTATTAAGGCGTTTACGCGGTGCAAAATAGTATGACTTCATTCTTACTGATTCGCAACACATAAGCTACACAACCGCATCTGCGATGTCTCTGTGTAAACTTCACAATTCTCGGGTATAGTTTAACATTGTATAATACATCCTGAAAAAAATACAATGTTTATTATGGACAGAGTCAAGTATGCTAGGTTCACGTTTCTAACGGTGCTACGTCAATTCCTCACACGTTTAAAGGTGGGTTAACTTAAACGACGCTGAACAGTTGGTGTCATTCCAATCACAACGAACTGTAGGTGTGTGAGAAATATTTCACGTTTAAAAACGAGATCAAGGCTCCTTATTTTTTAGATACTTAAAAATCTTGTATGAAATTAGTGAACTTACTGGTATTGCTTATTATCGCATACTGTTGCGGGACTTCACAACAAGTTGCAGTACTCCAATAATACTAGAGTTTAATGTACGAGTTGGATCACAAGAAACACGCAAGTACCGGTACAATGTATTGAGTAGCAAAGAACGGGACATTTCTACACTGCAAGTACCTATGGTTGTGTGCTAACGATTGAAATATTGAAGAAAATTGCAGCTCTGGGGAAATAGAGGGTTGCACTTTCAACAAACACATTTAAGCAAAATCTCCGTCAAATCTAGTGAAATTGGCAACTACTTGATTGCAAAAAAAATAACCACTGTATTTTGTGCAAGTGAAAGGAACGATGCTCCGACGTCTGAAGAGGAAGAAATCGCACCTGTTTTTATTCTATTCAGTACTTGTGACGTTACAAACATTGATTATTTGATATCTAAATTCCTAACTGTTCCAGAATGCCAGGCGTTGGAAAACGCATGCGTTCTTTCTTTGGACCTGGATATGCTCAACCGAAGGAATCTCACGATATCTTCCCTACCCTGTCCCCATGAACCCGACGACAGTCTCCCCGCAATTGAAGAACTGCAAGCTCAGCTTTGAAAACGGCCATCTTCAAGCTGATTGTCGCGTTCTTCTCAAGTTCCCTGGTCAAACGAAGTTTACGCCTCTTGAGCGCCAGATAATGTCATTGGAGTATCTACTGGTTTCAGAAGCTACACTTCGCACCGTGCCTCAGGGCTTAGTCCCAGTCTCTTTTTCCCTCCGACGTTTACAATATAAGAAATGGGACTACTTTTCTCCCAGTTTCTTTAGTATCTACGCTCATGTAGAGAAAATCGAAGAAAGAAACGAAGTACTGATTGCTTTCAATTTCTTTCTGTTTAATGAGAGCGTTCGGCAGATGACATATAGCTTTACATTCGCGAAGCCCCAGCTGATAGCTTTCGCCATGTGTGACAGCAAGCAAGTCAATCGAAGCGGCATTTTCCGCATTTACAGCTTTGCTGACCTGTGCCCCCAGACATTCTTAGACATCGAAAATTTTGATGTCACAAGTAACTGGAACATTTCCAACGTCTACACCGAAGCAGTCATTACGGTTGAGGCGATAATAGACAAAATCCCCACGTCGCTTTTGGAGTTTCTCGCGGTAAGCCGGATTAGGCATGTCGCGTTCTACAGGTGTTTTTTCCACAACATCTCGTTCAACGATATTCCTCCCATGAAGAGTATTCAGCATCTTGAATTTTCACAATCTCCTATTGAGACAATTCATCCGGAGGCGTTTGACTTCATTCCGTCTGTTAATAAAATTTCTCTGACAAGCACGAAGCTCCCCGGTATACCAGAAGCAATATTCTCTTTAAAAAAACTAGCATCTCTAAACATGTCTGAGACAAATGTTCCTCCAGGAGGGGAATTTAACTTTTGGCCCGGCAGCCGTAATAGAAGGAGCAGTGCTGTGCAATTAATCACAAGTGGCAGCAACGTGACGCTGTTACGGGATCGCGACCTATGTGGTTTTCCGAATTTGACTCATCTACACATGGACGGCTGCCACCTGGAGATTCTACTAGGCTCCCCATTTATATGCCTCGAAAAACTGCAGGTTCTTTCTTTGCAGGCAAACGAAATACCAGCACTCAATGAAGCGACGCTGGAAGGTCTTACGGGTTTATTATGGTTGAACCTGACCCGGAACCGCCTGACGGTCTTTGATAGCACAAATATACTCATTCCGTTGGTGTCCTTGAGAATCGTTGACATATCTTTCAACCGCATACAACAACTCCGTGTGAACAAACCTCTCAACCGTTCCCCTGAACTGCTTTTCGCCAACCACAACGAAATAAAGAAGTGGACGCCACCAATATTTTCTCGGATGACTGAACTAAAAATGTTGGATCTTGGCCATAATGAGATCACGGTGCTGGACAACGAAATGTTTAGCGACCTGAACGGCATACAGAACGTGAGCCTCAACTTCAATCCCTGGGATTGCTACAGTTGCTACCTCAACAACCTCCACAGCTTTCTTGACAATCACCAAGTGCAGTGCGTGGGGTGCGCAGTCTGCAAGGTTCCAGAGGAACATAACGGACGCAATGTTAGGAGGGTTGCATGGAGAGAGGAAGAGTGCGTCGCTGTGGACTATTATCGCGTGTACGCTGTTCCGGGGATACTTTGTATCATCGCGGCCGCCGTGCTCGTTTATGGCGCTTACAAATGCCGCTGGTACTTCGTATATGAATCATTGTACCTTAAAGTTGGCACCAAAGGCTACAGGAGGCGCGTGAACGTGGAGAACTACGCATGGGACGCTTTCGTATCCTACCACGCCTCTGACTCCGATTTGGTTCACAACGTTCTGCTGCCCAAACTCGAATCGCCTCCTCTCAAGTTCCGGCTTTGCGTCGCCGAGAGAGACTTCATACCGGGTATTCCGATCACCGAGAATATATGCCGAGCCATTACGCAGAGTCGCGTCTGCCTCTTCGTGTTGAGCCCTGCATTCTGCCGCAGCCGCTGGTGCATGATTGAACTGAGACTCGCTCAACACGAGTTATCTGACAGCGAACGTTCCGACGGTTTGGTCTTCATCAAAAAGGAGCCAGTCCAAGAATCGATAATGAGCAACACGCTCCTGTTTCTCACAAAATCGAGAACGTACATAAAACTTCCCCCGCCAAATGCAACGGAGAGGCAGAATAACTTTTTCTGGTTGCAGGTGCAAGCGGCTCTGCAGCGATAGAATTCTAACAGAAGCTATAATTTCAACAGTAAAGAGATTCAGATATGCAAATTTTTGACTCCGCTCTTGTGATAAAAATTTGCCTATAGCCTTGTTTGTGCCCAACATGCCTTAAGCGGTCTGTTAGATTCACACCTCCTTATTTTACTGATATGTTTGGTTCAGGTTTGGATTTCGGTTTCATTATGGCTCCACCGCCAACATGGCCGCTTAAACCTTTTCCATAAATTGTATCCCCATGAGCACCTTCACGACGGCTTCTTTAACTCACCTGCTGTTACATTTCCATGGCGCAATCATTCTTGCAAAGTTAAGCGTATCACTTGCCATTCATTTGCATTCGCACAGTCATTCATTCCACGCTGGAATAACCTATCACACCACATGGCCACTGAAGCTAACAAAACAAAATGTCAAGACTTGTTAAGGAATGAAGCGACCTAATCATCTTTTTTGCTTGCTTTCGTGTGCTTTCCTTTTTCCTTTTTGTAGTAGTGTCATTTCGTAGTTATGTGTCTTGTAATAATGTGTTTGAGAAGTTTTTATTGCTTGTGTTTTACTCTATATATATTTGTGGTATTTTGTTAGCGACGATTCATCTTTTCTTTGTTTGGTGTATGTGAATGCCACCCCCCCCCCCTATATTTATTACCCTCTTGCGGAGGGCCTTTAGGGGTACCTGAGTGAATAAATAAATAAATTTGCATACAAAACATGAGAACGTTTTGGGAGTAACGCCTCAGTGATTCTAATGTCATTTCACTACCGTTAAAATTCCACTGTGCAATCTCCCTGCGTGCTGCAGAACTGAAAAGGTTCGGGATTATATCAGCTGCGTGAAACACGAAGTCAGCATTCGCCGCTTTTCTTTCGCAATAATCCAGCCCGCAGACAAATTTCTTCTAAATTCACCCCTTCTACAGAGTTCATTTTATTTAAGGGAGGTAATTTTCGACAGTAGGTTAACCTGTATCAGCCTTGCGAAATTACGAAGATTGCGTACCTTTGGAATAAAATGGGTACACCCTACGTGCCTACAGTAAAAAATGAAGCTGGTAGCGTGTTTACAACTGAGGTAATCTTAATTTTAAAGAACATACAACTGAAAATATCACATTGAGGCACAGCGTTTTCGTGCATGTATGTTTCGTATAGTTCACAACCTATTCGTACCCTAACCTTTGTTCTGTTCAGCTTCTAGCCCGACACATTTCTGAGAACAATAAGAATATTTGTGTTCAGGGCCCAGTTTGTCTTCCAGTTTCCCGTGTGCATCTGCAAAAAAAGGTAAATTGATCGTAAGGCTTTCATACAGGGCCGTGTATTTTGGTTGGGGGGAGGGTAAAGGAAAAAACAATAAAGCAAAGCATCTTTGGTGGATTGACGCAGCATGCCGCCAGCTTCAACAAAACACTACTGTGTTTGGCAAATATTGACTAAACATGGCGCTAAATTAAGATATACGACGCACGGCGAAGCTTTGTTCTATCGCATCATCTTGCTTGTTCTCTTGCATGTTCTCTAGCATGTTCTCTCGCATCATCTTTCCCGCCCATTTAATTACATCGGCTAATATAATACTGTGGTAAGACGGCCGGGCTAAGCAAAGATTCCGTGCATATCCAACCTGAACACTATACCTACATTGCATATTGATGTTTACATAGCGACGGTTAAACCGATATTTCGAATGACGAATGACATCATAACACCCTGTAAACCAGCAAATCACCATTCATTGTTTGATGGGGTTAACGGGAAAACCGCATTGTGTTTGCTATTCTGCTAGAGATTACCAATGGACTAAGTTTATGTTTTTTCAATAAAGGATCATATATCAATTTAAAATGAATAAGGTACAAACTGCATCCACACATTAGACTTCGCTATACTCGCTGTTTTGTAGTTTACCGTGCTTGTTCGGTGGGCGCATTAGGGATCGACTCTTTGATTCGTGTGCCCATTCCATAATTGCAGTTATTCCTAATTGTGATGTACCCTGGGCTCCTGGTTGGCATGCCAGCTTCATAACGACTCCGGATACTTGAAAGCGCCCCGCAGAAACTGATGTGTATGAACATAGACCGCAAGGTGGCCACCAATTCTTCTTTTTTCGTGTTTCCCGCTCCCACAAATTAAAAATAATAACCTGTGGAACAACACCCGCTCCAGCAATGCTATGGAAGCTTTGCAGCAAATCAAAAATAAATGAACAGTGGTTATAACTTAAACGTCATTTTTGCTGAAAGAGCCAATTTGTAGAACGCAAAAATATAAACCCCCCCATATTGGTTTACTTTCCGCCAGCTGGTACACACACGGCCACGCACGTCCACCTGCCTGTCCACACGCGTACCGAACGCCCACGTGAGTGTACGCCATACAAAAATACCTTAAAGGGACACTGAAGTGATATGTAAACATTGCGGGATTACTAGCGCAAATTGTAGTCCGGAGTCCCCAGGCCATGTTTCGACCACTCTAGGCGCGTTTACGCGATTTTATTTAGTAGAAAAACTAATTCGAAAATGCTGTCCTCCTCTCTTTACGCTCGCCCATTTTCTGTGGCGTTTTCGTGTGACGTCAGGAGGGGATGAGCTGGGAATTGGCTGCGCCACGGCTGCGCTACTGCACGGCTCCCCGGCCGACAGAGTCAGTCGGGCCAGCGTTTCGTCTGCCGGCCGCCGGCGGGTCGTCGCAATCAAGGAGGTTAAAAAAAATTGCTTGGTCGCAATTCGTTCGCTTAGTTGAAACGAAGCCAGGACACATTTGTGAATGGAAGAATGTGCCTTTCTTTACTTGGTTTGTTTGTACACTGTATCTAGCTCCAAGTCAAGGTCGCTTCACACAAGCGCTGCACAAACGCACATGCGACGCTTCGCTGACTGGTACGCCAGTAGGAAAATATAAGGCCTCTTGAAGGCGGGAGAAGAGTCAGCGAAGTCAATATAGGTACTAAGGAAATAAAATCAACTGATATTTTTACCGTACAGCGTAAAACTAGGGCGCGGGAAGCACTTTTTTGCGCTGGGCGAACAAGCACAGCGGTCAGCAGCACGACTACGCATCTGCGAACGCTTTTCCGTCTACGAAATGCAATTGCTAGACGTGAGCTACTGTGGAAACTCGGGCGGCGCTTACTGCACGATCGCAGTACAACAAATAGTCACCTAAGCTGCTTGAAATGCCAAAACTAAATGAAAATGTAAACCGGTTGTACCATATATACCCTATATTAGCAAGCCTCCGCGTCCCGCTCTGTGGCTCAGTGGTCTGAGGCGTAGGTATGTCGCCGCGAATGTTTTGCAAGTTACGAGGTCGAATCCCCGCAGGTACGTGCTTTTTTTTTTGTAAGTTAACTTTTTTGTTTTCCGCCGATGTTTTCTATATTGAGTTCACCTTTTTTTTGGGCCGCAACGTGCATGGCTACACGAACTAGTTCACAAAACGCGCGCAGGCTGGCACTGGCGCGCTACCGAGTTCTCGTTGGCGTGCTGTTGCCATAAGCACCGACTGCTTGCAGGCAGTGGGCACAGGCCAGAATGAACAGACCCTTGGCCTGGTGCGAACACGCTTTTTACGATACAGGCATGAGGGAGGCAAGCTCCAAATATGGGGGAAAAGCGCATGACATTTGGGCGTCTGCGGGTACGCGGAGGGCGTTCATGCACTGCGTAGGTCTCGGCTAGTGAATGCTACGACTACAAGCCGTCCTGGGAGGCTTATCTTGTGCATTTGACAGCCGACAACATGGCAAAAGCGCGGTACGATGATTACTGAGATATTGAGAATGCCCATCCAACAACGCCATTGGTTATGTTTTACAGAACCGAAACCGAAACCGAAACTTGTGTGATTGCTAACCTTGGGCATCGTCCAATCACGGCGCCCCTCCTCTCAACGTCACAGCCTTAGTTGGTGCGGCCGCCGCAAACCGCGCATGGTAGTTTTTCTTCTTTCGCGCTTTGTAAAATAATTACCGATTTGTCAACCGGATAAACGATGAAAAGTGTGCTAATTTGAGCCAGTCTACGCAGTGCAAGCAAAAACGGGAGCTTGAGAAATTCACTTCAGTGTCCCTTTAAAGCATGCACTACAACACGAGAAGGTCACCGATCCTGCCGTGCCCACCCGAACACACGGGACCACCACTTTCAAACCTCAAACGGAACACACTGCTTGTCAGAGGCCAGCAAGCCCACAGCACTGAGGATCAGCTCACAAAAACATCTCTACTGCCATTTGTCCCGACGAGCAGGCGGGAAGGAGCACCAAGCAGTTACTAGCTGCTCGAACGTTCCCTTGACGAAGGCCCAGACACTGAAGCAATTTTGTGGGCCCTGTTTTGCGGCAAATGCGAAGGGGTTTGTCGTTTCGCGCTACATTAGGATACGGGCTTTCTCGAATGGACGAGTGCCGCTGGGTTAGCTAAGAAAGCGTCCGATAGACACGGGTTAAAGAGGCACAATGCAAGATGAGGTATGCATGTGTGTATAAGTGTAATTGTGTGACCGAGTTGTATATTGAAGTCGTGTGCTGGGCTTCAACATTGTATTTTTATTGGTCTGTTTTTACTGTACGCGAAGTTTGCATTTATGATGTCATTCTAGCTGTACAGTGTATACGCTGTGTATTCACGCACTAATTCCGTTTTGCGTGAACTTTGCTTTCACTATTGTACAGTACATTTGGTGTGTATTATTGGCGTTAAGTAGTGGCATTTGTTAACCTTCCAGTGTATCTTATTGTTGTGAACAGCATATTTATTATGGTTCATTATGGGTTTTATTGCACCAGTACATTGTATATGTTTCTGTGTACTAAATCGCACTGATTGGGTGTGAGCCTTAAAGACATAGATTACAGTCTGTATCGTTCACAAGTTTTGCACTTGTAAGGACTTTGACCAGAACTCTGTCATGTGGACTAGCTTGATCTGCCTTGTTCGTTATCTCAAAAAGACCATATTGTTCTTGAACTTGTCATTTGTACGTAGGCTGTGTATATAAGAGGAATCTGTGCCAAACCCTTGTTCTGTGAGCAAACGATGTACGTGGCATTATTACTATGTAAAACAACTGTACTGTACTTGATTTTTGTGCTTGTACGCACTGCATCTTTTAGTTCGCTAAGTGTGAACGACACGTACGCCCGACTTTGCGAGTCTTGGTAATATTATTGCCTAATATTCTGAAACTGGGGGCTATGTCACAAACTCGAGCGTAGGGCGTTTAAAAGTATCTTATATTTTTATCATATTATTATACGGTACCTAATTCTGGTAACCCAGTAGTCTGATTCATTCAACTTCTTTTCTATTAGATGCGACTGCATCTCATTCACTCGCCTTGTCCCTGCATCCGGCGTCGTCGGCGTTGTCGTCGGCATCCGCCCCTCCCCCATTCTCCTCGCCGCGCGAGCTGCGCTCTCCGCCGCTCACCCCCTCTCCTCTCCGATAGCGAACACTCTCGCGAGGGGCATTGGATTGGATTGGATTGGATTGGATTGGATTGGCTTGGCTTGGCTTGGCTTGGCTTGGATTGGATTGGATTTGGATTGGATTGGATTGGATTGTGTTGGATTGTGTTGCGTCATAGCCAGGGCAGACGCACTGCCGCCGGCGCGTCCCCTCACCGTTATGCGCGCTATAAAACGCGGTGCCTGCGCCACTCTGCTCCATCACTCCAGCGCCGTTCCTCCGCTGTCCAACGCTGCAACGTGAACCCCCTATGCGTCGCATCTACACAGGGTTTCCCGCGAGGGGAGGTGGGAGTTTTTGTTCGCCCCGGAAAACCCTGCAATTCTCTCGAACGAGGCGGCAGTAACTCCGCAAACTCGCCGGCTCGCCGGCAAGAAAATAATAAAAATAAAACCTCCGTCACTCAGCATTCGTCCAAGCTTCGAGCGCTTTCGAGGCGGCGAGCGTAGCTTTTCCACTGCTAAGGCGCACCCATGATTCCACAAGGGAGAAAGAGGGAAGTTGTGCGCTCTACGGCGGCAGGCGCGTTGTGTGTTGTGCCCTCTCTCTCCGCGCCGGCGCAGCTATAACAAGAGAATCCGGGCCGGAGCAAATTAGTTACGTTTGGACGTCGTGATGTAACAACGGCTTCTGACAGCTTGTGCACCACCATTGGCGACCCGCGCCCTGGAGGAATCCAACAAGATACGGATGGAATGAGCTTGACAGTAAAACTATTGAAACAACCAGTATTGATGAATTTGAAAAATTGATATCTGACTAGCTATGCTTGTTTTTTTTTTTGCTTGTGAAACATTTTCTATGTTGTTTGAAGTGCATTGTTCTGTGTTGTGACTTCAGTATTGTACTGTTGATATTGTTGTTCTACCATGTACACCTACTCTGCTATGGCCCCACGTTGGGGCTAGCAGTATTGCTGAATAAATAAATAAATCGTACCCGCGTCATTGTGTTAAACAGCACAACGCCATAACCACTGAGTCACAGAGGCGGGTTCTTAGAGGAGAACAGTTCGCTCCAACAAACATTTTTTCCGAAGAAACCTGTGCCATACTTAGCTACGCGACAATATAAAAGCGGAAAGTCAGTAGGTTAAGATCTAGAGAATGGCGACGAGCCCTCCCGAGGGGCCGTGGAACATGTGTCTTTAAAAGACGCTTTTTGTAATGATTGGAGGTAATATTTGACACGCACAGCAGTGAATAGTTAGAAGCCTAATGTCAGTATCCAGTTGGTAGAAAACGTGTATTTGGTCTTGTGTAGTAGGAAGCGGTGACTGAGTGTTCGGGGTTAGTTTCTTAGAGGAACATTGTTTACGCAACATTTATTCGTCCATTGAATGCTTCTTCGTAAATTACATGAAAGAAACGTTCGAATGCAACATAATACGCGAAATATCAACAGAATGTCATATAAGCAGATACATCAGGTGGTACTAAGATGCCAGCTTGCTTGAAACCGCACCTGCAGTTACATCCACAAGTTGCTCTAAACCGCCGGGCCATGCTGTTTTTTTTTCGAACTGTTGATGTGGGTGTTTTAAATTCTGCTGATACCGTTACCGACGACTTGTGGTTTCACCTTCCTTCCATGCACTGGACAAGCTGTCAGCGTACTCGTTAGTGATAAAACAGATATTATAAGCTGAGACCCAACCAATTCATCTACGGCAGTTTTGAGGCTTATTTTCAGCCTTTCGACTAGATAAGCTCGGTGGCACTTAATTAAACCTTGTCTGGTAATAAATTTTTTGTCCGCTCTGGGTAGTTCTCGGAAAGAAAAAGAGCGTAATGAAATATAGGAAAGGGACAGCTTATTGCCCATACACTTCGAAAGACAACTGTGCTCTAAAATAACTTGTCTAATAACTTATTTTAAAACGCAGAAAGTGTAAATGGTTTTCTGGACATTCCACTGTTTAGAGCACAGAAGGCAAGTGAAACACGTGGGTGTCCCGCTCGCCGCGAGTCCACACTGCCAGGGCATTGTTGCCTCCTCGTTACTTAGTTTTGTTTTCGTAGGGAAGCCTTTACTCATGTCAACATTCGTGTCCCTTAATCAAGCGTTAGTAACCGTTTTCGATATCGCGGACTTCGTTGATGCTTAGTTAAAGAATACAAGTACAGAGCCCGCATACAGTCCGCAGTATCTGCTACAGAACAGGTGAAACGAAAAGACATCGAGTAATATTTGTACTTCCGGACATTGTGTATAGTTCGCGCTCATTTGAAGAACTGGCACAGCATGACACTGAGAAACCTGTGTCATGCAGTAAAATTAAACTTTTTGAGACCTAGTTCACTTTTAATCAATCGCTTATAGCAACATGTGCTGGTCGCATGCACGACAATAGATATGCCATATTATTATCTGTTAAAACATTCATTCAGGCAAACAATGCGACATTTTGCAAGAAAATTAATGCTCATTTGTTAACAGGAAGGCGTTTAAAATGCCAAGGTTTCTCTCGTGCAACCTGAGTCAAAGTCAAATTAAAAATGCAGACTGTTTCGACAGTGTCGCAATGGAACAATCGGAAATACTTCGGTTTGGTAACGCGAGCGACCCAGGCTCGATTCCGACCACAACAAGCGTTTTTCGTCTTGATGCGTTTATTACGTAAGTTGGCTTTCCTGCAGTGCCTTTTGGCGTAACGACGGACGGCCCCCGTGAGGGATAGAAAGCTTCGACTTAAAAATGCCCTGCAAGTTTATTTGTGGTAGCCCAGGGAAAACTAACGTTTTGCTCTTAGCGTATGCCTGGTGTAGGCAGAAGAGAGCTGCGTACAGATTTGTTTAAAAAGGGTAGAAACGCGCAGCCCTAAACAATTTGCATGTATTACGCTAAACCCGGTTCACCCAAAATGAGCTAACGCTTTCCGAATGTAAACTTGCCAGCTTTTATGTATCGTTCAAGGTTCCTTCCGTATGCTAAACAGCCAATGCAGACTTTAAGCTCGCCTGTAAAACGGGCTCTGATTTTGGTCGCTGTGCATAAGGAAGAAGCTTACTTGCAAGTCTGAAAGGTGAAGATTTCAAACAGCGGCGTTTTGGAAAAATGTTCGGTTAAAAAATTCTGTCCTGTTTGTTTACTCGTATGCATGCGTGTATTTACTCGGATGTCCACCGAAACATTTTGAAACGAAGTATAAATGGATATGGCGTTTTAGAAAAACTAACAAAAAACACGAAGACATAGAGAAAGAACAACACACTCGCCGGACTAACAACTTAATTTAAGAACAATACGTGCACCGATAAACCGCCTGTGTGTTGTGTTGCCCTTTCTTTGACTTGTGTCTACGTGTTTTTTCGGTGGTTTTACCAAAGACATCAGAATGCGCCAACTGCCCCAGCAGGCTACACTTCTACTTTAAATAGTTCAGCGCATGCGCGTTGACGCATGTGTTGACCTGGTTTTCGCGGCTGGTGTAAAAAATAGGAAAGGGGTGATTTCGGTGGTGAAGAATCAACGCGCGGGGTGAGCGTGATGACAGTATGCGCATTGCGGCTGTTCGTTGTTGTACGCTTGCTCTCTTCACCTTGTCAACGTCAGCAGTGTTGCGGCGTGTGTCCGCAGAGTTTATGTCATCCTTGTATTAAAAAGCCGAGGTCATAGAGTGATACCACCCGCGCACAGTACTACCACTACGCATGTTGAGAGACTGAGCGGGTGCATTGTTAGCTCTCGAATTTTCACACCACAATACCATGTTCGTAACTTCTTAGAAGGCGTGTGCAGTTTAGTGATCGCTTTGTCCCACAGCCTATCAACGCAGTGAAATGCGCAATACCACGACCATTTTTGTGTAAAAGTAAGTACTAAGTCCTCACTACTTTTCGTAGGAGGTTTCAGAAGCGCAAGAGAGCAGAAAGGTGAAAAGAAACAGTAAAAGGGAGTGAGAAAATTTCACATACCAGAGCGATCTTAGTGGTCGAGTTAATAGGTAGGCATTAAACTTCAAGGTACAAAAACATAATCTGAAAGAAACAAAATCTTGCCCCTGCACTACCGTTATTACTCAGACAAATCTGAACGGAACTTCGATGAGTCTTCCGTTTATGCTCAAACTTTGTTGCAACAATTCCTCATTGCAAACCTGATCCCTACAGCGGGTCTCGCCTACACGTCGGGCGCCACGTGTCTGATATTGCGCAAGAGGGGGGTGGAGGACAAGCATTCTCCCATGAAAGTGACCATAACCATGCTGTGTCCATTTGTTGTTGCTGCTTAAAAGTACAGCCTCTTCTGAATTGCAAAATTTGGAACAATGAGGTAGAAATGCACTCACATTTCGAGAAGTACAAATTAGTAGTAGAATTGTTTTATATATTAAAAGATATCCAATTTTCCTCATTGCTACGAATTACTTTTAAGTGAATATTGAGAAAACTAGTGAAAAAAATTCCCGCGCCTTCCCGCGAGGGGAACACGAGTACATGCAGAGCATTGGGGCCTCAGTACTGGTTGAAGGCAATGTTGCTTCCATCGCTTCTTCCGTGATGCTGGAGTAGCAGACACGAGCAAACGTGGGGGCGAGCGCCAACCAAGGAAGGAATTAGCAACGCAGTGACTGAAGCACGAGCGACCGCTAGGCGCTTTATATTTGCAGCGCGCGCAGTAGAGGGAGAGCAGTACGGGGGGGAGAGCGCGCATGCGCAAGCAGCGCGCGCCCTTCCACGCCCCACCGCGCTGCTATCACACACCTGTTACGCCGAGACCGCGACGGAGCGAACGGGCTGACTACGACGCATGCGCCGCCAGCTGCTCTTGAAAGAGAGGAGGGGAGAGGAGAGGCGCACCTGCTTCGGACGCCGAGCTGTTGACACCATCCGACGCAGGAAGAGACGAGCCTAAGAAATGCTCTGCATTTAAAAACAGATGGAAACAGAAAGGGAGAAGAGACAACACACACCATGTACATCAACCGACATATCAGAGTAGCTGCGGCAGCGTGTGTGTTTTTTAGATGCGACGCATCTCTTGCTCGGGGATATGTCCTTCGTGCGTAGGCGTTGTCCGCACGCTCATTGCACATGCGCAACTCTCCTCCGTTCTTCTCTCCGACAGCTGTGCGCAACACTCTCACTCCGTCTTATTATCATAACAACAGTTGCGCGTGTGCGCTTCGCTGCTCTGGGTGCGCGCATGTGTGCGCACTCTCACTCCGTATCATTATCATAACAACAGCTGCACGTGTGCGCTTCGCTGCTCTGGGTGCGCGCATGTGTGCTTATGCGCGCGACTCCCCCCGCCCCGGCTCCTCTCCTTTCAAAAGCGGGAATATAAGCGGGGGCGCGCACGGCGCCGGATCAGTCCAGCGCTCGCTCTCGCACTTGACTTGACTTTGCTTGACGATACCTCCGTGCAAGGTCTTCCGATGAAGACGTGATGGAAGCGACAGTCCCTTCAGCGAGTGGACTGACGCAATCCAATACCAGCGTCAGTCCAAACGCTCCCCCCTGATGCGTCGCATCACATCAGGGTTCCCTCGCGGGAAGATGGGCGTAATTTTTTCTTTTCTTCCTCTCTGTGTCCTAATTTTACAGTAATTTTCCAAAGATTCAGCATATACCAACTGTCCCAGTAAGCTGCACTTCTACGGCCAACTGCCCAGTACCAATCGTATTCCCAAGATGTGGGCGAAATTCATACTTGTCGCATGCGTCTCCAAATGAATGAGAGCTAGTTACTGCGAATATTATTAAGTGACGATTTACCGCAATCTTAAGGCTGGGTACCAAAGGAGGGGGCCGTCGTGCAGTACACTCTTCAGTGGTAGCACTGCTGCTTATCCTGTACCATGAAAAAACTGTGCCAATGGGAAAATCTCACTGAACGTTGAGTCGATCCCATTTGAATTTCACACCCAAAAAATGATTGTGTAATGGCTGTTCTAATGATTTTACCACTTGGTACAAAACGAAACTAACCAGTTAGCAAGCAGAGACGCCAGCTTTTTGTGTGCCCAAGGCTGCTTTTCCGTTTTTTGATTTTCTGTCGAAAAACAGTTTTCTGCCATGCCCTGATCAGCTCCTTTTCCTTCAATTCATCTGGTAAGGGTTAAACAGGAACAAGGTAGTGACAGGCCATGTCGGTGCTGCGGGGACCATAAGTCGTCCTCCCACCAATTTTGAAATTTACCTGGCTGCTTTTCTGTGTGGTGGACGACGCGGCAGCGTGAATCCGAGTTTTTAAATCATAATGACCTGTCTTACATTACTCGCAAATTTAAAAAAAAGGGGGCAAAAAATAGTGCGCATACTTTTTGCCTATGGATAAAAAATAAAAACGATGAAAACCCACTGGCGTACATAAACTCCATCCAGATGTCCACAGTACAGGTGGGTGTAGCAGTCCTCGTGGGGAAGATGGGTCTTCATTACGTATAACCGCTCGCCCACGCCGTTGGGTAGATTCCGACGGTTCGTGGGCACTGCACTCTCCACAGGCATTCCGCCTTTCATGACTGCTTAGGCAACACAACTGATATGCACGTTTCTGCGCGTAATCCAATATTATTTTGTTACGTTAGCTCAGTTAGCTCAGGGTTCCACAGCGTGCCTAATCTTCCCCTAATCTATAGATATGCTTCCCCGTTTGGTCGAACGTTGCTCCAAAGTGTAACTAACAAAATCAACAAACGTTGTTAAGATTAGCCAAAAATAGTAAGGAAAGAACACCACGTCTGCTACATGAAGTAATGCTTACGTTTGTAAGCCCCGTTCCTTGCGAATTATGAAGTAACGTTGGAGTCGCAGCACACCACCATAATGTGTCTTCGAAAATGGCGGAAGTGGCGTAGCTGTCGCCAAACCTCGTGGCAGCTGCTGTCGAGAAGGAAATTAATTACCGCCCTTTTTCGAAAGAAAATACTGGCAATGGCGAAAAACGCCGGCTCTGTTTGCGAGGGGAAACACTTCCGTACCTCTAAATGACCTCAACTAAAGGTGAAAGAACGGTTAACGCGCCAGAACGCCCACCATTGTAGTTCTAACGGTGAAGTGTCATTAACGAAAGTCACGAAGCGTGCGCGAGTGCGCACTTATGTCACGCAAGTGGGGTCCTCGAAACGGCCGCCTTGAAGACAATTTCAGCCCCATTCAAGTGAAGTACGCGTAATGAGGGCTTGGAATACGTAAGATCGTACTGTGTGGAGGCAATGCGGTGCGTTCGAGCAGAAGCCGTACGTCACAAAAAGCAATGTTTCCTGTTACCAAGAGGGACTAACGAGCAGGGTGTACTGTAGGGCAGTTGGATTTTTGAAATAAGTTGTTTACTAGCATGAAAGTGAATGAGCACAATTAATAAAGGGCAAATGAGGACAGGATCTGCCGTCTTTCTTGTGTCTGTCCCTCGTCCTGCTGGTAATTTTAATGCGCAGCATTCTTTGACGACTTACCCTACAGCCAGGATCGTGTAACGTCCTGCGTTTCCACAAAAATACACATGTCACGGGAGTTTCACCAGCAAACGTTATAATGGCGTAAATGGAGGCACTTCGTTAGACACGGTTCAGACAAACCAAAAAAATGTGGCTGTAGAGAACTCACATTCAAGACAAGAGGTATAAGAATGCTACGCATTACGAGACAATTTTCTGAGTTTCTGCAGCATTTTTTTTATTCAGAACAAATACCCAGCAATACGAAAAGTGCAACATTTGTGGCTCGTGTGCACCACAATCATTTCTAGGAGTTTGAAGGTAAATTTGTCGGGATCAGTAAACAGGGAAACCATTGCTAAAAAAATTCTGCCTGGAGTACTAGTTGTTTTGTACAGCTTTAGAAGTGAGTAGAATGAGAATTTTATTCGTTTCAACGTAGTTCGGCAATGAGTTCTAAAAAGGTGAAACTGATCGTGCATCAACATAACGTAAGATATTTGTTTAGCACTTTATGCAGCTGTGGCGACCAGTACATCAACCAGTCGTGACGAAAGGCCTGAGAAGAGCCGAAGCCTGTCTGCTCCGCCGAGTGAGAACAGACTCAGCCCGTACACCAGCTTGGCTACATAAAATCAACATTGTTTCATCCCCTTTGTGCCCCTCGTGCAGTGTGACTAGTGACATTGATCACTTCAATATGAACTGCTCCAAAACCAACCCTGAGCGGACGAACTTTTTTCGTGATCTCCAGAAGTCAGGAGTGCCCCATGCTACATCGGAGGACATTATTTTTCCTAGGGACCACTGGATTGTCCGAAGAGAGGTGTCTCATCTCCTACTCGGATTCTTGCAGTCCACAGGACTAAGTGAGGTGTGGTGACATTGTGTGTCTGTTATTTTAGGACTAAGTGAGGTGTGATGACTTTGAGAGTTTTGATATGGTATTGGGGGCGATTAGGCGGAGCAATTGCCGGCAGCTATGCAAGGCTAAGTCCGCCTTATTCAACAATACTTACTTACTTACTACTACCCCGAAGCAAACATGTTAACCTTACGGCGAAGCTGCCTGATAATTGGTGCCATAAAGGGCAACCTAGCCCTTCTTTTTGTACTGGTCACGCTCCTTACGCGCCAGTAATAGCCGTAATTTCTGGACATGCCGATATTTGCCCATTTCCTAACCGTTGTTACGCGTTGCCTTAAAAACGACTAGAGGAAAGAAAAAACATGCATGTCACTGGGGCGCTACCACCCCAGTAGCACAGAGTTTTTAAAGCTAAGATCTTAAGCAGATCGTATTGTTACGTGTCCGCATAAAAAATAGCAAGAAATTGCAGAAAGCGCGCACGGGAGCAAGGACCCGACAGTTAACAAAACCAAGAAAAAATTCCCCGCATTTCCCCGAGGGGAAGAATGTGAAAGTGCGAATGCACGAGTTGAATTTGCGCGGTTCGGTAATGTTCGCGAAAGAGAGATCACACACACACACACACACACAACTACAAAGAAAGAAAGATGCATTAATTCACAGACACCTATTTGTGTTGTCGTTGTACTTGATTGCTAGAGCGGATCTCAGCTTTGAAATTTCGTGTCAGTACTCCTTTAAGCAGGTGCATTAGCCCTTCTCACGCCCGATTCTTGGCCAATCCCCCACGTGGGTATGTGCCATGTCAGCGGCCAGGCAGCGCGCGCCCATCTCCCCCCGTTGCCAAGGAAGACGAGGAGATTCCTGGCCAATCCCCCACGTGGGTATGTGCTATGTCAACGGCCAGGCTGCGCGCGCCCATCTCCACGTGCGCGGACATCGCCGGTAGACGCAGGTTCAGGGTCGCTTAAGAAGTGCATTGCACTTAAAATGCCTAGCGCTTGTGTGTGCGTGCCTCGCGACGACAGACTATCACCCTTTGCGCCCGCTTGTCAAGTCAAGCAATGCCACTGAGGGAGATTGGCCAAGATTGCCGCGACCAACCGGCAGTTAAAAAAAAAACGAGGAAATGCCGACCGCTCATTTGTGCGCTCCTCGCGGGGACCTCTAACGTCATAAGCACATGTTTGCAAGCCAAGCATACCCACTTAGGGATATTGGAAAGATGGGCCCAAAGACTCCAGAATTCACCGTAATCCTGGCAATACTTTTTTTAATTGCAATAGTATGCCCTTTGGCATAAGCCATCGCTGAAGATCGGCGGGTCTCCCAGGATGCAGGCCTAGGCCGCGAAGGTGTCGGGATCTCGCTGCACTCAGGGAAGGGCACGTCCATAGCAGGTGGTTGGTGTCGGCGGCTTCGGCAGGGGCCGTACTGAAGGGGCACTTGTTGCTAAACGGGGCATGGTATCGCGGTGGCCACGCCCAGGTTACCGCAGGGGAGAGGGCCACCCCAACTCGAAGTCTACGTAGCAGGACTTCCTCCAGCAAGTGAGCCCACTGGGAAGGTCTGTTCCTCACGGCGGGATGAGAGCGCGTGTGGGGCGACGCAGATCTTCCTTTAGTTGGAGAAATCGGTCATGCGGGTCAGTTGTCTTGCTGGCAACGAGAAAGACAGGTCATAGTGTACACCCCTCCAAGGTGATGTCCAGTGATTATCCCTTCCGAAAAGTGAAGGAAGCTCACACTTATAGCAACAATGATGGAGTAAAGGGCATTGCGGCAGCAGCGAAGACGCAAATCGGCTGCAATCGTGGACTTGAACTGTCGTGATGGTGGTGGAGGTTGCGTAGAGCTTTTCTACTTTCAAGTCTTACGCGTTAGTGCGAGCTTCCTTCATTTTTTTTTCACATGACTACAGAGGGCAGTGATGGAGAGTTACACCTTCAGCGGCAAAACCTTACCGACAATATCTTGCCCCTTTCTTTCGCCCAAAAACCAGCGAGTGTCATCGCTTCTGCAACTAACGCTCTGGTATGGAGCTAGCATACGAGATAATAAGTGATCATCGAAACGAGGAGAGGGAAATGGCTGCGCTGTTGGATTAACTTATCGGTTGTTTCGAACATACACCTCAGACTCAGTCGGGTGTCACTGCAAAACGAGAGGCCTATCACAGTCATTTTCCGAGCCACAATACCTCCAACATGGATATACTCTTCTTCAAACGGTTTCATAAAGCTCAGGAGTGGTTCAGCACACCTTCCAAAACATGTGATATGATTTCGGATAACGGACATCAACGCTCCTTTGGGTTAAGATTCAATATAGCGCTCTTTTTTCGGTGTCACATTTTCAAAGATTATGAGGGTGGGGGTTGAGACAGAGAGAAGAATTAGAGCTCTTGATGTTTATTATAATAGAAAATAATATTATCACGAAGCGAAGGACGACGCAGTTGTTTGGAAAAGAAACAAGTTTATTGGAGCGAACTTGTGCTCCCCTAACAACTGAAAAGAATGCAGAGGCGGCGAAGCAGCGGTCAACAAAGTGACGTACGTGCGTCGGCGAGCGTCGAAGAATCGAATGCCCCGGCGTCCGCACTGCAGGCTTTTAAGTGCGAATGCACTTTATAAGCGACCCCAAACCATCCACCGCCGGCGGCGGCGGCGTCGGCGGCGTCCGCAGTGCTCCTCTACATTTAAAAAAGAAACAGCATCCGGCGCCAGGTTTCGATCCGAGGACTTTGCGGCCGCAGCGCGACGCGCTACCGACTAAGCCACGGAAGCCACGCTGATATCAGTGTGAGTAACGCGCCTTATATCTTTAACGCATTCAAACTACGTCGTCAGCGGCGTGCGTTGGCGACTCAGCGGCGTTATAGCGGCTTGATAACTGCGTGGTGTACACGTGATACTACAAACCCGATGGAAGAGATGGAAGAGAAGGCGGCGAGGGGGTGGGCTGCGGGGGCCGAGCGCAAGCGCCGCAAGCGGGCCGACAACCGTGCATTCGCACTTTCACATTCTCCCCCTCGGGGAAATGCGGGGGAATTTTTTATCTTTCGGCGCGCGTGGTTCTCGAAACGTCGATTCACATCGAGAACATAGTAGATCCAAGAAGATTATTCTGGGCTGTTCACGTTAGATCGGAATGCTCTCCCTATCACAACAGATAACACATGCGGCAAAGAAAGAAAGAATGGAACACGCGCTTCCCTTGGCGCAGAGATAACACAGACCGGCGCAGCCGGGCGGTAAAAGCAAAACACAAATAAACAAACCCAATGTATGGTTCGCGGCATTACCCCCCCTCTAAGAGTGCATCGACCCGATGCTAACATAAGCGACAGTCCGAACAAATTAAAATAAAAGTTCGTCATCGTCCGTAGAAAGGTTTTAAGCGAACCACGTGGACGACTTCGGGTCGCGTGCGTCGTCGTGATGTGCCGGAATCACCACTGGGGATCACTTCGTAGGTTAATTGCCCAACACGTCTTAGAATCTGGTAGGGTCCGAAGTACCGTCGCAGGAGCTTTTCACTGAGTCCGCGTCGTCGAATGGGAGTCCAAACCCACACACGATCCCCTGGTTGGTACTCGGCGTCTCGGCGTCGGAGGTTGTAGCGGCCCGCATCCACCAGCTGCTGGTCCGTTATACGAACTCGAGCGAGCTGGCGGGCCTCCCCCGCACGTTGAAGATATCCGTGGACGTCGGCGTTGAGGTCGTCGTCTTCTACGTGCGGAAGCATGGCGTCGAGCATCGTAGTCGGCCTTCTACCGTAGACAAGCTCGAATGGCGTCAGCTGCGTCGTCTCCTGGATAGCCGTGTTGTACGCAAACGTGACATACGGGAGCACTTCGTCCCAAGTCTTATGTTCAACGTCAACGTACATTGACAGCATATCTGCGATTGTCTTGTTCAGACGTTCTGTTAGTCCGTTCGTTTGGGGGTGGTACGCCGTCGTTCTTCGGTGATCCTTGTTGCTGTAGCGTAATACTCTTTGCATCAGCTCCGCAGTAAATGCCGTTCCGCGGTCTGTGATTAAGACTTCCGGGGCTCCATGTCGTAGCACAACTTGGCTTATAAAGAACTTCGCCACTTCTTGTGCAGTCCCCCTCGGAAGAGCGGCGGTCTCTGCGTAGCGCGTCATGTAGTCTGTCGCTACGACAATCCACTTGTTCTGTGATCGTGACGTAGGGAACGGGCCTAAAAGGTCCATTCCAATCTGTTGAAATGGTCTCGATGGGACGGCGATCGGTTGCAGAAGTCCGGCGGGTCTTGTCGGCGGCGTTTTTCGTCGCTGGCAGTCACGGCAGCTCCGGACCTAGTGGGTGACGTCAGAGGTAAGGCCGGGCCAGTAGTACCTCGCCTTGATTTTTCCAATAGTGCGGGCTGTGCCCAGATGTCAGGAAGACGGGTCGTCGTGGCACGCTTCCAAAATTTCGTCACGAAGGTCCGCGGGGATGACGAGAAGGTAATTCGCTCTTGTTCCGGGGCTGAAATTCTTCTTCACGAGGACGGAGTTTCTCAGGCTGAATGCTGGTAAGCTGCGTTTGAAGGTCCTAGGAACGGCAACGTTGCATCCCTCGAGGTACTCGATTATGACGCGTAAGTCGGGGTCGGCACGCTGCTGGACGGCTAGGTCGCTCTCCGTCACGATCCCGAAGAACGCGCTGTCTTCATCAGAGTGTTGTGGTGGTGGGTCGACGGGGGCGCGGGACAGGCAGTCGGCGTCGGAGTGTTTCCTGCCGGATTTATAAATGACTGTAACGTCGAACTCCTGCAGGCGCAAGCTCCACCGCCCAAGACGGCCAGAGGGGTCCTTCAAATTGGCGAGCCAACACAGCGCATGGTGGTCTGTTACAACCTTGAATGGCCTTCCATACACGTATGGGCGAAATTTTGAAATCGCCCATATAATAGCCAGGCACTCTTTCTCAGAGGCAGAATAGTTTTTCTCCTCCTTCGACAGACCACGGCTGGCATAGGCGATTACCCTTTCGCAGCCGCTTTGCTTTTGGACAAGGACGGCACCCAAGCCTATATCACTGGCGTCCGTGTGCATTTCCGTTTCGGCATTTTCGTCGAAATGAGCGAGCACGGGCGGGCTTTGCAGGCGTTTTTGCAGCTCGCAGAATGCTTTTTCTTGGTCGTTTTCCCAGCTGAAAGGGGTGCTATCTTTTGTCAAGCGCGTGAGTGGCTCTGCAATGCGTGCGAAGTTTGCGACGAAGCGCCGGTAGTATGCGCACAGCCCGAGAAATCTTCGCACGCCCTTGTCCTTCGGCCTTGGGAAGTTCGCAATGGCTGAAGTTTTTGCCGGGTCAGGTAGGACTCCCACGGCGTTGACGACGTGGCCCAAGAACTTGAGTTCCCCGTATGCGAAACGGCACTTTTCAGGATTCAGCGTCAACCCCGACGTACGAATGGCCTCGAGTACAGACTCCAACCTTGCAAGGTGTTCGTGGAAAGTCCGGGCGAATACCACTACCTCGTCGAGGTATACGAGGCAGGTGTGCCACTTAAGGCCAGCTAGCACAGTGTCCATGACTCTTTGAAACGTCGCTGGCGCTGTGCACAGCCCAAACGGCATCACCTTGAACTCGTATAGGCCATCTGGGGTTATAAATGCAGTCTTCTCTCGGTCTCTCTCGTCCACTTCAATTTGCCAGTAGCCGGTCTTCAGGTCCATCGATGAGAAGTACTTCGCGTGGCAGAGGTGGTCGAGGGCGTCGTCGATTCGGGGGAGGGGGTACACGTCCTTTTTCGTGATTTTGTTCAGTCGCCGGTAGTCAACGCAAAACCTTAATGTGCCGTCTTTTTTCTTTACGAGTACGACGGGCGCAGCCCAGGGGCTTTTCGATGGCTGTATAATATCGTCGCTGAGCATGTCGTCGACTTGAGTCCGGATGGCTTCCCGTTCGTGTGAAGAGACGCGGTACGGTGACTGTCGGGTAGGTCGGGCTCCATCTTCGATAATTATTCGGTGCTTCGCTAGAGGGGTCTGACGTAGTTTTGCGCTCGACGAAAAACATTCGCTATAGCGACGCAGCAAAGCCAATAATTTGTTCCGTTGTTCTTGCGGTAGCGCCGGATTTACGTCGAACGGCTGCGGAAGCTTGAAGGTGTCATCGGGTGTGCGTTCAAAGTCGGCGACCGCGATCACGTCACTTGCTTCTTGCGTTTCTTGGAGGAATGCAATTGCAGCTCCCTTGTTTAAATGCTGGTACTCTTCGGTGAAATTAGTGACCAAAACGTGAGATTGGCGTTGCTTAAAGTGCGCAATCCCTCTTGCGACGGAGACACCGCGGTCGAGAAGCAACCTTCGATCACTCTCTACGATAGCGTCGATGTCAGAAGCAGCATCCTCACAGTAGACGGTGATCATCAAGCTTGCGCGGGGTGGCAGGGTGATGTGATCGTCGGTGATCCTGACAGCAGCACGGTGATCGGGGTTCGGCTGCGGCGTCGTGGAGTAATCGGAGGAAAAAGTTGTCGACTCGGTCTGCAGATCAATTATTGCGCCGTTGTCCGTCAAAAAGTCCATTCCGAGAATTACGTCGCGGGAGCAGTTAGGCAAAATAACGAACTCACCAGGGTACGTGGTGCCGCCTATGGTGACGCGTGATGTGCACGTTCCACTTGGCGTTACGAGATGGCCTCCTGCTGTGCGTATATGCGGACCGTCCCATGTTGTCGTAACTTTCTTCAGCTTCGACGCGAATGAGCCGCTCATTACCGAGTAGTCGGCTCCCGTGTCGATGAGGGTGACTACGTCAAAGCCGTCGATGGACAGCTGGACGTCGGACGCCGCTTTCCTGGAGTTTCTGGTGAGTCGGGGCGTTGTATCTCGGCTTGTGCGTGTTGACGGGCGGGCACCATGCGTCGTCATTCTCGTCATCTTCTCAGCGGCAGGCTCTGTCGTCGTCGGGTTCGGGAGTCACGTCCGGGTTAGATCGAGTCGTTGGGCTGCAGGTATGGTGTTCGGTGCGGCCATGCGTCGTTGGAGAGTTTTCGTTTTTTCGCCGTTGTGCAACTTCACCTCCAGAAGTTGCTGCTTTTACTTTCCCCCGCGTGGGCTGGGGGACCTTCCACGTGAGAAGTCAGCGGTGTTATGGCGGTTTGGCGACTGGTACCGGTAGGGCGACGGCGAGCGGTTGAAGCGGGCAGGTCCTCGGTTCGTGTTGGACAGGTATTCGTCGATCTCAGTAGGGCGCTGTCCGGGTCCGGGGCGTGGTGCGTCGACGGAGAAACCACGCAGTCCGAGTCTCTTGTATGGGCAGCGACGGTAGATGTGGTCGGCCTCTCCGCAGTGGTAGCACAGAGGACGGTTATCGGGAGTTCGCCATACGTCCGTCTTCCTCGGCGTCTGGTTTCGGGCTTCCGGGGGCCGGGCGGGTGACAGTGGGCGGCGGTACGGCGGGGCCTCTTGACGGCGTGTTGGTGCAGGGCGGGGTCGACGAAAAGCCGCGGAGTATGCCATAGCTTGTGGCTCTCGGGGTACCTCGGATGGCGTAGAAGTTCCCAACGCTTCTTGCACTTCTTCTCTAATCACGTCGGTGAGGGAAGCGACTTGGGGCTGCGGCGGTGTTGGGAGAAGTTTCCGCAGCTCCTCTCTCACTATTGCGCGGATAGTCTCGCGTAGGCTGTCGGCCGGGATCCGCGTGCTGCCAAAGTCGTTCGCATTGGCCGCGCCAACAAAGTTGTGGTCATACTGCTTAGCACGCATTTCGAGGGCTTTCTCAATGGTGCTGGCTTCGGTCACGAATTCGGCGACGGTTTTGGGCGGATTTCGGACAAGTCCAGCAAACAGTTCCTCCTTCACTCCGCGCATTAAGAAGCGCAACTTCTTTTCTTCCGTCATTGCGGGGTCCGCGCGGCGAAATAGCTGCTTCATCTCCTCAACGAAGATCACCACTCCTTCATTGGGGTGTTGCGTGCGCGTTTCCAACCAAAGGGCGGCTCTTTCTTTCCGCACGACGGTAGTGAAGGTCCTAGTGAATTCGCTTTTGAACTGAGCCCAGTTTGTCAAGGAGCTCTCGTGGTTCTCGAACCAAGTGCGAGCGGAATCTTCCAAGTAAAAGAAAACATGCCGGAACGTTTCTGCGTCGTCCCAGCTGTTGAATTTTCGGACGCGCTCCAGTTTCTCCAACCATTCTTCTGGGTCTTCTGCGGGGGCTCCTCGGAATGATGGCGGTTCCCGTGGCTGCTGCAGAACGACGGGAGGATTGGCTTGGTTGGGCATGGTGCTGGTTGTGACGTCTGTCTTCTTCGCTTTCTCCGGTAGTAGACCGACCTCGGGTGGTAAATCTTGCACGCGGAGGCTGGCTCTTGTTGGACTGGCTTGGCGGCTTCCAGAGGTTGTAGTGGGCATGAAGGGTGCGTATCCAGCACCTCCACCAGATGTCACGAAGCCAAGGACGACGCAGTTGTTTGGAAAAGAAACAAGTTTATTGGAGCGAACTTGTGCTCCCCTAACAACTGAAAAGAATACTGAGGCGGCGAAGCAGCGGTCAACAAAGTGACGTACGTGCGTCGGCGAGCGTCGCAGAATCGAATGCCCCGGCGTCCGCACTGCAGGCTTTTTATCTTTCGGCGCGCGTGGTTCTCGAAAGGTCGATTCACATCGAGAACATAGTAGATCCAAGAAGATTATTCTGGGCTGTTCACGTTAGATCGGAATGCTCTCCCTATCACAACAGATAACACATGCGGCAAAGAAAGAAAGAATGGAACACGCGCTTCCCTTGGCGCAGAGATAACACAGACCGGCGCAGCCGGGCGGTAAAAGCAAAACACAAATAAACAAACCCAATGTATGGTTCGCGGCAATATTAATAATAGGATTATAATAGAGAATTAAAGCTCTTGAATTATAGCTTCTCTGCACCGCGTTTGCGTCAATCCTTCTAGCGCGCGGAACACCTTAGGACTCCCTCGCAATTTCTTGCTCAGTAAAAAAAGGTTATTTTCACGAATATTTCCTGCGTTCACTTGGGCGTATAAAACCAGTATACAGAGTCTTCAGCATCTACAGTAACGCACTAGAAACAAAATCAGGCCACACCAAGAGCTAATAAGGGTGTATAGTCTCAACTATACCACTTCCAAGTTTGTGCATAGGGGCATTTTTCGAGCATTTCTTGGTTGGTTTCATGGGGTACTTGGAAAATGGAAAAAAAATCACCATCCTATTCGAAAGAAGGTTGAGAGAAGCGAGAAAGATAAAAGAGCATTCAACCTCCGCTAAAAGCGCGTCGAATCGACCGTCAAACCTTCAAAGCCTAAAATTTCAAACGAAAAACGAGCCCATGCGGCAATTGTTCACGCACTAGATAAAGACATCTACGCCTAACTAACAAAGCTTTTGCTTAAAGATGCCTACACCCATATAAAACTCACGATGCGCGGTACATTGTACCAATGGCTCTGTAACACACCACGGAGAATACTGCGCCGAAAAGTCTAGAACTCCATTTGTAACTGCAGGTGAAGAAGCCTTTTTTCTGTTGAGTATTTTGTGATAGATGTTGCAATCACAAGCCAGGTCAAAAGTAAATAATTTGGCCCCCATTTTGGCGTTGTTATTCGACAATTCAGAATTTAAAGTATGTTTTCAGTGATGAGGAGAAATTAAAAATACAGACATCACGGAGCAGGTGAGCTTAAATCCGCCAGCGTAAATTAAATAACCTCCTTGAAAGTTAGGATCTGCAAACAAACAATTCAAGTGTTCCTCAAAAATCATACGCTTCCTTTTTCTATTTCGCTCGCTTAGTAGCATCTTAACGTCTCGGCAGCGTAAATGTGAACCTTTTTAAAATAAAAATTTTACACCCACCACAACTGCAGCCGTACTGATACAAAACAGCAAAACTGGTTTCCCAAACGCCGCAGCTAAACCAACAAGAAGTTTCTTCAACTTTGAAGTTCTAAGATGTAAGTTCAAATGTCAGATGTAAGTTCAAATGTTATACTTATAGAAGACAGAAGCAAAGATTCCCTTTGAACGTAGTCCTGTTCAAAATATACAGAAAGAATGCCAGTTGTGGTTCCACCTTACGTACAGCCATGACGGTAAAAACCGTCAAACGTCATATTTTGGCATGGTATACGCAGACGATGTTGCCCTTTTAGCTGATGACCACGAAGATGTGCAACACCGGCCGAGAAAGACTGAGTACAGACCTTTGGCGGGACAACACTTACGGGGACAGAAAGAAATAACCTAGACCCCATAGTGACCCATGAACAAAATTTGTCGACACAATAGTAATAAAGCCACCGCAGGTTCACGCCCAGAAGTTAACTACGCAAAGAGACTTGTTCGCATTAACGCTCGTTGCGACATTGCAACCACTCTGTGCCCTTTGTAGCTGTGTACGCACCGATTAGCTTTGCCATGTTGCGCGTCAATGGTCCAGCGCGTGTGGGCTGCCTGTGAATAACAATGTGTAGTGCTGTCTGCTCGCATTATCAGTGGCAATCAAGCGCGCATACAGCTTAGTTATTGTTTTTGTTGCGTGGTTTAGATATACAATAAACATGCTGTTTAGAACAAACCTACGCAGAGTTACGGCGACGAGTTGCGGTAGTTCAAACATAGCGAAAACGTTTCCGCCGCTTGTGGTGAGTTCCTGTTTTTGCCTTTTCGGTGCTTTGATTTGAGCAGACTCTTTCTGAATGTGGAGAGCAGCGACAAACCTCGACATGCTGACATTGCGGTTCGCCGGCAAGCATGCACGGTATTTAGCTGTCACGCCATTGTACAAGCAATGAGCATGCCCGGCCGGGCAGGAATGTTCAAGCTTGCATGTAAAAAGCGCGGCGTGGGCAGCGGCTGGGAACACGAAAGACACTCCCCGTCTCCCGCCGTGGCCGAGGGGCGGCGCTAGTTGACCGGTCTTTGAACCTCTCCAAATATAAACCGCCGCTGAAGTTGAGAGCCATTTCGCCTCCGGGGTAGTACAGTGTGTAGCGCACCACGCGCGTTATGCGGAGATTATGTGTTCGATCCCCGCTTTCGATCACGGCGGATTTTTTCTCGACTTTGATTTCTTCACCCCTATACCACAAAAATTGACAATTACCGCATTCGGTGCCACAAAGCACCTTCCGAAATCTTCGCGGCATGAAGTTAGGTGTCCGACGTGGCCACGCGAGGGCGTCTAACGTGGCCCCGAGTGCGCCTTAAATCTCTCGAAAGGAAGTCATTGATGGGTGAATGAGGAAAAGGTAAGATCCGATTTAGTAGAGGTTGCACTTCGGGAAAAAAAATCTTCACTGAGAGATAAATTACCAGTCAAAAAAATTCATCGAACCCAATTTGCAACAAAACTACGTTCTCGCTATATCTAAAGCATATGTTTGTGAGTGCAGGCTGATTTTGTGGCGTCGATGTTTTTCTCACTTTTCTCCGGTTTTCCTTATCTCGGGCTGTGTTTATTGTGCCACTCATGTTCACCGTGTCCTTAGCTATGGACGGAAGATCGAAGTCAGTCCCAAGAAGTCAACGGAAAACTTCTAACTCCACTGCAATTAGTAGGAAATAGTACGTACGTACACGGCGACAAAATGGTCGTTTCTAAAACAGTTGGTGCACTTCCAAGGAGCAACCAAGCTCTTACAGTACAACCGTGAATTCTTCCATGCCTTACCTGCATCACAATGGGTTCTCTTAATTCGCGCTCTGATAGTGGTTTTCAGTTCTTCCTCCTACACATCGACTTACAGTGCGCACATTCACTACATGTGGTACATACAGAACATATCCTTATTTTGGCCTGGCGCTATTAACTCGTTGGTTGTAGAAAACGTGCACAGCGGAAGAATTTTAAAAGGGATCTGGCGAACCACTACGCACATACTAAACGAAGGAAGAATAAAAAATAAAGTTTAGTGATTTCGCAAGACGGTCATATTAGTATCACATTCACACCAGTTACAAGTTTCAAACAGTCAAGTAAGTTACAGTAAATAAAAGCAAAACGATCTCACTAACAATTTTGTCGTGCCCTTCGACGTTGAGGCCATTCGTTGGTACAATTATCCGTCGCCGAAAAACCTACCACAAAGGGAAAAGAGAGTGCAATTCTAATGGCGCCTCTAGTTACGTTTCATTGCACCGTTAAAATTTATTGAGTGTTTTGTTTCGTGCACTTCTATGCGTGTCACATTTTAATTATCTTTGGTTTTCTCTTTAATAGTTGGCTTCCCAATCTCTCTCATCTACCTAACTGCATTTTAATAATACCCATCTGGCGTAGCAATCACTGCCGCTGGCAGAGCTGACTTCTTCAGCCCACATTAAAGAGTTCACTCTCTGTCTCTCGAATTCCAAAAAATATCTTATGAAATTATTACTCTTTCTTGGTACTTGCCTGATTTTGTTATAGCTGCTGTTGTGAAGCGCGAAACGTGGCAGTATTTTCACATTTGTGGCCTGTTTTGTAAAAAAACTTTACCGAATCAAGGTGAGCAAGTTATCAAAGTCTAGTTCTTTCAAGTAAAGCCAGAAAGCATGCTGTCTTGTTGATCCTTTTATTAGGCGCATGCAAAGGTTTCATTTTCTGTAGTTACTTAGAGTACCCCCATTTTTTCTGCTTAAGTGAGTCCAGTACAATATCCTTCCGTCTCTCCTAGAGCCTTTTTTTAAATGCAGCACTTAACCGCTGTTTTGAGCCAACGATGAGGTATGATGTAAATCAATCTGCTTGAACACCTCACCTCCGTCTCTTGTCTTCATTCGTCGAGGAAACAGCTGAGTCAAACTATCAGTTCGCTTGTTGAATTACATCTGCCTGACTATCGGGACGCCAGTTGGATGCAGGTTGCGAATCCGGAGTTTATGGTTTCATCTTTTTCTCACGTAGGAGTGAGCAACTAGAAAGCGTTGTTGAACCACTGGGCATTACACTGTAAAAATGGAGGTTGAACTTGAAGTCCATGACATAGCACTCCCCACTGGTTCAACTCCACTTATGTAGGCAAAGATTGGCTTGCTTTGGATCGAGTTCCGGACGAGAAAATTACGAAAAAGCTTTCAAACAGCTGCCTCATCATCTCTCTCTCTCTCTCTTTCTGAGTATGTCTGACTCGGATACCCTCAATCACTAAATGTACGATGCCCACGCGAAAGTTTTGTTTGCCGTTTGCTTCACCGCCCCTGCAAAGCACCGATAAACCTTTAGTAAGCGTTGATATAGAGCCATTGATCATTATGCTGCAAAAAGGAGTCAAGTGCAACACATGGCCCAAACTTCAGATATCAGGGAAACGTTCTCAGGCCCCGTTCCCTTACTCCCGATAGACTACATCCGAGGGAAAGTAATTACTCGGCGTTCGCTCCCCCTAGCGTTATTCCCTTAGTCATCATGCTTCCATCCGCACAAAGTGCCGATCAAACACAGGGGCTTTTGTTTCTATAAGCAAACTGCAAGTACAGTTAAGCACACATGCCGAAATATTCTTGCGAAATCAGCACGGCACTGAAACATCTTCGGGCGGAAGTCGTTTTATGATGATGCTTGAATGTATTGGCTCAAGGCCAACTATGGTAAACAGCGCGAAGAAAGTGTTTTGATGAATAGGTGAATATTAAAATTGGCTAGAGTGAACACGAATAAAATCAATTGAGGAGGATGTGGACGGCTGGTGTACAAGGCGAGGATGAAGAACAAGAGTGGACAAAAAATTAATAAGGTGGTGGGTGTATAGGACCAGGGGTAAATTATGGATGGTACGAGATGAGCTGTAAAGAGTGAACCTCTGACAAACACTTGAAGGTGCGCTGAACAGAAAACATGGCATCGTCTCCTAATAAGTATGACGGATGTAATAGAATATGTTGCCTGTAGAGTTCTCTCTAGGGTTTGCGTCGTGTAATGTCGACTGCCTTGAATTGAATGAGGATGTGTAGCGTTTGTTATATATCTTCCCGTAATCATGGGTCTGCATGCGGGAAGAAGTGTGGCACGGAACACAAGTGCGAGTGAAGGTAGAATCTTAAATGCCAAGTAATACCTGTTCGGGTGACCTGGGGTGTCAATTAGTTTATTGGGCCCCAAGTTACCATTCTTCACTTTACCAGCATAGCATAAAAAAATGTTTTGCGAACCCAACGTTGCCTACAAATTATAGAACTTCGGCGCAGGACACGACAAGACATACATCCACTCGAACAACCGCTGCCCTTCCCCTTAAACGTAAAAAAAACGGCAGAGTGAAAGTTTATGTATGTGAGATACACAATTGTTGCTTAAATGATGCTAAAACAATGCATTGCATGCTCAAGGGAAACATGTGCGTATGGCGTTGGCGTCTGTAGCAAGGAAACGGCTCCTTGAATGGCCGACGGTGCAAAAACAAATAAATAAAAGAATAAAACTTAAAGCCGTTCCACGCAATGCGAAAGTTGTCGAAAGTGCCGAGGAGTGATTCGCCATAATGGGCTTTAGCGCCGTCATCCGCTCACTGCTACCACATAATGCAATTCAGATTTCCCGCATTTGCAGTCCTCGCACGTCCCCCACCTGGAACTGCACCAGCGGGAGTTCTCATCTTTCTGTGCTTGCTTTCCCTCCCGCAAGTGTCAGCGTTGCACTGCCACTTTTTTTTTCGCTTAAAAACCAACCCAACGAGCTTTCCTAACTGAATGAACGTAAGCTCTGGTGATTAGTTGCGTATATTTTGCCTTAAACGTTCCTACAGATTTCTTTGCGGTAAACTACGAGGAGATGTAGGACAAACTCCAGCGGTTCACGAGTTTCGAAAACTTATGACTATATAAACCGCTTGGCTTTCGAAGTCTCTGGGTTACGCCGCGACAACAGCCGCTACGACGCTAAAGGCGAACACTAGACAGAGCACTGAAGGCGAACCCCTTTAGTGCTCTGCATTTAATAGAGTAAATTTGATCCAGCGGGAACTCAAACTTACCCTTTTCTGAATTGGAGTGAAGCATGCGTCTTTTCAGACCTTCCTTACCTGTTCGACTCCAATACCCCACCTTATTAAAATTAGACCTATAACATGCGTTCTCCCTTTGGACTTGAAAAACGTCGATTGACATATTTTGACGCTTCCTTATGCTCAAGACTAAGGTAACCACACTTTGAAACTTAGTATAGGCTTAACAACATGCTCGTATTGGCGAGTGCCGATGACAGCTTCTTATGGAATCTCAGGACCATTGCAGCTATTCGCGCTTGGTCACGATGTCAACATACCCAGCCACAATTCTCACATACTGCAAAAAATGTTTGACCGTTGAAAATGACAGATGTTGTGAGAAGCTTACCGTCGACTCACAGACTGTCATTTAGCGGATACATAAACAGACCGAAATAAAACTATGACGTGCTCAACGGCCCGTAAGCTACGAGACGTAGCACATTCCCGCAGAAGTGTATTGGTAGAGGTCCATTGCCAAAACGCAACATTAAGACCAAACGACGTTGGCCAGCGCCAGGCCATTCGCATTGGCAGACACACGTCCCACTGCACTGTCCTGCCAAGAGCAATAAGCGACACAGGACGCTGTGCGCAACAGTATGTGATGCACGACTATGATGTCTAAACCTAATACAACGTCATTGAGCGCAACCTTGGCAGTCGACAACGTTGGTCGCAATAGAAAACGCCAAGATCCACTCAGGGTCAACTGTACGACAGTCCTTTCGCTTTCACAATCTAAAAGTAGTCCTTACGCATCTTCAATGTTTCTTTGTTTATATTTCAGAATGCCGTAACTTCAATCTGAGAATACGACCGGGAACGTAACAGCATTAAGCATATTGTAACGTAGCGGCAGATGACACGAACTATGAGTTGATGAAGCGATTTATTTACATGATGCGGGTAACTGTTTACATGCAGCCATAACTGATGTCACGGGACAATACTAAGCAGTGCAAATAACACTGGAGTTTATATAGCGGAGAACATAATAGCCACAGAAAGACAATAAAACTGAAGTAAAACCCACTACCATGTGGTCTCCGAAGAACACATTAAACACTGAGCTTTTCATTTTTCAACGGGCCATACTAAATGATTAAAGGGTTTCACTTACGCGCTCAGGATTGCCTTAACGCGCCGACTTAACGCAGGTGATGAGGCGCACCGTAGTGGAGGGCTCCTCTTTAATTTTGACCACCTGGGGATCTTTAAAGTGCGCCGAAATCTCAAACACACAGGCGTTTTTGCCTTTCGCCTCAATCACAAAAGCGGCCCCCGCGGCCAGAAATCGAACCTGCGACCTCGTGCTTAGCATACGGGCCATAATAACCACGCTTAAAATTCTGGCTTCAATTTATGTGTTGCTACCTAATGTTGTCATTATTGCTCTTCCCTGTTTCGGGTACATGTTCTTCCATTGTCATGTTATATGTTCCGGTGCAAGAACCCAAGAGTGAGTTTAGGGCAGAGTAGCTATTTGCACTATTTCCCCTTATTATCTTGTTAAAATAATTTCAATCAGAATAAGAATAACCTCCGCAGTATCCTCTTCTCATCTGGCGCAGCTATTTCCCTTTGATATATTCTAGCGTGGTAGCTTTGGCTTTTTGAGATCACGTCTACTATACTGCCTGGTCTACTATACTATACTACGCGTTTGTTGGCTGGTTTTTCCAAAGCGTCAGTATACAACAACTGGCCCAGCAAGCTACACTTCTACTTTAAATAGATAGTTCGGCGCAAATGCATTGATGTATGGTCGACCTGCTTTGCGCGTCTGGCGTATTAAATAGGAAAAAGGGTGATTTGGGTGAGGAGACATCAACGCCCGTGGTCAGCGTGATGGCGGTAAGCGTAGTGTGACCGTTGGTTATAGTACGCTTTCTCTATTCACCTTGTCTACACCAGGGGTGTTGCGGCGTGTGTGCACTGGAGATGATGTCGTCCGTGTATTAAAAGCTAGAGGTGATGGAGTGCTGCAAACCGCGCAAATACTACCCCTGCGCATGCTGCACGACTGAGCAGGTTCATTGTTAGGACTCGAATTTTACACCACAATACCATGTTGGTCCCTCGAAGCTGTGTACACTTTTTGGTCGCTTTGTCCTACAGCCTATAGATGCAATGAAGTACGCAAACCGAGAGCATTTTTGTGAAAGAACTAGGTGCTGAGAAAACATAAACCTTCCTTATTCAGTGTTTGTTTTTTCCGCACTACTAGTGGAAGGACGTTTGAAATGCTGAAGAAAGTAGAAAGTTGAAAAGAAAGAGAAAAAGGGGGTACGAAAATTCAAGAAAGAAAGCGATCTGGGTGGTCGAGTTTATAGGTAGGCATTAAACCCGAAGGTACAAAAAAATAATGCGAAACTAAAAAAATCTTGCCCTGCGTTACACTTCACTCACACAAATCTGAACTAAACTTCGATGAACCTTCCCTTTACGCTCAAACTGTTGCAAGACGTCCTAATTGCAATAAGTGCCTTTGCGCTGATCGGCAAGGCGGGTCTCCCCTACAAGTCAGAAGCCACGTGTCTGATATTGCGCAAGGGGTGGAAGCGATTGGGGGGGGGGTGGGGGGGGAGCACCACTCTCACATGACGGAGAGCATAACCATGCTGTGTACATTTTTTGTTGCTGTTTAAAGGTATGGTGTGTTCCGAAATGCAAAATTAGGAACACAGAGGTAAAAATGTACTCCCTTTCGAGAAGTACAAAATAGTAGTTGATTTGTTTTTGCACAAAAAACTATATCTAACTTTCGTCATTGCTACGCATTACTTTCAAGTTAATCTGTGCTAATCCAGTAAAAAAATGGCTGGCGATTACGGTACTCCCTAATGCGATATTCGGGCGCAGCTCTTAACCGGTTTTGAATCTGCAAAATATGTTGAGGCAAACCATTTCAGACGGACATATTTGTATGGTTACGGAAGACTTGTATTTGCAGTGACTGACGAATCACTTGCAGTGGTTGCCTCGCTCATTGTTCAGCACTCACTCGGGGTTCTGGCATCAGCGACGCTGAGTTTCGGCTCTGGAAGCTCGCTTAGCTGCAGCGGCCGACTATGAGCACGAGCGGATGCCTCACTCGCAGTTCAGCACTCACTTCTGATGGCTGCAGTTCGCTGAGGCAGCATTCACTCGTCGGTTCTCTCGACGGCAGCCCCTGCGTCGGCGGCGCGACGTGCGTATCAGGAAGGGACCGCGAATTGCGTCTTAAGCGAGCGCACATCATCTGAACGTGGATGCCCTCTCACGTTTTCGGCAAGCGTCATGCAGTCGAGCTTATTGTACGCTCCCCCCTCCCCCTGCACACTGTCGAAGGAGCGTCTCGCGCCGCAACGGCGAACAGCCCTCCCCTTTCAGCTTCGCGACCGCCTCCTCCGCAGCTTTCTTTCACTCTTCTGTCTTGCCATCGTTCTCTCGGTAACGACGAGACGGCGACGCGGCTCAGCCCAGGGACCGGCTCCAAAGGGCTGCGCCCTAAAAAGAGACGCAAACGCGAAGAGATGAGACAACACACACGCTGTACATCAACTGACATATCTGAGTAGCTTCTTAAGCGTGTGTGTGCTTTTTTCTTCCTGTCTGCGTCTTTAGTTTTCGCTAATATTCCAAAGATTAGGCGCGAACAAACTGGCCCTGCAAGCTGCACTTCTATGGTAAAAGGCAGAGTACCAATCATATTTTCAAGATGTGGGCGAAATGCCTATTTGTCGCATGCGGGCCAATTGAATGAGGGTTAGTTAGGGGGAATATTATTAACTGAAAATATAGCGCAGTCTAGAGGCTGGGCACCAGGTGGAGGGCTGTCGTGCAATAACCTCTTCAATGTGCGTACGGCTGCTTAACTTGTACCGTGAAAAATTACTATACCAATGGGATAATTTTACTGAAAGATGAGTCGATGACATTTGCATTTATTATGCCCAATAAATGATTGTGTTACAGCTCGTTTCAGCGTTGACCATTTAGGACAAAACGAAACGAACCAGGTAAGAAGCAGCCACGCAAGCTTTTTAAGTGACCAAGGATATTTGTTTTCGTAGAATGGCAGTTTTCTGTCATGCGCTGGCCTACACCCATTTCTTCAATTCCTATGGTAAAGATAAAGAGGGACAAGCGCGAGGCAGCCAATGTCAGCGCTGCGGGGAACATAAGCCGTTCTTTCACCAATTTTGAAGTTTACCTTGATGCTACTCCGTGCACTGGGCAACGCGGTATTGTGAATCCGAGTTTTTATAGCATCATGGCCAGTCTTACTTTACAAGCAAAATACAATAAAATGAAAGCGTCAGAAAATACATAGCACAATTTTTGCATATCGATAAGAAACCAAAATGCTTTAAACACACTGACGTACATAAACTCCACCCCGATGTTCACAATCCAGGTCAGTGTACCACTCACCATGAGGAGGACGGGCGTTCATTACGTTTTATCGCCTGCCCACTTCACCACCGTTGGATCCATTTCGGCAGTGCATAGGCACTGCTCTCTACACAGGGATTCCGCCTTTCATGCTAGTTAGCCAACGCAACAGATGGGCACGGCCCTTCGCATTCTGTAACATTATTCAGTTATGTCAGCATAGTTAGCCCAGGGTTCCGCAGCGTACCTAATCTTCTACTAATCTTTGCGCTCAAAAGTGAATGTTTGAATCTCTGTGTCTGTTTTGCTGCATCGGCTAGATGGGTGTTAACGTAAGCTTGTACCGCGCTAGGATAAGCACCTTTTTGGCTTGCCGCAAGCCAGATGGTAAATGTATCGCCCACTCTGTTCCTGCATTCGGACTGATCCTTTCGCTTGGCCCTAGACCTTCTACACTTCTTGTCTTCACATTTATCACATCGCTCTTGATTTGTGCTGGAGATGTTGAAACAAACCCAGGTCCAAAGATTGAGGATGTTCTAGTGGTACTTCGGGACATCATGTCTAAAGCTGATGATCAGCATCAACACACATCTGCTGTTTTAAATGAACTGAAACAAGACATCCACGACATCAAGACTCGGGTCGCAGTAATTGAAAAAAATCTCGAAAGCGTGCTCCAAATTGAGAAGCATGTGTCTACTGTCAATGGTTGAGTGGAGAAGGTTAAGATGTCTATCTCGGGAAAAAAAGTTGAGCTAGTTAGTGTAGTTGACGACCTGAACAATCGGATGAGACGGAACAACCTCATAATCAAAGATCTTCCTGAAGAAGAAAAGGAGGACTACGTTGTGACAGAACGAATTGTGCGGGAGGTTTTCGCCTCCAAATTAGAGTTGACGCTACAGCCAAATGATGTCGAGCGTGCCCATCGTGTCGGCCATCCCAGACCTAACTTCGCGCGGCCAATCATTGTTAAGTTCCTGAACTTTAAACTGAAATCCGATGCACTCCGAAATGGGCCCAAGTTGAAAGACTTGGAGGCAAAAGTATGGCTTGAAGAGTATTTTTCGCAAAAGGTTCAGTTAGAACGGAAAAAACTGCGGGAATTCGCCAAGAGTAATCGTGAGAATAACGAGCGATAATATATTCGTTTTACCAAGCTGCAATTGCATGGTGTAACTTATCGTTACGATGCTACTACCGGGTGGGTTGTTCAGTTGGAAACGGAGAATGATGGCCCTTTAATTGACGGGCACCTCAAAGGAAGCGCAAACATAATCTTTCAGCCCAACTTTGTCTGAAGCGTGAGGGTTCTATTCTTCTGGAGAATTTCCGTAGCTTACTACCCAAACTCAATGTAGTCGACGCAATGGCAAGCGTGTGTTCGACGGAAATTATTCTTGGCACAGAAACCTGGCTCACAGACAGCATTGAAAACAAAGAATTAACTATGTCAAATAGCTTTTCTATCTTTCGAAAGGACCGGTCTGCATCTCGAGGAGGAGGCGTTACCGTAGCAGTTAAAGGGGATAATCTGGCAACTGCTTTCACTCTGGACACACCCCTTTAGCTGCTGTGGGTGACCGTGATGTTTCTGGTGTAACATATATGATTGGTGTGTTCTATCGTCCACCTCAGAGCAACCCTGATTTTGTAGATCACCTGCACGACAAACTTGAGAAAATTTGTGATCGATTTCCACAGTGCTATATCATATTAGGCGGCGACATTAATTACCCAGAAATAGACTAGAAAACATCTCCACCGAGTGCTCAGTCCAATCGGCAGGAATGTTCACAATTTCTTCGCACTTTACAGTTGTTCCATCTAACGCAACTCGTACATGCCCCGACCCGCGGCAACCGTACTTTGAATTTAATTTTCACAAACCAACCTACCAATGCGAACGCCTGTGCACTGGAGAAAGTCAGTGACCACTGTTTTGTGCACTGTTTGCTCTCGTTGCCCTTTCCGTCGAAAAAAAACACCGTAAAATGGATACGCAACTATCATAAGGCAATATTGACAAAATTACGCGCATGCTGTCCAGATTTTTGTTAGATTTTGAAGTGAATTTTTCTAACCGTACTGCCGACTAAAATTGGGTAATTTTCCGAGATAATCTTACAGCGATAGAAGAGGCGCGCTTTCCAAAAATTACAATCACAACAATAACTAAAGCCCCGTGGTTCACCGTAAGCACAAACAGGTGCTTAAATCGAAAGAAAAGAGCATATAGGAAGGCAAAGAAAACCAACAATCCTCAGGACTGGCAGTCTTACAGAGACATTGCGACTATGTTTGATGCAACCTTAAAAACGGATAAAAACAAATATTTCAACCACACTATCCCTAATTTATTAAACACTGACGCAACCCCAAAGACACGCGAAGCACACATGTGCTTAGGCAAAGTAATGAAAGTGCTCTCACTTTGACTTAATGCGCCAATGTATTCAATGACCATTTCTGCAATGTTTTCACACAAGAGACTACTATATCGATGAATCCTTTGACGTGACTCTCCCAGCGATCATTCACCTGGCGCAGCCTATCATGACTATGGTAAACGGTATTGCTCGCGCAATCGACAGATTACCGCTAAGCTCATGCCCAGGCCCCGACGATGTAAGCAGAAAGCTACTAAAGATAACTTCCCCTTTCTCAGCCTTTCTACTATCGCTAATTTTTCAGCAATCTCTGGACACTGGATGCATTCCAGCAGATTGGAAGCTCGCTTATGTAAAGCCAATATTTAAATCTGGTGATAGCAATTTCCCCTCTAACTACCGGCCAATTTCTTTAACCTCGATATGTTGCAAATTGCTAGAACACGTCGTTTACACACACATAATGTAACATTTAAACGCATATAACCTGCTTTTCTAAAATCAGCACGGTTTTAGGCATAAACGTTCATGTCAAAACCAGTTATTCGAATTCGTAACAGACGTTCACCAAGCCCTACATACCAAGCATTACATAGACGCAATTTTCATTGACCTGTCAAAAGCTTTTGATCGTGTGCCTCATAACCGTCTACTTCTGAAATTAAATGCATTAGAGCGTGATCAGAGTGTAACTTGTGGATAAAAAATGTTTTATCGGGAAGGTCGCAATCTGTCATTATAAACAACAATGTGTCAAAACGAACTTGTGTTAAATCTGGTGTTCCACAGGACTCCGTCTTGGGCCCTTTGGTTTTCTTGGTTTATATAAATGATATAGCGTCTAATATTAATTCAACGATACGGCTTTTTGCTGATGACTGTGTTTTGTATAGGCAGATAAATTCACCAGATGATCTCACTAATCTCCAGGACGACCGAACCAAGCTCATTGAGTGGTGCGGTGTATGGCAAATGCAGATAAAAACCGAAAAGACAAACACGTGACGTTTTCTATGATTTCCGGAACAACTAAAAACGCTTATGTTGTAAACGGTACTGTTATCGAAAATGTAACAACATTAAAATATTTGGGTGTATTTTTGTCGTCAGATCTGTCATGGAGAACTCATATAGAATACATCACAAACAAGGCTTTAAAAAAATTAGGTTTTCTAAAACGCAGTTTATTTCAAGCTACCTGTGATACGAAATTTCATGCTTACACCACGTCAATAAGATCTTCACTAGAATATGCGTCAATCATCTTGAACCCCCCACAAGCGAATTTGACTAATTTGCTCGACGCAGTCCAGAACAGGGCTGCAAGGTTTATTTTGCGTTCATACTCCTGCAATCCTTTCTCAAAAGTTCCCTTAATCTACATAATCTCGATCTCAGTCGCAAATTGTTTAGTCTAGTTCATTTCCATTCACTATATTACAACCGCTCGCACTTTTCTTCGGAACATATTTTTCCAGGGCATCATATTTCCTTACGGACCGACCATGCGCACAAGGTATCTCCAATTTTTTCCCGTACAGAAAAATTCAAATCATCGCCCCTTGTCCTGTCAATAAACGATTGGAACCAGTTACCGGGCAGTATTGTATCTGTGAGGAATCCATCTTTATTTGAAGCTTCTTTACTCAGATACCTTCACGCGGAAAGTGTTGCATAATTTCTTCTATTTTTTTTCTGAGATGGTTCTTTCCGAAAAATTTGGTCGTACTGTGTTGTTCGCCTTGTTACTGCTTTTGCCATCTTACTTGCCCATTTTTCATGTACAAATTTGTATTTTGGTTGTATAACCACATCCCCCCCCCCCCCCTATGTAATGTAATGCCCTGGCGGGCCGTTAGGGTACTGAAATAAATAAATAAATAATATACGAATATGTTTCCCCTTTTTATTGAACAAGGCTCAAGAATGTAATGAACAAAAGTTATTAAGATAAGCAAAAGATATTATGGAAAGAAAACCACATCTGCTGCATGAATTAAGGCACCCGTTTGTAATCCCCGTTCCATGCGAATTACGAAGTAACATTGGAAACGCAGCACGCCGCACTTCTTCGTCTTCGAAAATAGCGGAACTGGCGTAGGCGTCTCCAAATCTCATCACAGCTGCTGTCGATAAAGAAATTAGTTACTGTCCTTTTTCGCAAGAAAATAACAGCAATGGCGAAAAATGCGGGCTCTGATGGCGAGGAGAAACATGTCCGCGCTTCTAAATGACCTCAATTAGTGTTGAAGGAACGCTTAACACGCCAGAACGCCCAGAATTGTCGTTCTAATGGCGAAGCGTCAATAACGAAAGTCACGAAGCGTGTGCGAGTGAGCACTTACGTCACGCAAGTGGGGTCCTCGATACGGCCGCCTTCAAGACAAGTTGAGTGTGCGTAATGAGGGCTTGAAGGACGTAAGAAATTACTATGAGGAGAAAATTGGTGCGTTCGAACAGAAGCCATATGACTCAAAAGCAATGAATCCTGTTACCAAGAGTGACTAACCAGCAGGGTGTGCTGGTGGGTAGTTGGTAGCTTTAATTAAATTGTTTACCAGCGCGAAAGTGAATAAGCACAATTCATCAAGGACAATTGAGAAACAGGCCCTGCCGTCTTTCTTGTCTGTGTTCTTTGTCCTGCTGTTAATTATAATGCGGAGCATTCTTTGCTGAGTACCCCCCCCTACCTCCCACAACCAGGACCATGTAACGTCCTCCATTTACACAAAAATACCGATATCGCGGAAGTTTCGCCTGTTATCATTGTAATAGCGTAAATGGAGATTGTATGTCGTAGAGGATTAAGACAAACCGAAAACTTTGGCTGTGATAAACTCACATTCTAGACAAGTGGCACAGCACTACGACGCATTAGCAGAGAATTCTCAGAATTCCTGCAGCATTTCTAAAGCAAAGCTTTCTACCGGTTCCAGCCAACGGTTCTTTAGTGACGTGCGGGACAATAAACTCCTAACGGGGTGTAGGCAGCGGCGGCTGGGGGGGTAGGATGGGTGGAGTAGAGGCTTTCACTCGTGGAGCACACTGAATATGGCTCGGCGAATTTACCCAGCGTTCCCCGCGCGGAAGTGCCTGCTCGCCGGCGGGCGCGTCGGCGGTATGGCTTTGACGTCTGTTTTAGGTACGGTTGTTTTGGGCCTGGTTTACCGCAGCTTTGCGTCAATTGCGCACTTCCTTCGCATGGCTTGATTAACTTGTTCGACAGCACCTCCTGGGTAACCCGTACCCGACCGAATTAGGTGGTCGTACGGCACAGACACGTTAACGATTGGTTTTTAGGGCGGGAAAACAAAATGTAAGACTAGATACAGACATGTGGCCGCTAAAAGAAACGAGGCTACCTTTCGTGCACTACGGTTGTGTTTTAAGAGGTATTACAAAAGGCGAAAGGCGAAAGGAGCAACTTGTTCTGATAAATAGCGATTAGGAAAGTTCCCTCAGCTTTCTCGCCATTCTCAAACTTACTAAACTAACTAGGTCTAATCGGCATAAATGGGAATCGCTAAGCTCACATGCCGAAATGTTTCGGTGTCTGCGCTTGTGTCGCGCGGTGGTGTACCCCCAAGCTAGCACATCAGGGTGGCTTAATATAAGTTCCACTGTTTCAACCTTCTAACCCTTTCAGTCACGAATTATTATATTGACGGCAGAAAAATTCCATACTTGAAGGCTTAGCAGTGTCAAGTGCATAGAGGTAAGAAAGAAAAAGTTCAGTCTCTCTAGAATACTTATTACGCAAATGGCGTGGCGTCCTCATACGGAGACACCATTACTCAAACCTGCTTTTCCCTATAAAAATAATAAATATCCTGAGGCAGTTTACAAACAAAGAGGTGAAACAATAATTTCGGCACATGAAAGGGGTGTTTTTAGCCTTTATAAATGATTTACGCCGCAGTAAAAGAGAACTTAGGACCGCAACACACCGGAGCTCCCACAAAACTTGGTGGCGTCCATTTTGAAACGATGTTTATGAGTGTGGTTGTGCCATTCCACATACCATGGTGCTACCTTTCACTTTCGTAGGTTTCTAAAATCAGCCGTACCACTCGGCAGCATGAACTCTTTTTGTTTTAACGAGGAAAACGATGAAGAAAATCGTGTCTCCATACGGAGATACGGTGACTGAAAGGGCTAAAGACGTTCCCCTCCGCTTTCTTTCAGCCGACGCACGACCGGTCTACAGCGGCGGCGTCCGACGCTCTTGCCTGGCCGTGGCCGATGCTGCTGCGTTCGGGATGCCGCCTCCGCGAATTCCAGGTAACGGCTGGCAGAATCTCTGGTTTTCCTCTTTGTAGAGCCACCTGTGTAAATTAAAGTCACGTCGCATGGGCTATTGCTGTGGGTGTCGTTAAAAGGTTTGCTTTCCAACCAATTTCACAGCGTGAAGTGGAGCAAAACGTTTTTTGTTCAAAACAAATAAACAGCAATAAAAAATAGCGAAATTCGTGGCTAGTTTGCGCCACCCCCAAGAGGCCGAAAGTAATTTTTTTGGATGAATAAATCGAGAAACCATTGATAAGGCATTTCTACCCGAAGTCCCACTTTCTTGTGCAGCTTCATAATTGCGTAGAATGAGAATTTTATTTTTTTCAACGTACTTTGGCACTGAGTGCTAAAACTAATTGAAAACTAATTGTTGATCAAAATAACGTAACGCATTTTTAAACCGAAGCAAATAACTCCAGCTTTACTGCGAAGCTGTCCGATAATTGGCGAAAGAACTGGCAACCCAGCATTCCTTTTTCATAGTGGTCCCACTTCTTACGCGCCGCTAATAGCGGCAATTTATGAATCTACCGTGATTTACGCAACTTAGCGTTCTACGCATAACCGTAGAAAAGACTAGTGGGGAAAAAAGACGTATCTCACTGAGGCTTCACCGCCTCAGTAGCACCGAGTTCTTTCACATGATGACAAATGATGCCTTTTTTTAAACGAGCCAGATCCACCTGACGCGAATTTGAGAAGCAGGCGGAAGTTTGATGATGATGATGGATGGGTTTTTTGGCGCAAGGCCGACTATGGGCAAATAGCACCAAAGAAGAAGTTACTGAACTCTCATGAGACCGTAAATACTAAAACATGTGGCTAAAGCAAAAGTGAAGCATAACAAAAGGCAATGGAGATGGCTGGTGGGCCAGGATGATTACACATGATATGACAAGAGCTGCAGAAAGTTTACCTCAGCTAAAAACTTAAAAACACATTGACTAGAAAACATTGGTTCGTCGGCTAAAAAGTATAATGGGTGCAGTGGAATGTGTCGTCTGTATAACACAGGGAAACGTTTGTGTCGTGTTGTTGATGATGATGGTTGGTGTTTAATGGCGCAAGGCCGACGAGGGCAAAGAGCGCCAGAGAAGTTATTTAATGAAAACAAGTGATTACCACAAAAGGTAGGTATAAAATGTGTAAACTGGACATAGTAAGATCAATAAAGATAATGGTGATGGCTGGTGTATAGGGCCAGATGTGACTACGCATGATAGGAAATGAGGTTTAAAAACTTAATGTCTGACAAATACTCAAAGACACGTTTCACAGAAACCATGGCATCGTCACCAAGAAACAGCGATGGATGTAGGGGAATATGTTGTCTGTAGAGTTCTCTGAAGTGTTTGTGTCGTGTTGTGTCAAGTGCCTTGCACGTGATTAGTATCTGCAGTGCCTTGCACGTGATTAGAAGGGACGAATAGGTCCCTTCCACACCTGCTACACATGGGTCGCGAAGATCCAGTGAGCAGGTGGGAGTGCGTTACATGTGTGTGGCCTATCCGCAGCCTAGCCAGGGCAACTTCAGTGTATCTGTTGTGTGAGTCGGTTGTGTAGCGTTCCAATTGTGGTTTTATTACATTTAGCTTGTTTGTCTGTTGACTCCAGTGTAATTGCCATGTGTTACGAAGCTGTACTCTTATGTGTGTGTTTAGGTCGGTGTATGGTACTGTTGTAATGTCAACTGTAGTCATGAGAGCAGCATCACCACCCATTTGATCGGCGGCCTCATTGCCAGAGATTCCACAATACCCTGGTACCCAGCATATAGTTATTTCAAGATTTGAGGCATATGCAGTATTACTACCTTGAAAAGAGCATTTATCACATAGTTTTTAAATGACCTTCCTAATGACAGTGCTTGTACAACGCTTTGAGAGTCTGTGTAGTTTGTTTTGAAACGAGTGAATTTGGTTTGAATGATGTGGTTTGAAACGATTGAAAGGCGAAAGTTTGTACCAGACCTAAATTCAACGCTGTCAAACCTATCATACGGTATATTTTGCATGTCTGCTAAGAGAAGTAATGGCCAGAAGTATTTAAAAATTATGCCGTGAATTTGAGCAATATTGGGCTGATAAGCCTGGATTTGGCTCAGATGGAATTGAAACACTCAAGCTAATGCGGCGTTCTTATCAAAACTTTATTTAAATTGACTTTAAAGCACGGTGCGATTGAGCTTTCGTGGAAAATGCATTAGAAATATGCAACAGGGCTTCAAGAACAGTGGAGCTAAACATGGAGAGCAGGTGAGTCTTCTTCGCGCCATTAGCAGCTCTTTTAGAATTCTTCCCTATTATAATTCCCTTGGGCACGCCTGAAGGCACTCTTAAAGTATACAAGCTCTTCATTGCTTTGCCATGAATGTTTAAAGCGCTTCACAAGAAGGCTGCTCATATCTTCTTCACCTTAATGAAGTGGTTCGTACCCTCAGAGGGGCCGGGGGGGAGATTTGCTATGGCTTGTAAGCGGCGGCTGTTTAGTTAAGTACTAAATCGGAAAATATGGGAGTAAAAAAAATAAATATAACCAGAGTTTTGGCATAGGGACGGGTGAGACGAAATTAAATTATTGCTCCACATCTCTCAGTTTTATTTCGCTCACTTCTCCCTCCGCTCCCTTCGTCATTGACATCTGGGCACTGAATTTTTATCGATCTCTTCAGTGCCTTCCCAAGCCAGCTTCAAAAGGAGAAAAAAAAAACTTCCGAAAACACCCACGAAACAATCTGAGCAGTCAAGCCAAAAGCAAACTCCCGTTGGGCAAATGGACTTGGCTCATTTTTATCCGTGAAACAGCGGGATCTGGCTCATTAACGATACGGACTACAATCCGTGTACACGTTTTCAGGGCGTTATCTCGACTATTTTTTGCCACCCCTCTTTAATGGGAATGTTTCCGATGTTTTCTTGTCACTGCAGTTTTATCCGACTTAGTTTCGGTTGTTGGATCGTGCTCATTTCCAAGAAAACACCTCAAATGGCGGCAATGGAAACTGCCGCCTTCGATGGCCATATCTTGGCCCTTTTCAATGCGGAGCATTTCTTAGGCTCGCCTTGTCCTGCGTCGTTGATGGCGGCGCCATTCACACGCTCACTGCGCATGCGCGACTCTCCTCCTTACACCTACAGCTCCGCGATACTACACTATAAAAAAAAAGAAATACTTAGCGGCGACCGGTTTCGATCCCACGACTCTCTGGCCGCAACGGGAGGTACGCGGTTCTCTTCCCACTACGCTACAAATCCGGGACAGGAACAAGTGCTACGAACGCGCCTTATGTCCTTGACTCATTCAAACTACGTCAAGAAGCTACTGATACAACGAAGGTACGCGAAGCTGAACGTCAACGGAAACGACGACGAACTGAAAACTTTAGAGGGGGATGCTGAATTTCCCGTGGGAAAGCTGTGGCGGGAAGCGCCACGCGCCTTGCAGCTCAACCAGCCCCGTCCGCAGCGCCTCTGATGCTGATTGTGGCAGGATGCCCCTAGGGATTGGCCAACCAAAGAATCCATCACGAGATAGGTTCGCGTTCAACCACCGTCGTCATCTTACCGTAGGGGAACCGCCGAAGAAGTAGAAGAACGAGAAGACAAAGCTGTGAGGAGGAGGGCGTGTACATTGCTCACAGCCGGTGCACCAATGTCAACAACCTTTACCTCACCAAAGCTGACGGAGACTACCGATTCTACCACAGAGACAACATCGACAAGAACATGATGGACGAGTTTCGGCGCCTCGAGAACCACCACCTACTCACCGTAACACAACAGCACTTGCGTGCCTTTGCCACCGGTGTGGACCCACACGCGGAATTCCCTCTGGCGCTAGTAAAAACCAGATCACTCAACATAACGGCAACACAATGGAACCACACGGAACCGCCACGATGCTTCGCATCCTCATCAGGGTTCCCCACGGGAAGATGGTGTAATTTTTTTCCATCCAAAGACCATCGAGTGGCGTCGCTTATGAAACTAACGTTATGGTATTGAGCTAGCTGGCGCTCTGCTCGGCGGTCTCCCCAACAAGGAGAGGGGAAGGGCTCCTTGCAGAAATAATGCCACGATTGTTTTGAATGTGCATCTCAGACTCAGTCGGGTATCACAGCGCCAACCAGGGCCCCTCACAGTCAAATTTCCAAGCCACAAAACTCTCGCATGAATCTTCTCTTCTTCAAACGGTTTTTATAAAGCTCAGGAGTGGCGCAACATGATCCGTTTAAAATATGTGATCATAAACGAATGTGACGGTTATAATCTAGGGTTGCTGTCATGCAGCCTCACGCCTTCCAAAACATCGGTGTCGACGCCGGAGTGCGGCCATCTATGCACCTGTCGGTTAAGATTGAATGTAGCCCTCTTTTTCTGGTGTCACATTTTGAATGTGGGGGGGGGGGGCAGGATGAGAGAGAGAGAGAAGAATTCGAGCTCTTGATGTTCAGTGAGCTTCTTTGCCCTGCGATCGCACAACTCCTTCTATCACGGGGAGCACATTAGGGCTACCCAATAGATTCTTCTTGAATGAAGATCTTTTTACATCTTACCTTCCGCTCACTAAGGCGTATAGCACCAGAACGCAGAGTCCCCAGCATCTACAGTAACGCACTAGAAACAAAATGACGAAACAGCAATCCCTATTTGAGGTGTATAGTCTTAACTATGCCGCTTCTAAGTGTCTGCATAGATGCATTTGTCGCTCATATGCAGGGCGTTACACGGTTGGGGCCGTGGGGTACTCGGTAAATAGGAAACAAAGCTATCATCCCTTCCTAAACAAGCTTGAGAGAAGCGCGAAAGATAAAAGTGTGTTCAACCTGCGCTGAAAGTGCGTCCAGTCGATTGCCTAACCTAATACTTGATTGATTGTAGGGTTTAACGCGCCGATGCAACGCAGGCGATGAGGCGCGCCGTAGTGGAGGGCTCCGGATTAATTTGCACCACCTGGGCATCTTATCGTGCGCCGAAATCTCGTACATACGGGCGTTTTAGTTTTTCGCCTCCATCGGAAAAGCGGCCGCCGCGGCCGGGAATCGAACCCCCGACATCGTGCTCAGTTGCGCAACGCCTTAACCACTGAGCCACCGCGGCGGGTAAACATTGTAATACTAAAATCGCAAACGAAAAACGAACCCACGATTGTTTCTGCATTAGATCAACGCATCTACGAATGATATAGCGTAGACTGATACGTAGTTTATGTGTTCCTTCTTTATGATTGATGCAAATATTGCCTTATCTCGGACCGTCCTTTTTCGCGATTTTCACTTACCTGTTTTGACACCATGAAAGCCTGGTTTCGCGCATGCGCCGTTTGTCCAGAAATCTTATCAGAGATTTTTGTGTCGACAAACCGGTCTATGGGGCAATTCATTAGTTTTTTCATAGAACGCCATCTGTCCAACTAAGAAAGCTTTTGCTTTAAGATGGCTACACCTAAATAAAAACTCACAACTAGCGGTACCGTGTACGATTAGCACTGAAATGCACCACAGGGAAGACTGCGCATAAAAGTGTGGAACTCAATTAGTGACCGCTGGTGAAGAAGCCTTTTTTCTTGTAAGCATTTTGTCATTTATGTTATGATAACTATCCAGGTCACGGGGAAATACTTTTGCCACATTTTGGCTTAGTTATTCGACAATTCAGGAGTTAAACTATGCCTTCACTGATGAGGAGAAATCAAAATATAGACGTCACAGAGCAACTCAGCTGAAAAGCGCAATCGAAGAACCTCCCTGGAAGTTCGGATCCCCAAACATACAATTAAAGTGTTCACCAAGAATCACACAAAAGAGCAGCATTATATTTTCTATTTCGCTTGCTTAGTGGTATCGTATCACCTTACCTGCGTAATTTTGGAACTTTTTAGAGAAGTGCCACAACAAATACAGCCGTACTGATACAAAAAGCTATACCGCTTCCTCAAAATTTCGCAGTTCAATCAACAAGAATGTTCGTCAACTTAGAAGCTTCTGAGAAAACTGTTTGGCTTCCTTAGGTAGACGTACGTCTCCATCTGACGTGGATGCCAAATGTGTTTTTCGCAGAAACTTACTAAACTTTGCGGGTTTCCCCTCAACTATAGGTCGATTAACTGCGGCAATTTTGTGTTACTCAGCAAAGTGTCACTGATCTCTGCGGAACTGCACAAAGAAAATGGTTATCACGGCACTTTTGTTTCTCACCTTGTTTTTATAGGGGTGTACCATCGTTTGTTAAGTAATGTCTCCTGCAAATCAAATCAATCAAACTAAGCGCGTTGTTTTTTTTATTTACTATTTTTATGCAGCTGAAAAGCATGCCCTCCAAAAACCAAACGGATGTTTTGCAGAAGTTTTGTCGAATTGAAAGACTTCAAATACACTACTGTATTACTACGCATCCGAAACTCACCGCGAAGTGCCTTAACTATGCAATTGCTGAAACCGCAGAATCATGGGGGCATTTCTTATTGATCGGCGAGTGCGCAATGTTCCCCAAGAAAAATCACAAGAAAGTAAGCAACACTTCTCGCTATGTGAGACACCACTACAGCTCCTATTACTCAGCAAAATATTAGGTCGTGTAAACGACTTTTTCTTAGAGATATATTCCGCAGCATGTAAGCCTGCGGCCAGCAGACGGTCACAGCTGAAACGTCCGTTTAAAATGCAGATTGTTACCCGCCGCGGTGGCTCAGTGGCTAAAGCGTTGCGCGGCTGAGCACGGGGTCGCGGGTTCGATTACCGGCCGCGGCGGCCGCTTTTCTGATGGAGGCGGAAAGCAAAAACGCCCGTTTGTACGATATTTCGGCGCACGTTAAGGATCCCCAGGTAGACAAAATTAATCCGGAGCCCTCCACTACGGCACACCTCATCGCCTGCGTTGCGTCGGCACGTTAAACCCTACAATCAATCAATCAATCAAAATGCAGATTGCTCAGGGCAAAAGCCGTCGCTTGCATACCGCATGCAGGAAGCCACAGTGCAACTCACGTGGTCGCAATTTAACTTGGCTTCGTCGCACATCATTTTATCTAGAAGACCAACTGCATGTGCTCTCCATACGATTTTCCTACACCGCGCGATTTGTCGCAACGCCGTTACGATTCTTGCATTAGTACTTCACCCGGTTTTACAGCAAAGCTTGTAGAAATACATTGGTTGGAAGTTTAGTACTGTAGTCGTAGTCGTCGTCGTCATGGACAGAATGAGTTTTGCGGCATAGCCTACTTTTCTTCAGGCTTCATGTGTAAGAAGACGAAGGCGTCCGGGAAGAGCAGTATAGATTGAAATAACTCAAGCACTCCAATGATTTTTTTGCACTTTTGCAGTGCAATAGAATTGTTACTGCTCAGGGTAGAGTTTTATAAACAACATTCTTGGGAATGGGAAATTAAGACCCTTATGACAACACAAGCAGCGAATGGCTGTGCATTAGGCTGAAACTGAAAGTATATCTGTCAAGATTGTCGAGTGCTCCTGACATATACGCAGAACAAAATCACAGCAGCAGATCGACAGACATAGAAGACTGAAGCACAGATTCATTTGAACGTAGTCGTGTTCAAAATATGCAAGAAGAATGCCAGTTAGGGTCGACCTAACGTAGAGCCATGAAGGTAAAAAATGTCAAATATATTTTTGCACGCTGTACGCACATGACGTTGCCCTTTTAACTGGTGACCAAGCAGATAAGCGACGCCCGCCGAGGAAGACTGGGTGCATCATTTTGGCAGGACAACACTTAAGGGGACAAAAAAAAAAAGAACCTAGACCACTTAATGACCCACGAACAAAATTTGTCAACGCAATAGTAATAAAGCCACCGCCGGGTCACACCCAGGAGTGTACTGCGCAAAGAGGCTTGTTCGCATTGGCGCTGGTGTGTACGGGCAGATTAGCTTTGCCTTTTTGCGCGTCAATGGTCCAGCGCGTGTTCGCTGCCTACGTTTAACAATGTGTAGATCTGTCTGCTCTCGTTATCAGTGGCAATCAAGCGTTCATGCAGCTTCCTCGTTGTCTTTGTTGCGTGGTTTGGATATCAGAATAAACGTGCTCTTTCGAACAAACCTGCGCAGAGTTACGGCGACGTGTTGCGGTATTTCAAACGTAGATAACACCTTTTCCCCGCTTGTGTTGAGTTCCTACTCGAGCCTTCTTGGTGCTTTGATTTGAGGAGACCCTTTCTGAATATTAAGACTAGCTACAATCCTCGGCACGCTAGCACTGCGCCTCATCCCTGCTTAGCTGTAACGCCGTGTTACAAGCAATGAGCATGCCCGGTTAAGAAGCCATGTTTAGGCTTGCATGTAAAAAGCGGGTTGTGCTCAGCCACCCTTTCTATCAGTCGACAGGGGAAAGCTGGAGAACCCTAAAAGCAGCTTTATGTAGTGTCATAGCGAAATATATAAACCGTTATGATAAATCTCGCTTAAATAACCAAGGTACAAAATTTATGTGTGCAAAATATTGAGGGTAGATTCAGGGCAACTGTGATGTTATAGCAGGTTCAGGGCCGTAGTGGGAGCGGCTCTCAAGTGACGAGGCAGGTGACCAAATTCAAACAACGGAAATATTTATCAAAAATAAAAATAAAAGGCAGAAAAAAAGGAAGGGGGGAAAAAAAGAATAAAGATGCCGCGAGTCCGGCGTGCCACGCGAATACGCTGTCGCTGTCAGAAGGGTCCGAGTCCAAGCCGCGCGAAATCGCTCAAGGGCCTCACAGTTTTTGGCGGCGGCGGGAGCGGCAGCGAGTAGAAGCTCCGGTCGAGGCGGCTACCGCTGGCGGTTGTTGTCGTTGACGCGGCGTGGCCCCGGCATCCGAGCACAGTCACCGTGCCATGACGACGTTACCGTTGGTCTGCCCGAGAAGCTGGTCGGCGGGAACACGAGCAGTGCTTGGGGTAGCGCTCCCGCAGTCCGGGCGACTGCCGCTGGAGCGCAGGATCTTTTCCGGATCGGCGTACCCGCTGTCCGGTCGACTGCCGCTGGTCCGCCAGGCTACCACGGGGTAGACGCTCCGCTGGTTGCCCTCGATCGCTTCTCGATCCTTCCGGAACCCCCGAGCCTCGTTCCTCCTCTTTCTCCCTTGTCTCGAGCCCCTTTTCGATCTTCGCTTCTTCCTCTTCACTTTGCCACTCGCACGCTTGCTGCGCCTTTTCCCCGCCGTTGCTTCTTGTATTTCCCGCGCTCAGGCCACTTCATGACAGCAACAAAAAAAATTAAGTGCCCTTTCACTCTGTGAAGAAGGAAGACGCAAAGCTGGACGCATTCAAGGGAGTGCACGAATCAAAACATGTTTCTTTGTAATTTGCAATTGAGCATACTTCCGAGGAAATTAGTTCAAGGAAACTTGCAAGGACTCGAGCATACTCTACCGAACAAACATAGTGCTGTCTGTTTCCATCCCGGGTCGTAGGCATCTTACTGCCTGTGTAACACCCCAAAACACTGCGCTAGACCAAGAAGGACGCCATATGGGCCGTTTGACGTTCAAGTTTAAACGTCCCACCAGCACAATGGTCAGGTCTTTGTAGTGTCTGTATGAGTTTTTGTCTTCGTTTCCTTTCACTTTCGCACATCTCATGTTCATGTAGAGTAGCAAGCCAAGCTCGCTGCCAGGCTGACTTCTCTTCATCATTAAAGGCATTCCTGCTCCTTCTCAATTCATTGAAGACCTGAAACATATAGCTGCGCGTGCACGCCCACCCCATTTCCCCATGCCACCCTTGCACGCCTCAACCGTAAATAGGTGATGTGCGCATGCCTAAACTGAAAGACACTGGTGAAAGTGTCGCTCTGTAAGCCATTCAAGCTAAATAAGGAATATTGGCACACGTCGGCGATCTAAGCGGGCAACTTGCAGTCTATCCTGGAGGGATTTGCAGCTACTCTACGAGCTGGAACTTGCAGCGGCAACGGCGGTGGCAGCGGCTTTCCTTTGCTGTCGCTCCATTCGCGCTTCTGTGCGGCTGACGCTCCTTCAACTCCCTTTTCTTCCTTCTCCGAAAAAATGACACGCGTCCGTTCCATAGCAAATTAAAACCTGGAAACCCAAACCTGTCGAAATATTCGCAAATTCTGAAGAAATTATTATAAACTGCTGCCGCGCACATCTAAACTTGACACTTGAAACAAACTAATCGAACGAGCTCACCGCCTCGGTTGTCATCGGAATGATCATCAGCGGCCAATAATAGCCCCGTTTCCTTCTTTAAAACCAAAACAGATATTCTCATATGGACGTAAACTGAAAGGCACTGCCTGCCGTATCGTGGAGGAATTTTCCGAATCCGTTCGCCAAGCCACAAGACACTTTTTCGCATTTGCCCGCACCAAATCAGAACCCTTCTCTCTGCGTTACAAGAACTTGTTTCTTGGGAAAAAAAGATACATTTTCAGCGAAACAACCTAATCAGTAACAGAAATTTTATAGGAACCGCGCCGCCGTCCAACAAAAACTAAACATGTCAATGTTACGACGCCTCAAGCTACTCTTCACTCTTCCGTAATCTTCACTATTACACTCAGCTTCCCCTCGAAACGCGAGGCAGTATCAAATATTGTATCGACATCGGACAGTAAATATTAGTTCTAACCGAAACGTGGTTGACGGATGACGTCACAGATACCGGGTTCTAGTCGAATTTCCAGGTTTTGTTGTTTTTCGGAAGGATAGGAACACGTGGCGGGGGCGCACTCATTGCTTCCGTAACGCAACCTTCGCTTCCGTATTCACTAACGAATCTAGCAGTCCCTACCAATTTTCCTATCTAGTGTCGTCTCTCTAATGTCCAGTGTTAATTTCGTCAGTGCCGGAATAACATCCTTAATCCACAAACTAAAATATCTTCTTCAGCAGGATCAGACGATATTAACACTAAATTTCTGAAAAATACCAAACAAATATCTGCTATTTATTTGTCTCTGTTGTTCTGTCAGTCATTATCAGCAGGCAAACTACCTATGAAGTGGAAAATAGAAAAAGTCATTCCAGTGTTCAGATCAGGTGACAAATTATTTCTGCTCAATTCTCGCCCCATTTCCTTAACAGTGGGCCTTGCAAGCTGATGGAACAATCATGCTCTAGTTGGAATCCAAACTCTTGTTTCATACCGCACAGCACCGATTTAGAAAAAAGTCATTCTGTGAAACCCAACTTGCCCTCTTTGTTCATGACCTGCATGCAAACCTGGACAATAATGTACAGACTGATGCCATTTTTCTTCCTTTCGCTAAAGCATTCGACAGAGTACCCCATAACCACCTGAAGCTAAAACTTCTTAAATTAAACTTAGACCCTAAAATTTTAACTTGTATCCGCGAATTTCTGAATATTCGTTCCCAATTTGTTAATGGTTACGGCCATAACTCTTACCCTTTGACAACAACATCAGGCGTTCTGCAAGGATCTGTTATGGGTCCATTATTATTCCTAATATACTTCACCGACCTCCCAACGTTCGTGTGTTTGCGGAGGATTGTGCAATATATCGTACCATTACTAACACACCTGTTCAACTCGCATTACAAGATGATATTAACCATCTTCTAGGCTGGTGCGGTCGTTGGCTCGTGGCACAAAACCCGAATAAATGTTCATCACTCTCTTTTCACCATCGGCGCAGCCCCCTCATCTATTCTTATCAAATTGGTAACCTTCGGGTGGTAAATGTCAACAGTTATAAATACTTAGGGGTCTCTTTAAGTACCGATTTACATGGCACGCCCATATTTATAACATCATATCATCAGCAAACAGATCGCTTGGTTTTTTAGAACGACGCCTAAGTCACGCGCCCCCGCAGGTAAAACATTAGCCTACAAATCGTTAATTCGTACCAAACTTGAATACGCGTCACCAGTATGGAGCCCTCGTCAAGCATACTTAACCGACACTCTGGAATCCCTCCAGAATTGGGCAGCTGGATTTATTCATTCCTGATATTCATACAACGTGAGCGTTTCGTCCGTTAAACAAGAATATGCTCTTTTAGACCTTAATACTCGTCAGCAAATAGCCAGTGTCATTTTGTTCCATAAGTTCTAGCGCAGTACACTCGGCCACCCACCTTGTATCTTACCTCCTGCCCGCGTATGTACCCGCACCACTCATTTTTTTCATGATGCCCGGCCACGTGCCCATACAACGACATTTTCCGCCTCATTCTTTTTTCGCGCAGCTTCAGGCTGGAATTGCCTTTCCTCTGAGCTTGCTACCGTCACGTGCCGCTCTACATTTGAACAACCTGTCACCCGTTTCTTTTCACATTGAATACTCAAGCGTCCTTTATGATCCCGTTCTGAACATGTAATGCATTAGTATTTCAGTTGTATTTGCATTAGTATTTTCTCGTTTTGCTCCTTTTTCACAGTAACTTGTTATCCCTGTTGTATTTATAACCATCATGCATATGTATTTCGTTTATTGTATCTGATTCCCACCTGCTATGTAATACCCTATGAAGGGGGTCTTTAGGGTAAAAAAGTGAAATGAAGATGCAAATAAACTGGAGAGTATCTAACGACTAAGCGCCAGATTTATTTTTTGAGACTTCAGGAGCCTTTCATCAGTCTCTGGAATGCTAACGAAATGTGGGCTGGAGTCGCTTGATACCAGAGGAACAATTGGAAGGTTAAACTTTTTTTTATAAACTGTATCATAACGAACCTGGTTTAAACAAAGATTTGTATCTACTGCCGCCTCCCCAGCGATCAGCAAGGTTAAATCACTCAAAAAACATTAGAACATCTGTTCTTAAAAATAACACATTTAAGTACTCATTTTTTGTACAAACCGTGGACGAGTAGAATTCACTGCCTTCCGACTGCATGCATGCTATGACACCTGAAAGATTTGACGATTGTGTTGGAAATATGATGTAACCCTCTCCTGCTAAGATGGTGAAAAACCGTTTGTAGTGTTTCTTACATTAATAATAATAATAATATCCCCGTTCAATATGCTTCGATTATTTCTTCGCACTCTCCTCCTCTAGTGAATCCGCCATCCGGAGTTCCCCAGATTTCGTTGCTAGAGCACTTTTGTTTATATTGCAAATAGGTGATCTCCCGAATTCTTTGTGCACAAACCTCCGCCCCTGGTCATACCACTGGAAAATATACAACGTAATAACAAAGATGACTGCCATATGTGACTTAACCTTTTGCACAATTTTGCAGATGGTGCAACAAATACCAAATAAATTCAACATTTACAAAAACGATAACTTTATCTTTCCGCAGGCGCAGTTCTATTTCCTTGTTTATTTTTTTAATGAGTCTGTCCTGTGGCGTGTGTCGAAATGTACGCTACTACGAATCATCTTCACACCTACCTTGTCGTAGTCAAAGCACGTTGAATACACTTGAAACAAAGCATTAAACGGATTATGCTTACACTGCGCGAAGCTCCTGTTGAAATAAAATTGCCAACATATAAATCCCTGTGTCCGACCCATTTTCGAATACGGCTGCAGCATCCTGAACATCTTAGAGGTATCTGAATTGACACGTCCGAATCAGCTCACAAGAAAGCAATCCATTTAAGTTACCGCCATTATGACTGCAGCTTTTTTTGCTTGATTTTTTTTATTTCTTGGCAAAAACCATGGGGATGCTGAGACAAAAGGCGAACGTGGCCTGACAGAGGCCTCAGCCACACGATCTACAGCGTACATAACAGCACGTCTGTTCACAAATTTAAGCATGACAGCACGATCGTAATCGAGAAATAGCACAAAGCAAAGTCATTACTAAACTTCTTATGTATTATACAAAGCATAGATCTCAAATTCACAAAGGGATCACAATGTACACATAAACGCAGTAATTAGTATGCATGAACTTTCATCAGTTACACTACTATGTCATAATTAGTACTAATATATTTTTGTTTGTAATTGTTTTTAATTTCTACCTTTAGGGGAACATGTAGACATATACTTCGAACCCTTAATTATATATCAGTATTGCGAGCGTTTTTCTTAAGTAACACTTCTTTGACCTGTTTTTTAAACGTAAGTTCACTGGCGTCGAAGTTTAATTTTTCTCCTACTTTATTTAATTTTTCAGTTGATTGGTACAGAAAAGATTGCTCACCATAGTTCGTTCTTACTTTTGGAGTGTGCCGTATTGTATACCTGAGATGGTAGCCAGAAGAGTTATTGTTAACTTGATCGTGGGTCTTTTGCTTATAAATGGTGTGCAGAACCTTCGTGTAATAGATTTGATCAGCTCGAAGCATTGAATTTTCAGTAAATAAAGGACTTGTCCTCAAATCTGCGTAACAGCCACGATAATCTAAATATATGCGCAAAATTCTTTTTTGCAATACAATGAGCCTGTTATAATTAGTTTTAGTTGTGGTCCCCCACACCAAAATCCCGTAGCATAGTTTCGAATAAATGAGAGCATAGTGTAAGTTTTGTTTCAACCATAGTGGTATCAAATAGCCGATTCTATATATGAGACCTTTGCTTTTAGAGAGTTCGGAGGACAGGTGAGCAATATGCGTATTCCAGGAAAGTTGTTCTTGAAACCAAACACCTACGAACTTCTGTTCTCTCAATCGATTTAACTTGGTTGAGCTTTCTACCATCATTTCACGTGTATACTAGAATTACAACCGCTATCCCAAAGACGTGCTCGCAAATGTCATAAATTCCTGCATTTTGTTACGAACTCACCCTCCTACTTATTATAGAATGGCTATTTGTCTTCTCGTAGAATTGAATCTACTAGAAAAAGTCAAAAATTCAAAGTTGCACTATTTCAACAGCATAGTAACCTATTTATATACGGCTTGTCCCCACGAAAGAATTTGCTATCACGAGAACAGAGGTCTAAGCCTTTAAAAACATTTTTCATAATTTTGAATAATTGTGTTCGGTGAGTTTTTGTATAATTTTACTAGGTATTGTACTTATTATTACCTGCTCGATCTAATCTTCGCGAATCCTTCGTGTGTTTTATTACATTCTGATTTACCTCTGTTTCAGACGTGGAGAAACGTGTTTTTGTATTCAGTGTACAGGGCCGTCCACGCTAGGTGCGAACACGGCGCAGCGTGGCCTCTCTCCCCGGAGCGCCACCGCACAATCCGCGGCCGCGCATCGAAGATAAGCGGCGCAGGCGCACAGGGGCTTGGAGGCGGGGCTTCGTGTCGTCTGCTAGCACGCGAGAGCGCCGTGCCTGCTTTGCTGTGAAGCACGCCTAACTGCAGGCATGCTTGCAGCGTCTAAAGCGTTAAAGTTGCGGGAAAGCGCACTTTCCGTACTGCGGCGCGTTGAGTAGTTTCTGCATTCGAAAACTCACAGCTTCAGCTTTTCAGTTCCACGGGGCCGGTTAAATGCAAGTATTGTTGCAAACATTTCAGTACTGGCTTGGTTTGGTTCAATGAAAGACGCTGTATAGAACGGAATCGTATAATTTGGGCCACTAGGATTTATTTAATGCTCACTGGCATTACGCAGAACATAATTGTCTGTGCATTTCGCCTACGTGGAATTTTGGTCACAGCGGCTGGGTTGCGATCTGCCGAATTTCTTCCCGGTGTGCATTGGCTTTTTTCACACATATGAATATCGCGCATCGTCGAGATGGTTCAAGCAGTGGCCCAGCCAGGAAGTCACGCCCCCAGCACAATCGTCTACTCTACGGTCGAGTCCTGGGCTGGTCCCACTCTAGTGTGCTAAATTGTAATGCATACGTCATTGGTAGCACTCCCTACATGGCTAGTTATTAAGAGACAGCGGCCCTTTCTTTGTTGCCACCTGTACACATCCTCCTTTCTGGTAAGACCCGTACTTCTTCGCAATGGGCCTACGTGAGCAGTGAAGCTGTGGTCACCAGTTCCATGCTACACAATTGTGGAACAGCTTCTCCGTTCTTTAGGTCCACAACTTCTGCATTCTTCTCGTTACTATCCCCACACACATGGCCTAACCAAACACCACGAACAGAAAAATCACCAATATGTTCAATACATTTTCAATATGCTTAACAATGCATGCAATGCCTTACATTAAACAAACACTGGCATTGTGGACTGGGCATATTCTGACTTCTTTTCACAGTTACGATATTTTTTGTCGATTTCTATGAGCTCGTTGATCATATTCGAAGTCGCATACAGCAATCCGGGAGCGTCTGCGAGCGAGACCGAGCATGTGGATACTCTGATCAAAAAAAAACTTCGGGAAGCTAGCAGTCACACGCAAGCCTTCAATGTTGAAGCAGTTGTAGGTGAGCTTTGCTAGACGCAGCTAAGCTTCATTATCATTGTTTATTTTCATGGTACGGTGCTAGTAATCTTCGTCATATGCATCAAACCGGTCTTCGTCTTTCTCGAAGCGAGTGGTGGATTGAAAGTCGTCCTCTGCATTGTAGTCTTCAACCAGCTCTTCGTCAGCGACTCGAGACGCGGTTGCGAGATCTGCAAGTCGTCTCTGGAAGTATTGGCACACTCGTAGCCATGTGTCCAATTATCCAGAATGGCTTCCAGAGAATATGTCGGTCACGGTGACCTCTACCAAGCAGGATATTTTTTTTTAATTTTAGCATTGGACTTTAGCATCAACGCTGAAGTTTTCTTACATGCGCGGTAGGGATTGACGACAGCGCTGGTGTTTTTTTTTTTTTTTTGCTATAGCCGCTGCGCGAGCCGGGGACTCGGCGTTTTCTGCAAGATATGCGCTCACGAGTGCTCGGCATGTTCTCGCTTCTCGAGGTTTTTGCCAGTTTTTTTATTCGCGCTAAATCCACTGCGCTTGCCGGGGACGCTCGGAGGTCGCCGCAAGCACGCGCCCACGAGCCTGCAAAATTTTCTCCCTTTTTTTGCTGCACCGGCGGTCTTACGGCCACTAACATCTCCGTTGTTAAAAAAAGCCGGCCGGACGGCGTATTCGGGCATAACGCCATCTGCTTTAGAGAGCACGCACAGAAAATACAGCTTTGCTCTCTTACCCTCTTTAATTGTAGGGTGCGGCTAAACCCCGAAAAACCCGTCAGGACTTGACCTGCGCCGCGGTGGTTCAGTGGTTGGGGTGGTCGGCTATACTGTGCAGGGAGACCTATGTCCTGTCCCAGTAGCAGGTGCCGCTTTCAAAAGAGCCGAAATGCAAGAACGCGCGTTTGCTGCGTGGTATCAGTGCACGGTAAAGTTCCTTGGGTGGTTATGCGGAGCACTTCTCTGCAGTGTTTTCGTAGCAAGAGTCGTTTTGTGGCGCTAACCCCTATAACCCGAGCCAAACCAGTTCTGAAATGCCTTCAACCTTCTACAATACTTGCATTTAACCGGCACCGCGGAACTGAAAAGCGGAAGCTGTGAGTTCTCGTACGCAGAAACTACACAACGCGCCGCAGTAAGGAAAGTGCGCTATCCCGCAACGCCGCCGCGGCGCGCTTAGACGCTACAAGAATGTCTACAGTAAGGCGTGCTTCACAGCAAAGCAGGCACGGCACTCTCCCGCGCTAGCAGACGACACGAAGCCCCGCCTCCAAGCCCCTGTGCGCCTGCGCCGCTTAGCTTCGATGCGCGGCCGCGGATTGTGCGCTAGCGCTCCGCGGAGCGAGACCACGCTGCGCCGTGTTCGCACCTAGCGTGGACGGCCCTGTACATACAATAGCCCTGCGAGCGCCAAATCTCGCTCACTTATGTAAAATTAAATAATTAAATTTGGGGCCTAAAGGCAATCAGACAAAGGTGAAGTTGTTGCAAAAGATCTTTGAGCGGTGAATGGTTTTGTTGTTTTTATTGATTTTATTAGACGTTACTTGTGATGTGCATGGTTTAAAAATTGACTATCTTTTAGCAGAAAGTGTCTTTTGTTGCAACCATGTTCACAGCGCCTGCAGTTATAGCCATTCTCGTGAGGTAAAAAGCACTATCACACTATGTTCCTCATTTTTTACTATTACCCATTTATCTGGTTTACCCTACCCTATCGGGATCAAGAAATAATAGACGCAGTATTCTATAGCTTGAATCACAGACTAACTGGTGTTGCGTTTGTAAGCTATCATCCACATGTGGACTGTATGCACACATGTGTATTTTAGCCAGACAGTGGCACGGCATCTACTCTAGAATTTTGCCCGTCCTCTTAGGACTTCTAAATAAACTTTCCACTTCTCAAACTTTCGGAGCCGAACTTCCACAGTTTCGCACGACAAGCATGAATTGTGCTGAAGTTGAAGTGCAGGCATGTACTTGGGCAAAATTCGCTTCGTGTGGTGGGTACCCTGTGCCATTTGGCATCATGTTCGCTTTCAGCTTCGTAAATCGACAGTCGGGGCCTAGCCCGTGCACGACACCAGCGACACCAGCCGTACCAAATGAATAACAAAAAAAAGATGCTCCTTGCACGGCGTGTTGTAACTGGGCTGGCTGCTCGTCTGTTTTCTCAGTTTTCGGTGTATGCTAAGGCACATGACCAACATGTCCATGACGAAGCTTACTGCCAAATAGCCACCTTCGGGATGCCAGCAGGCTGCCTGGACGCGGTAGCTCTTTAACAACCACTGCTGTCTGCTTGGGCCACGGAGTGCCTTGGCAGAAACCCATCGGGCCCTAACCGTCGCAATCATTTCCAGTAAAAGTAAACTTCGATATCTTCCTCAATGTTTTCTTACCTAAGCAGCCGGATGTTTGACCGTGTATGCCACTCTAAGGGCAGCTTTGGTACCTTTCGGTGACACTTTTTGTGTAGTTATATATGCTAATGGGGTTAGTTGGTATTCCAGATGTGGTAAAAAACAATAATGACCGAGACATTCAGAACGGTACCCTCTAACTAACAGGTATACAACCAAACGCAATAAAGCAGTACTCCGTACAAATATGCACAACTCAGTCTTCAAATATCAAAGAAAATAGAAGAAGTTTAAAAAACCAACTCCTTTTTCTGCCTCCTCAAGTCATCAATTAGGGGTCTGCCTTTTTCCTCTCTAGCACAATGAATATTCTGTATATTGAGAGACGTAGAGCAGGGGCCGTGGTGAATCGTTTATTGCAGGGCAATTGTGCGAACGACCTTGGTGTGAGACCATCCGACGCAGAGGCCAAGAACGAATGCGCCCGTGGGCGAGATGATGATGGCGAGTGATGCGAGATTGAAGACGGAAAATGTAATGGGAATGTTCCTTGCTGGTGCACGTTATGTTGAGATTGACCAGTGCTTGGCATTAAAAACTCTAAGGCTGAAAGATTGTGCTCACAGTATTTCCCCATAATCGGCGAGGCGGCCAAACTGCCCGAAACTCAAGAGCATAGAGAACGCTAGACGAACGAATTCGTACGTGACACGTGCACAATCTCAATGCCGCGGCACCGGTGGTCGGTGACGCCACAAGTAAGAGATAGTAATTAGTGCACTGGAAAGGTACGGTGAAGGGCTTTGTAGGGGCCAATGAAGCGGGGCGGAAACGCTTTGCACAGTCTTCGAACACAGAGAGGCATCGAAAGCAACACTTTATCTTTAGGTTGAAAGGAGACATCTAGGTGAGATGCGTCATTGCGAGATTTCCCGTCGTTCTGGCAGGAAACAGTGATCTGTCCGGCGAGCTTCCGACAATGCGCAATCCTGGAAACAAATTGATACGGTGCCTGCTCGGTTGTAGATACCGGGCAGGAAAAGAAACCGGAGCCAAGGACGGAAGAGGGGTGTCGGCAAAAAAAAAAGAAAATGGTGGAAACGCTGTGGTAATTTCAACCCCGGTATGGTAGGCGTATAATACATAGGGAAGGATAACGTCCTAATACATGTGCTTGGGGCTGATATACGAGGACAAGGAAGTTGACAAGCATGACTTCTTGGATGATTTAAAATAAATCAAAATATGTATTTAGTTTTTTTATCCCCGTTGATCATTGGACATCACAAGCAACACTTTCAAGAACCGAAGATAACCACACGAACTTAGCTTTTTCTTTCATGACATGCTACACCGCGAAGCGAACAGATGAGCTATGTTGAATAGCCATGTGTTCTGTTTGGAGGGATGACATTACTAATACTAAATTCGCTGTAAAACGTATTGCGACCATTGTTGAAGATCTCTGACAATTTCTTCAGAGAAACAGTGTTCCTAATTGAGCTAACTTAAGCAATGAGCTAACTATGCTAACATAAGCAACCGTGTTGCATTACTTATTCAGATATTTTAAAAACCGCTAGTGGCTGGAACACTGCCAAGTATTTTGTGTTTTTTGTGTATCCGCGTAGAATGTTTATGCCGGGTGCCACCAGCAAATGGGCACAGCCAACACCCACACCTCTCCCGATAAACCACAACCTTTCGCATACTGGAAATTCATTCTTACGCACATAAAAACCTTCGCCATGTGACGTTTCTGACCCTAAATCCATCCACATGCACATTCTGCCCCCCCCCGCCCCAGTTACGGCGGTACCAGCAATTTCCAACCCCTAGTCCCTATCCCCGAGACTACATATAAGAAATGGGTGGAGCTGCTTACACACTCCCACTTCCCATAGCGGAGACGTCTGGTGGGGAGAGCACGGATGGCCATTACGACCCAAACCCTTCGTGACTAACGGCGGTTCCCACCGGGCGGAAATCACGAAGTTCTTTTTGCAAAACTCGAGCATTATGGCGTTCGTGGAAGAGCTCTTAATCTAAGAAATCATATTTGGCTCTCCATTGCAACATGTCACTATTACCTACTCGCCTTTCAATTGCCTTCAAACCGATTGCCTTCAAATCCAGGGCAGTTTACTTGAGCATTTACTGTTCAGCGTCTACATAAATGACATCTGTGACATAGGCATGCTGTAAAAATACATTGCATTGATTGGATTAAATTGAATTGTATCGAATTGAGTTGGACTGGATTGGAATTGTATATACGGTACACACGCGTTGTCACTCATTACATGCGCGAGTGGGCAATGCCACGGGTGATTTTCGGTAAAAACTATCCTCAATGCTTCGCCCACTCGTCATCATTCACTTCGTTGTGATGTACCAATTTTTCTCCAACTTCCCACTTCCGATCCACTCCTCAGTTTTATATTGCTTGTTTTCTTTTCGACCATCCTCCTCTCTTGAACCTCCACTATTCTTTAACATCCTCGCCTTCCCCTCTTGTTTCTTCTTTCCCATTTTCTGTGACACCTTGACTTTCTCACTCCCATCATCATTTCCTCATCCCTCTTAGGGTGCTAAAAAGAGGAAAAGGGCTTAAGCATCTCAAAGGCCAGTGTAGTGTGCCACGAAAAGATACACTGCTAAGCAAGCCAGTTATTCTAATAGCGCAACACAAAGACCTGATCCACTCCTACTATTTTTGCGCCATCCTCTTTGTGAAATTTTCAACGGCCTCTAGGCCAGTCAGATATATACAATGACGGCATTCCTTGTTGAAAGAGTACGACAAGCAGCGCGGAAGTCTGCCAGGCATTTCGATAGGGATAGCAATATGTGTTTTCCTAGCAATCCGTCGGCAGACCGAATGAATAAAGCGTATTATTATTTTTTTCAGATGGGTGAAGAAAACCCCCTGCTTCTCCCTACTGCCAAGAATTATTGGTATCTATCGCCAAGATTACCTTGTGTTCTCAGGTTACGTTGCTTGCTTTTCTCACGGGGCCACCCCGTGTTCTCCCCGCGGGCTTTCCTCTTCGTAGCATTTTGGTGACAGTCGCATGTGATTGTCAACAATGAGGAATTCTTGGAGTGAAGACTCATGAAAAACTTTTGCCAAACCAACGCTGTTTTCTTATGATGTTTCCATGGCTTACCGCGCTCGTAGTTAGCAAGTCAGATCATGGTCATCGTCAACCATACACCATGCCGATATGTCCCGGATATTCATCATCTTGAGACAAGAACCGCTTTCTCTCGGCGCACGGCTTGTCGCATTATTCAACACTAGTGTCACTGTTTGCAGTTTTCGTCCCTGAAATTTCGTTCACTCGCCAAACAACAATGTGTGCAAGATTCCCCGCTTGCAATTGCAGGTTCGAAAGATCTCCTAGGCTAGTCGGGGTTCCAAGCAATAACAAAATATTTTAAGGAAGGGGATAACATTTGAGCCGCACAAAGGCTGCGCCAATACAGGCCTATGTGAAGCCGAGTAATGGCGTTCTGGTTATTTGCACATCATTTGACATTTCAGCACAAGCGCCTACAAAATGAAAATCTGACACCAAGTCTGCGCTTGTTGTAATTTGCGGAAAGCGGTAATCAAATATTTTTTCATGGCTTTGATGTGAGATTGGCTTTTTTTGTCCCGCCATCACTTAACAGGTGGAAGGGACAGCGGATTAAGAGAAAACTACGAAAGAAGGTGGCGGAACTGAACAGGACGATTGAAGAGCACTGTCGCACGCTCTGCACGCAACAGTGGAACGAGGCACAAGGAGGTCGCCAAGCATGGAGCCCAAAAGTTTCAGTGCCGTCTGCGGGTCAAATACACCCCGACACCACCAACCGAACACCACAGAACATACCAAGGCGAACGCAATGAGTGCTTGGACACAGACATCGACGTCGAGGAGGTCAGGAGGGCACTGCACGAGCTCAATACCAGATCGGCACCAGGTCCGGACTTCATCTCGAACAAAGCTCTCAAGAACCTGAGCGACAAATCCATCGAGAGCCTGACAAAGTACTACAGCAAGGGCTGGAGGAGCGGCGTCATCCCTAAGCAGTGGAAAAAGGCCAACACCACAGTAATCCCCAAGCCAGGCAAGCCTCCGAGCACCGACAACCTCCGCTCAATTTCACTTGACATCATGCGTGGGAAAGGTGCTGGAGCACGTCCTGCTCAACAGATGACAGGAGTATCTCGAAAGAAAAGAACTATACCCAGATACAATATTCGGCTTCAGAGCACACCTCTACACTCAGGACGCCATGCTTTAGCTGAAACAACAGGTGATCGACTTAGACTCCAGGGATACCAAGGCAATACTTGGTCTCGACCTGCAGAGAGCATTTGATAAAGTTAAGCACTGAACATGGGTGAGAGGACGTATAACTACGTCAAGGACTTTCTCTCAAACCGAACAGCCAAGCTGAAAGCGGCGACGTAAACATAGACGCGAACCTCGGCAGCACGGGCACACCGCAAGGCTCCGTCATATCGCCGATGCTATTAAATCTCACGATGATACAAGTCGCAGAGAAACTCAACCAGATCGGGGAAGTCGAACACACAATCCAGGCGGCACAGAAAGTGTGTCCCAAGACCGGCCCGTCTATGGCCGCTTTTTGGCATGTCCGGCCAGCATCCAGGTTGTGAAGGAGTTTGACATCCACCTAAATGCAGCCATACGGCTACAACGGAAAGCTGTATAGCTTTCCTTTGTAGCCGTATGGCTGCATTTGGGGTGGATGTCAAACTTTCCTTCACAGAAACTTGCTCCGCCTTGGGGATTTCCCCTAAATCTGGTCGATCAGCATCCAGGTTCCGGCAGCACTGATCATACGGTGAGCGGCCAACATTCGAATACCCGCGCTTCGGTATTTCTCCGACCGCCCGTGCTTAGACGCACAATGGCAGCTACCCGGCTGCCACATATTCAATTCACTTTCGGCTGCCGATTTTGAGAAAGAGAACGGCCGAAGGACGATTTAGGGCATCCGTTTTTCCTTCCGGAAGCGGTGTTCAGCCCAAGCACAGCAAGCGACCGGCCACAGAATATCCGTATTCTTGTGGCAGTTGGTGTTCGAAATGAGACCGGCCGGAGCGCGGCTGCCTCGAATTCGCTCTTTCAACGGTGAACCGCGCGTCCGGCGGCAGAATATTCGTTTTCTTCGGGCAACCTGTGGTATACAAGAGACCGGCCGACGCACGGTACCAGAATGTACATTTTTAATTTGGTTAGCGGTCCTCGACCGAATGACGGCAAGCGACCGGCCGCAGAATTTTCGGCAACCGGTGTTCTAGAGGAGACCAGCCTATGAAAGGTCTCAGGTGATGCGTCATTCTTTCGCTAAGCGGCGTACAGCCGAACAACGGCACGGTTCTAGGTGCCGAGAATTCATGCACAGACGTGTTTGAAGCAGACCCGCCGGTGTAGGCCAGTTTTTTTCTGGATGAAGAAAGAGCCGTTAGGGAGCCGAATGACCAGACGCGTTTTTTATCCGCTCGGCGTTTCTATGGTTTAAATGACCGAACTTCGTTTTCCAAACAGTAATGAGTGTTCTGGGTGAACGGGCAAGCTGCAAGAACTCACTGGACATTACCAGGGAACTTTTTATGCCATCGGAATGCCATTTATTGCGACAAGAAGACTGCGCCACACCGACGGGTGAGCTAAGCCTCGCCAGTCATAGCCGCTACCAAGCCTCACCTGCCAGTTTCGTTGACGCATTAGATCGAGGCTATTCGCCCCCTCAAGAAATGGAGACCATTGGAGACATCGACCCGACAGAGATGTTCGACCCGAGGTGGAGGTGGTTCACCAAAATAAGTGGCCTTAAAGGGTCACTTAGTGGCCTTAAAGCGGCCGCCACGCAGGAGCTCAACCGGCGCCATGTCAAAGACTCTCCACCAAAAAAAGGCAAGGGTGCGCAAAAGCGCAAGTTTGCTGCTTTTCATCTTACTATAATACTGCGAAAAACAGTGTTGCACTATTTCGTTGGTGATAAACGTAGAAGAGGCTAAGTTCGTGCATTGGTAGGCTCAACTTTGTGCCCTGCTTCATGGGATTTTCTGACTGCCTATTTAAAAACACGTGTTATTTTAAATTTGCCATGACAACAGAGCCCCGTGAATGACGAAGCCTGGATGTTAACTTAGTTGCGGTGTTTGCAGGTGAGCTTAGCTACACTTCGGAAATGACTCATTTGGTTAAACATAATCACCAGCATCCTAGCAAGCATGGATTTCGTCGGGTTTTTCTTGCTCAACGCAGCTTGTTGAGTTCACGCAAGATTTGGTTCTAGCAATAAATAGGCTTAAAGTAGTCGACTGTATTTTCTTGTACTGCAAAAAAAGCATTTGGAGGTGTTCCATATCAGCTCCTTGTTAGTACATTGCGGGCTATAAACTGAATGAATTGGTTATTGTATTGATAGCCGAGTAAATCTCTCTACGACAGCAGTCGGTCGCTTTCAATGGTTGGTCGTCCGGTTATGTTCCCGTAACCTCAGGAATTCCCCTAGGGTCAGTTGGGCGCCCTCTTTTGCTTCTGTTATATATAAATGCTATTACTATTGGCCTCAAATCTTCGTTCAAAATGTTCGCTGTATAGTTTACAGGATTATAGCGAATGAACGTGATTCCGAATACCTGCAGCATGATTCTACTTTAATAATATCCTGGTGTGCTGGTTCAGAAAAGTCGTTGAATGTTAAAAAGTGTGTTAACGTCACCTTGAAAAGAACCTTCATTCCAATTGAATCCGTATACCGTAAACTACACTGCTTTAAGAACGGCCGGGGAATATAAATTACTAGGAGTTTATTTATTGAGAGCTTAGATGTTAAATAGGCATGTTCACATATATAAAAGTTACGGCTGCACGTGTTTTTGGCTTTCTCAGATAAAATTTCAGCGAACCTCCATCTACCTTAAACAAAAAACCGTATTTTACTCATGTGCGCTCGAAGTTGGAGTACGCATGTGTTTTCTGGGATCCCTACACCAAAGAGATGGTTGATACGCTGGAAAACATACAGAATTGGGTAGTGTGATTCGTATTAGGTAATTGGCACTGTCAACTTAGCATGAGGGAATATAAAAGTAAACTTGAATGATGAGACGGGAAAGATCAGAAACGAAACCTGAGGTAGAATTTTTTTTGTAATATCTATCATTCGAAAACTGGAATAGAAGGGGAGAAGCGCCGTTCTACATATCCCAAGGTACGACCGCTAGCTTAAACCAAATTATTAACTTTCCTTTAAAGGTGACGCCTTGCGTGATTAATTTTATCTTAGATCAATACGAGAGTGTAATTATCTTCCACGTATGATTGTACTAGCTGTTTATAATGACCATTTTCACCGCGCTTTGTGGAAATATTTTTTTATTTGGTCTCATATTTGGTGTTTAGTGTTACGTATCTCCCTGCTGTAATGCATGCAAAGTCAAGCAGGTATCAAATAAATAAACAAACAAACATATAAATAAATAAATAAATACAAAAACTAAATAAACTTGCGTATCCGCAAGTTCGTCTCTGACGGGTTCAAAACCTTCCGCATTCAAACTTGAACAATGAAATATTTATTGTTTTATTCCTTGCGGTATGCAAGGTTTGCTGTATGAATCCTACCATTGCTATGTTACTGGTTTTGAACAAATTATGAAACTCTAGACTTACGCCTTTCCTTGCGTGAACACAGAGGGATACAACTGCAGCCACCTGAAGCAAGGCGTCATACGCAGCGCGTCTAGAATTTTTTTACCGTAGTACGACATTAGAGGAAAATTAAGTTCTTTTGGGCTATTAAGTGGTGTGCACGTAACTCATGAAAACAACATAAAAAATAGATTGAAAATGAAAGCACTTGTTTGATCTCTCCTAGGATCAGCCCTGTGACAGAACATCAGAAAAGTTGATCGAGTAGAAAATTTTTTTGGAAGAAAAATCAGCCCTGTGACAGAACATCAGAAAAGTTGATCGAGTAGAAAATTTTTTTTGGAAGAAAAATGGGCAAATACTGGACATACTTTTTGAATGAAGGAAATTATATTGAATGCTTCTCCGTTTTTGTGGAGTACCAAAACGCTTCATAAAGGCATTCGCATCGGTTTTATATACAACAAAACTGGTCAAGCCACCGTTGTAAAAATAGTTGATTTATTCAGAGCATGAAAGTGCTCAGGAAGATGGTCCCAAATGAACTTGGGTAAAAGCGGCACTTTCATCTTTGTGCAATTCAACATTATTGCAGGTAAGCCGCCCCACAGAAGATATCAGGGAATGAACAATACATCTATTCCAGCTCTACAAAGAACTGAATATTTTCTGTATTCGACAGTAAAAGAGGCACAGCAATTAAATGAATGACCGCGCTGATAATTAAGCAATGCTGCGCTGAAGGCTCGACGGCTGGTGGTTGCGCGCGGGCTCACTTTGATGAGACTGCATTGGACCCAAAATGCTGGGTTTGTGCTGCTGCACAGCGCGACTAAGTCATCTGCTTGCGCGACATGCAGTGACGTGCCTCAGTACAGTTAAGGTACTGTGGCTGAACTCCAATGCCCGAAGCACGGCCGTAGTTCTGGCAGCTTTAGTCTGGCTGGACTCCGACGACCGCATCTCGGCTGTCCTCCGGTGGCCGTACTTCGGCCGTACACGGTTGGCTTTGGAATGGCCGGAGCCCTACGGCTGGAATCTGGCCGTATGAACGTAAGCCGGTCGACTGGCCGACGGACACTGGCCGTTGGACAGCCATGGGAGTACGGCCGTATATGGCCAAAAGGCCCACATTTGGACACGGGCCGAACATGGCTGCCGGAAAAAGGCCGGACAGAAAATCACCGGCCAAAGTACGCCGGCTTGATTTAAGCCGAACAGTCCTGTGCTGTCTAGGAATCTACGCGGACGACATCACGCTGTGGGTTTGCGGGGGCAGCGACGCCCACATGGAAGCAACCCTACAAACAGCCGTCGACGCGATTGAAGACTGCCTCGAGGGTACAGTACTTCAATGCTCACCGAGCAAGTCCGAACTCCTGCTGTACCTCCCAAGCAATAGATACCATAGGAATACAATTAGGAGAGAACACGAGAAAATCCAAATTAGAATCAAAGCGGGGACGGTGATCCCGACGGTGAACAGAATCAGAGTGCTCGTCGGCAAAACGGCAAATGCAATGAGACTCCTCAAAAGAGTCATGACGAGGAAGAGTGGCATGAGAGAGGAAAGCCTTGTCAGGCTAATTCAATCATTTGCGGTCGTCCACATTGCGTACGTCGCGGCTTTTCACAGATGGAAGAGGAGCGAGGAAAGCAAGGCCAACATAATCATACGGAGAGCCTACAAGGTGGCTGTGGGACTGCCGGGAACCACCAACACAAACCGGCTACTGCAATTGGGTGTCCACAATACACTAGAAGAAATAGCCGAAGCTCAGCGCGCAGGCCAGCTTGAAAGCCTGTCGATGACTAAAACAGGTAGCAAAATCCTAGACAAGCTCGGTATACGATACCACGACCAACAAGGCACCAAGAATGCGATACCTGGCGAAATAAGAAGTGGCTACAAAGTTGACCCTATCCACAAGAATGTGCACCCGGAATACAACCAAGAAAGAAGAAAGGCGAAAACCAAGGCACTCATACTCCTACATGCCGCTGACGAGGGCGTCCGATACGTCGATGCGACCGAATACGCCGGCCGCAGAGGCTTCGCCGTAGTGGTGGTCGACGCCAACGGGAACACTCGAGCGGCAGCCAGCACCCTAAGCATTGAACCAGAAAAGGCCGAAGAGATAGCCATCGCCCTGGCCATCGCGGATCAGGACTGCCAGACTGTCCTAAGTGACTCCGGGCAAACCGTAAGGAACTTTGCCAAGGGGAGGATCGCTCCGGTGGCGATCCGCATACTACAACAAGCAAGAAAGGACAAGAACGTCCGAACCAAGTGGTTTCCGGCGCACGCAGGAAAGGCGTCGGAGAGAAACGACAACCACAACGAGACCGCACATGCTGCGGCGCGAGAACTAAGCGACCGCGACCGCAACGGCTGTCGACCGGTGTGGTTCAGCACCAAAGACCGCATGGTGAACTACAATGAGATGACGAAGTCCTTCAGACTGAGCCGCAAGCTTCTCCCATCTCCCTGTATAGGGCTGGACAGAGCCCAGGCTGTTTTGTTCCGACAACTGCAGACGGGCAACCTAACCGGTCCAGCATTGCTAAACCGGATGTTCCCCGAGACATACCAAAGCAAAAAGTGTGCGGTCTGCCGCCAGGAGACTGCAACCCTCACGTACATGCTGTTGGACTGTACCAAGAACCCCAGCGAAGCAAAGTCAGGAAGCATACCGCCGTGACTGGAAGCCGCGACGATGAGTGAAAGCCCAGAACAGCAACTTTGGGCCGTCCAGCAGTCCGTCGAGGCAATGGCCAGGTAGGGGCTCCGCGAACCGGTAACGGCAAACGGGGATCCACGCCGGGCGCTTGCCCAGAGGATGACGTAGGCTCAGTCTAGGCCCGTGTGCGCGTACTGCAGGAACCAATAAGGATTGCCCAATCCAATCCAATCCCGCCATCAATCCAGCTTCCCGGAAAGAAGCACTCATATCAACCACCAGGCAAGCAAGCAAGATTTCGTCGCTTCCTCTTTTATTTCCGTTTCCTCTCCGAGTTCACAGGGCGATAAAATGGAAGCCGTGAGGCCAATCGTGCCTTTATAGCGGGCGGAAACTCACAGGTGTGTTGCTCAGGGGACCTCGTCGCCGAACGTCATGCAGTACAATGCTGTAAGTAAATTTCACTTCTCATTCTTCTTGTTACGTCACCTTAACTATGTAGTCGTGTAAGCAAAAGTCTTCCCAGTTGTAACGAAAACCTTCCGTGTCAACATTGCGAAAGTCGTATCTTTAGGGCGTTTACGGGGCGCATATAATTTGACTTATTTCTTACGGATTCCCAACATATCGGCTACGTAACCACATCGGTAATATCTCTGTGTAAAATATAATATTTGCGGTTGTAGTTTTACAATGTATAATACATTCTGAGCAAAACACAATACTTCTTATGCACAGAGTCAAGCATAGAAGGTTCACGTTTTGAACGGTGCTATGCTACGTCAATTCCTCACACGTTTAAATGTGGGTTGACCTAAAAGACATTGTACTGTTGGTGTCATTCCTATCACTTCGAACTATAGGCATGGGAGAAATATTACACGTTTAAAAACAAGATCAATTCTCATTAATTATATTGGAGCCTTAAAAATGTTATATGAGATTGGTAATATTACTGATCTTGATTAAAATCGGGTGGGACTTCACAAGAAGGTGCAGTACTCCTATAATACGAGAGTTTAATGTAAGAGTGGGATCTTAGGGAACATGCAAGTACTGGGGAAGTCTGTTGAGTAGCAATGAACGACAAGTTTCTACACTGCAAGTACCCATGGTTGTTTGCTAACTGTTGAAATGCTGAAGAAAATTGCAGCTCTAGAGAAACAGAGGGCTGCGCTTTCAACAAATGCATTTAAGCAAACTCTCAGTAAAACCTAGTAAAATTTGCAATCGCTTTAATGCAAAACAAAAACAGCACTGCATTTTTTGCTGTTAAAGGAACAGTGCTTCGACATCTGACGAGGAAGAAACTGCACCTGTTTTTATTTCATTTAGTACTCGTGACGTTAAAAGGCTTAGTTATTTCATATCTACATTCTTAACTCTTCCAGACTGCCATGCGTTGGAGGACGCATATGTTCTTTCTGTGGATCTGGGTATGCTCAACCGAGGAAATCTCCGCCTATCTGCCCTGCCAGCAAACCGCGAACCTGACGACACGCCCCCCTGAATTCAAGAACTGCAACCTGAGCTTCGAAAACGGCCGCCTCCACGCTCTTTGTCACATTCGTGTCAGGTTCCCTGATTATAACGTGTATGCGCCGCCTGATAAGCATATGATAATGACAATGGAGCAACTACTGGTTTCAGAAGATACCGTTCGCACCGTGCCTCAGGGCGGTGCCCACGTCTGCTTGTCCCTCCAACGTGTGCGATTAAAAAAATGGGACTACTTTACTCACAATTTAAGTAGTAGCTACGATCACATCGTGATTGCGGGAAAGAGACACTATTTACCGGTTTATGATTTTTATACGCACCTGACATGGACTCGGGAGATGGCATTTGAGGTGACATTCGACAAACCCCCAACGGTAGCTCTCGCATTGTGTGACAGCCAGTGTGTCAACCGAAGCGGCATTTTCAGCGTTTACAACTTTGTTGACCCGTATCTCTACGCATACCCAAACTCACATCATTTTAGTGTTCTCGCAAATACAACGAGTCCACGGAACATATCCAACGTCTACACCTATGCAGTTATTACGGTACAGCCGATCGTGCACGAAATCCCCACGGCGCTTTTGAAGCTTCTCTCGTTGACACCTATTAGGCATGTCGCGTTCTACAGATGCTCTTTCCGCAACATCTCGTGCAACGATATTCCTCCCATGAAGAGTATTCAGCATCTGGAATTTTCACAATCTTCTATTGAGACCATTCATCCGAACGCTTTTGACCTCATTCCATCTGTTAAGAAAATTTCTCTGACAAGCATGAAGCTGCCCGGTGTACCAGAAGCAATATTTTCTTTAAAAACACTGGCATCTCTAAACATGTCGCACACAAATGTTCCTCCAGGAGTGGAGTTTACCTTTTGGCCCGGCAACCGCAATAGACAGAGCAGTGCTGTGCAATTAATCACAAGTGGCAGCAATGTGACGCCGTTACGGGATCGCGACCTATGTGGTTTCCCAAATTTGCATGAGCTACACATGGACGGGTGCCACCTGAAGATTCTACTAGGCTCCCCATTTAAATGCCTGAAAAAACTGCAGGTTCTTTCTTTGCAGGCAAATGAAATACGAGAACTCAATGAAACGACGCTAAAAGGTCTCACAGGCTTATTACGGTTGAACCTGACCCGCAACCGCCTGACGGTCTTTGATGGCACAACTATACTCATTCCGTTGGTGTCCTTGCGAATTCTTGACATATCGTTCAACAGCATACAACAACTCCGTGTGGACAAGCCTCTCAACAATTCTCCGGAAGTGCTTTTAGCCAACCACAACAAAATAAAGAAGTGGACGCCACTATTTTTTTCTCGGATGACAGAACTAAAAATGTTGGATCTTGGCCATAATGAGATCGAGGTGCTGGACAACGAAATGTTTGGTGATCTGAACGGCATACAGAACGTGAGCCTCAACTTCAATCCTTGGGATTGCTACAATTGCTACCTCAACAACCTCCACAACTTTCTTGACAATCACCAAGTGCAGTGCGTGGGGTGCGTGTGCAAGGTTCCAGAGGAACAATACGGATACCATGTTCGGAGTGTCGCATGGAGAGGGGAAGAGTGCGTAGCTGTGGACTATTTTCGCGTATACGCTGTTCCCGGGATACTTTGTATCATGTCGGCTGCCGTGCTTGTTTATGGCGCTTACAAATATCGCTGGTACTTCATATATGTATCTTTGTACCTTAAAGTTGGCATCAGAGGCTACAGGAGGCGCGTGAACGTGGAGAACTACGAATGGGACGCTTTCGTATCCTACCACGCCTCGGACTCAGATTGGGTTCACAACGTTCTGCTGCCCAAACTCGAATCGCCTCCCTTGAACTTCCGACTTTGTGTCGCCGAGAGGAACTTCATCCCGGGTATTCCGATCACCGAGAATATATGCCGAGCCTTTACGCAGAGTCGCGTGTGCCTCTTCGTGTTGAGCCCTGCATTCTGCCGCAGCCGCTGGTGCATGTTTGAACTCAGACTCGCTCAACATGTCTTGTCTGACAGCGAACGTTCGGACGGTTTGATCTTCGTCAAAAAGGAGGAAATGCGGGAATCTGAAATGAGCAACACGCTTCTGTTTCTCACAAAATCGAGAACGTACATAGAAGTTCCCCCGTCAAATGCAACTGAGAGGCGGAATAACTTTTTCTGGATGCAGCTCCATGCGGCTCTGCAGCGATAGAATTTTAGCAGCATCTTATGATTTAACAATAAACAGATGGCAGATATACAAATTTACCTCCGTTCTTGTGATTAAATATTTCCCTATAGTTTTGTTTGCGCCCATTATCCCAATAGTGGTCTGTTTGTTTCAAACCCCCATATTTTACTGATATGTGTGGTTCATTTGCATACAAAACGTGAGAACAATTTGGCACTACCGCCTGGGTCATTTTAATCTCATTTCCCTTCCGTTATAATTTCACTATGCAACCCCCTTACGTGCTGCAGAACAGAAAAGGTTCTGGATTATATGAGCTTCTTATATGAGCTTCTTATATGAGTCAGCTTCTGCCGCTTTTCTTTCGCAGCCAAACCAGCCCGCTGAAAAAATTCGTCGAAATTCGCCCCTTCTATCAGTTCATTTTATTTAAGCAAGGTAATTTTCGACAGTATGTTACCCTGTATCAGCCTTACGCAATTACGAAGATCGCGTACCTTTGGAATTTTATGGACATACCCTACGTGGCTACAGTAGAAATTGAAGCTGGTAACGTCTTTACAACCGAGGGTATTTTAATTTTAAAGAATATACAACTGAAAATACCACATTTAGGCACAGCTTTTTTGTGCATGTATGTTTCATAAAGTTCGCAACCTATTCTTACCCTAAGCTTTCTTCTGTTCAGCTTGTAGACCGACGACACAGCTACATTCCTAAGAACCAGAAGGATATTTGGCTTAAGGGCCCATTTTGTCTTCTAGTTTACCGTGTGCATCTGCAAGAAACATAGATTGAACGTAAGGCTGTCATACGGGGCCATGTATTTTGGTTGGGAGGACGGTAAAGGAATGGAAAAAAAAAACAATAAAGCAAAGTATCGTTAGTCGATTGTCGCAGCATGCCGCTAGCTTTAACACAACACCCACGTGTTTTGCTGAGATTGACTAAATACAGCGCTAACTTAAGGTATTGGTGTCATGAAGTGAAAACGAAGACGACGACGACACACCAGAACCTCTCTCCGGGTATGATT